>NC_142520.1:46814877-47182377 GCF_964205215.1 Stylophora pistillata | reverse complement strand
ATATATATATATATATATATATATATATATATATATACTTAGTTATATATATTTTAAGTTTTGAAAAGGGTTTATTCATAACAAACCACCTAGGTTACAAAATAAAAGTGCTAACGCACGTGGGCTCGGCCCCAACTAATTATTAATAAACAGTCCAAAGTTCCAAAGTTCAAGAGTTCTTAAATATATATGAGTATCAAATATTACTAATAGTAATTTAAGGTTATAAATAATTCCAAAATAGTTAGGTCTAATATCAATATGAGCTTAATCCATTATATTGGTATGGGTAGGGCTAATGTAGACTAATATTAATGTAACGCTAGGATTGTTTAATGCCAATTCTAAGTTGTAAATAATTCCAAGTTAATCTAATCTAATGTTAACTAAATCTTAAGGTAATCTATTTACAAAAGTATTCTATAGGAGTCCCCATCAATTTTACAGATTGATGGGGACTCCCAAGCGTTTCTAAAGTTAGATAACGAAAGTCGGAAGAAGTCGCACACAATTCTGTTTTTGATCTCGCTGAGGGCATAGCGAATTATACCCTCAGGGGGGTCATTCCCATTGTGAAAGGTAGATTTATTTCGAAATTTCCAGATGCTGACAGAATTGTCTTAATTAGAAAGAGAACAATACGATTCTGTTATGGACTAGCGGGGGTCCAACGAAAAAAGAAAACATAGGTACACGATGGGAGAAAGCTAGTTCCAAGGATAGAGGAGATTACAGGGGAAAAGTAGGACCACGCAGATTTTACACGGGAGCAATTGAGAAGACAGTGATCTATAGTTTCTTTACGGGAACAGAAGTCTCACCTATCTGAGTCGATATATCCCCAATTCTTTAGAGAATCGTGGACCTTAATAGCGCGAAGTACAATTTTCCAGAGTATGTCGTTCTTATAATTTTCAGAAAAGTCATCTCGCACTAAATTCCAAAATTTGTCAAGATCAAAGTTAATCGGAAGGAAGGGAGTCCAAAAGCGATGAAGAATTGCAGATGTGGAATTTTCCTTCAAGAGAGTTCGATAACATTTCTTGGAAGAAAATTCAAAATCGCACCACTCCGTGCGGGAGAGAATCCCACGTAGAGTGGTGAGAGCCGAGAGAACATTCTCATTATAGGGCGTCAAGATCTGTGCACTCGGGGTGGAGTTATCTCGAAGAGAGCTCCACTCCGAGCGACAGGAGGCAAGCCTAGAGCCTTAAAAAATATCTGGCCACATAGAAGGATTTTGATTCGCGATCATCTAGATTGGAAATTACTGAGGCTAATTTAAGAGATTTACCTTTGATCAGAAAATTCAAAATGCCGAGACAGCAATTGCTAAGAGATTGGTGGCAGGACGCTCGGCTAACCGTTTTAATTCGACAGCCCCAGACAAATGGCCAGATTAAAGCGTTAACGTTAGAAATGACCCATTTCGGGACACAAAAAATTGTAGAGAGATATAGGAGCTTGCTAATTCTAAGGGTGTTAACGATGAGCGATCGGCCGACAAGAGAAAGCTAAGAGAGCGGGATTTCCATAAATTTAGGTGATTTTCTAATTTTGGCTGCCAGTTGTCTAACTCAGTATCGAGGCCGTAAACAACACCTAGAATTTTAATTTTTGTCATCCATTTGAGGTCAAGCGGTTGGTCGTCGCGCGAACGCCACGCCCCCAACCACATAGCCTCTGTTTTTGTGAGATTAAGGCTTGCCCCAGAGCCACGCTCGTAAATATTAATCATGTTGAATAGAACTTGCAGAGAGCGATAAGATTTCACTATATAGGTCGTATCGTCAGCATAATTTCCAACTTTATAGCAGAGACCATGTGCGCCCGAAAGGAGAAAGCCTTCGATCTCAGGATTATTTCGGATTTTGCATGCGAGAGTTTCAACGCACAAAACATAGAGCAAGGGAGACAGGAAATTCCCCTGTCTCACCCCACTAGACAAAGGAATCGCATCGGTTAGCCATTCATTAACAATAACACGCATATTGGCGCTATTATATAAAATGTTGATCCAAAAACAAAAGGGAGGGCCGAAAACAAAACAGGGCAAGAGGCTTTGCAGAAAGGTGCGATTAACGCGATCGAAGGCTTTCTGTTGATCTAAACTAAGCAAAATGCCGGTTTCATTCGTGCTGTCAATGTAATCTAAGATATCTCTAAGTAAATGTAAGTTTGAAGTAATTTTGCGTCCGGGCACAGAGCAAGTTTGATAAGGGTCAACGATGTATTCCAGAACCTTAGAGAGTCGAAGAGAGAGAGCTTTTGAGCATAACTTATGATCAACGTTTAAGAGGGAAATCGGAGGCCAATTTTTCAGATTCTTACGATCTCCTTTCTTAAAAATAACGCGTGTGTTACTCATCCTCATGGAATCACACATCTCTCCGGTTCGGTAGCATGCATTTAAGACTCGATATAAATGTGGGGCTAAACGATCCCAAAACCTAGCGTAGAGTTCAACCGAAAGGCCATCAGGGCTAGGTGATTTATTCCTATTCATATTTTTCATACCGAGCGTAAGTTCGTCAAGCGTGATCTCGCCTTCACAAGATGACGCCTGATCAAAAGTTAATTTCCGTGATAGAAAAGATAAAGGATCGTCTTGAAGATCAGCATCTATCGGTTTTTCGGAAAAGAGCTGAGTGTAGAAATCGATATGAGCTTTTTCAATCTCCTCTTGGGAGGAGACTTCGATACCGGTAGAATCATAAACCGAAGAAGTGTGGGATCGTTGAACTTTATTTCTTTGTAAATTAAAAAAAATACCGACTGGGGCGTTCGCCTTCCTCTAGCCATTCTGCTCTACTCCGAATAATGATTACTTCGACTTGTTTAGTTCGAAGGGCTTTCAAACGACATTCGGTGTCAGAAATTAAAGGGATAACGGAATTGTCTCCGTCAACTAAACCTTGACGAAGATGGATCAATTTGTTCGTCAAAATCACCTGGTCTCTTTGCAATTGTCTTCGCTTTTTGCGGGAAAAGGAGATCGTTTCTACTTTAATAGACTGTTTTAAAAACTCCCACAAATCTTGGAGACAAGGAAAACAAGATAAAAAACGTACATGATCATCAATTAGTTTCTCTATAGTAGCGCAAAAATCCTTATCGTTCAAAAGAGAGTTCTTAAAATACCAAGCGCCTGGAACGCGTTTTACAGCGGTGGGAATATCAAAAATAAGAAAAACAAATTCGTGGTCTGATATCGAACAAGGGCGAATGTCACACTTAACATTGGTTGACAATAAATCTTTCGAAATCAAAAACTTGTCAAGTCTACTCTCGATTGACCGTGAGGAACTAAACCACGTCAATGCTCTTGATCTTGGATGCAAATTTCGCCAAACATCTGAAAGCGCGAAATCCCTTTTTAAAGATTCGTAATCTTTGTGTATAGAGATATTCCCACCAAATTTATCGAGAGCATTGTCGTAACAATTAAAATCTCCTCCGATGATAATCGCAGAGGAGGGAATGAAATATTCGTGAACCGAAACAAAAAACTTTTCCGTTCGGTAGGATTGGTAGGAGCGTAGATATTGACTAGATTACTATCAACGTCGTTGCACCTGATCAAAACACTGACAATACGACCTTGTGAGTCCTTCTTCCAAGATACGATTTCGTTTGAGCATCTCGAAGAAATCAAGGTGACGACACCACCCTGTTTCCCGGATGCAGAGGACCAAAAACTACGGCCCAGCCATCTACGGGATAGAGATTTAATAGTAGATTCAGAATGAATTAACGTTTCTTGTACAAAACAGACATCACAGTTGGAATTCTTGATCAAATCAAGCAAGAAATTGTAGGTAAGAGGGTTTGCTAGCCCCCTTGCATTGATAGTTAAAGTTTTGAAGGATTCTTGGAAAAAGGACTCACTTAAGAATTATAAGTTTACTTAGGTTTCGTTGACCTGTTTCTTTCCTTTTTCCTCTCTGAGGTAGGGGTCGAGAGTTCAGATGATGATGATTTTCTTTTCAGTTCGTGACTAGTTTCCATCTCTTCTTCTGGGTTGTTAGGAGTGACCAATAAGGGTGTGTGTGATGCGGTAGGTACAGGGATAGAAGAACGGGGTTTTCCGGTGACAAGTGTTGGCGCAGTAGACTTTCGGGAGCATGCAAGAGAAAATTCGTCAGGCAGTTTGGCAGGTGTTCAGCGGGATGGTGGTTTGATGGCAGATTTGATTGTGGCGATGAATCTTTGAGAAGTGACGAGAGGTGAGTCCGTAGGGGTAGATTCAGAAGAATGGCCAGGTTGTTCAGACGGAAGATCGGGTTGTTCAGACGGAAGATCGGGCTGATTAAGTTCATTGGGCTGTTCATCAGGTAGCGGTTGAGCGGTTAAATCAGAAACAGGTTGTTCAGGCGAGGGATGAATAGGTTGCTCAGCAGTTTGTGCAGGCGGCGGCAAAACGGAGGCCAGCGAAAGATTTTCATCAGTGGACGAGGAATCCTGTTGGTCGTCCTCAATATTTACGTCAGTAGAGGGAGAGTGCCGTGGTTCATCTTCTACGTTTACGATTTCGAAATCGTCCGTAGGGGTGCCAAGCACCGTTGGGAAAACCCACGAATAGTCACAATTAGCGCCTAGATGACCACGCCCTTTGCATGTGCAACAAAGCACTGGGTGTGGGCACTGCCGTGCCTCATGTCCGGTCTTTTTGCAGTTGAAACAAACCTTATTGTTACACGTGTTGCTATAATGTTCTGGGTAATTACACCTTCGACAAGTTGGAAGTTGATTGTTGTGCTTTACATAGGTTTGCATTTTCCCGAAACGAAAAAACCTTGGAATAGGCTTGATAACCGGAACCCTATAATGTATTAGGCCTTTGTATACGTTTGGAGCATAAGAATGCTTTCCTCTCCGATAATGCAAAACCTCGCAGAATGGTGACAGCCGTTTGATGATAGCTAAATCCGACAATTCAAAGGGCGCGTCATAAACTGTTAAAAATGTTAAAGGCTTGTCAATATCTTGAATTGCGTAATGCTGACTATCGATTAACAATAATTTAACCCAAGAAATTTATCCTTCGCTTTCAGTGCAGTGCTGATGCTAGGATGGAGGAGAACCGACATGGTTACCCCGAACGTTCACATATTTGTGGTATCGTCTAAGCCAGAGTACTTAAACTAGGAAAGCCTAGTGAGCTATTCCTAGATTATATATATATATACATATATATATTTTTCCTATATATATATATATAGGAAAAATAGGAATGGGATGAAATCCTCATCAACTTGAAAGTGCTCGATAGCTGAACTAACCGGCTCCCGGTTAGCTCAATGGATAGAGCGCTGGACTGTTGTACGGGAGGTCGAGGGTTCGAGCCCCGGCTGCACCAACACTCAAGGTCTTAAAATAATTGAGAAGAATTTGCTACCTCTCTATAACATCAAGAAATGGTTAGATATTCTAGTCTTCTCGCATGGGGACGAATAATCCCGTGTCCTGTAGGGTTAGGGGAAGGTGACGTTGATTTCCCACGCACGAGATTACTGTGTGATGGATGTCCTCCCCTGGGGTGGGATGAGTGGGTTTATTGGGCCCGAAGTAATTGGGGCAAGCGGTTTCCCTGCCGGTCGGCGAAGCTTAATAAATTCTAACTAGAGCAATGAATTATACTCCAAGAGTTGGTTATTCGGTCATTTATTCGCTACTCTGAGTTTCATGCTTCATGCGAAGCAATCATCAGCTGCCTGATGATTGCTTCACATGAAGCATGAAACTCAGAGTAGCGAATAAATGACCAAATAACTAACTCTTGGATTATATATATAAACAAACTGGAGAGTTGAAGAATTAAAGAGGACGCATCGATTCTCTGTGACTCTGAGTTTCGCGCTTAAGCGCTCGTCAGACAGGTTTTTATTAAATGAAGAACATACCTCCTTAGATACAACTTAGATATAAGTAGCTAATTAATTCACTAGTGCGATGATGTGATCTACGTGTGAAATAAAGATTCCATAGAGCTATCTGTTGGCGACCTGTGAAATTTGATAAGTAAAACTTATTCTCGTGGCGGTATTTAGTAATGAGTTCTGTTCTTTTGTTTAATAAAGACGGCTTCTTAACTCTAAGTAAAGTTTTTCTGTGGGGTACAAGTGGCACAATCCTGTTTCGTGATTGCTCACTCATCAGGGAATTTATTTTTATAACATAGTGCGCGTGCTTGCCCTATCTAAGTCCTCTTGAGCCGCTTTGAACAAACTCTTTATTTAGCACGCCCGTGCGTAAATAAGATGACGTGAGCTTTTTTATTTTTCCTGGCTGAAGAGTTGCCGTCCTGTTAAGCTGCATTACAGTTTTCCTTCTCTTTAAAATAAGGAAGAAACTTGCGAAGAACTGCCTAGTTTTTCTATCGGCATCGACCTTCCTGATCCAACAAGCAGGAAAAACAAAGCCGAAAAAACTCGCAAGTTGCACGTTTCGCAAATTTTTGGGATCGTTGAGTTTTAAAATATTGTATAGTGATACCTGACTTCATTTTGCTTTGATTTTCTTTATTTTCCCCGTTAATTTTGAGGTTTTCATTCACAGTTGCTAATTAACTGGATCATGATGCGCTTGCTCAAACCAAAGTATAAAATATGGTGTGTTTTTAGCCAGCCAATGGAGAAATTTGTTTACTTTTTTGTGCGTTTTGAGAGTTTTGCACTATCTCACAATAAAAAAAGCTTCTTCGCACAGGTCCTTGTTGTCGCTCTCAAAAAGCTAGAGTAGCTCTCAGCTGCGCTTCGAGCTACTCTTACGCAATTTTCGTGCTCTCCAAATTTCCCGCGTGCATCCAGAACTCAATATACGTACGCTAAGCATGAACAAATTCTTAATTTTATAATAAAATCACCCGATGAGTGAGCAATTACGAAACAGGCTCGTAGGGATAAAAACGAAGTCCTCGTATTTCTCTACTCAACATATATTGCGCTCTAACTTTATGTATTGAGCTCTGTTATACGGAAAAATGGAAACACAGACTTCCCATATGTATATTTAACAATTATTCGCCGAAGGCGAGGTGAATTTCGTCGAATAATCCCCGAGACGAAGTCGAGGGGATTATTCGACAATATTCACCAAACCTGAGGTGAATGATTGTTTTAGTATAATTTCAGAGCTGAACAAGAGAGAAATTTCTAAAATCATAACATTTTAGTAACATTTATCAACATATTATATAAACCGCGAGGAGCGGTTTATATAGCGTCATATAGGGAACCGCTCGAGCAATCAGATTGCTGGAAACTCTTTGCTCAGTTCTGAAATCATACTAAATATATATATATATATATATATATATATATATATAGAGAGAGAGAGAGAGAGAGAGAGAGAGAGAGAGAGAGAGAGAGAGAGAGAGAGAGAGAGAGAGAGAGGGAGATAGATAGATGTATAGATACGAATTACTTAATTGTAATTTCACCTTCAATACGTTCACGTTTTATTTTATAGAAGTAAATATACCAATTTATATTGCTTTAAATCTGAGATACAGACAGACAGACAGATAGGAACAGAGAAAGACGGAGAAGGAGACAATAGAGCGCCTATGTTACCCAGGCCTGGAAATTAAATAGTGTCAGGATTGGAATGATATTTTTTGATGTGCAAGTAAAATTGGTTCCGGCCTCACATACTGTCTCCATACTATATTCATTCTAACAAGTATTTTTCTTTTTTTCTTCGAAACCTAACACAGTGAATCCAACGATGGAGCAAGCACCAAAGATGCAGTTTGTATTTTTGAACAGAACTTCTAGCCTATGGTGCCCAGTGAAAGGTGCGCCGGCTCCATACATTGCATGGAAAAAAGGTGGTGTCGTTGTTCAAAATAGTACCAGCATAACATTTCAGCTTAATATAACATCGGAAAACAACGTGAATTACAGCTGCGAGGTACACAGAGATGGAGAAGTAGTTAGAAGGAACATCAGCCTCAGAGTTGAAGGTGAGATTTCATCGCCTCGCAGAACTATGTCAGTACTTTTCATAACTGGATTGTGTAAACCTCCGTGAACTTTTTTATCTGCTAACTTCTTACCGCACAAAAAGACGGTTAAGTAAGCTACTTTGATTGTGGAATAATCTTTCACCTTTCAAAGTAACTTTCAATACCCCTTTGATTAAACTTGTACGCTATTTATAGTTTTGAATGCTTATTAGTGGTAAGGTAGTTATCTGTTGAAGGAGACAGCGTAAATGATTGGAAACAAAGGATATTCTCTCATTTACACGCCTAAACTTATTGCTATTTCAATTGAAGTTACCATGCCACAGTTTTTCGATTTTGGTGCCAGCCTACAGTGTAACTGAGGTTCATCTTTAATTCGGTTTTTAAACCATCCTCGTTCTTATTTATGGGTAGTGTACATTGTGCCTTTAAAGAGTTCAAGTCTAGTCTTGGTAACCGTGATTTTACCGTTACAGTCTATTTAAATGGAATACTTACGTTATCAAATTAAGTGACTTAACCCTTTCAAATTTTAAGAATTTTAACTGCCAATCTGAGTCATCTTTACGATTTTTTTTACCTTATTCTAGAGTGTCCAGACCCGTGCGAATGCGACGTCTTCCAGCAAACTATCATGAGTGTGAATTGTGGTGGAAAAAAACTTAATTCAATTCCAAGGAAATTTCCACTTGCTATGGCAAAATTGTGAGTACGATTAAAAAAGTTATGAACACCAAGAAAAGATTAATCTCTTGGGCTACTTCCCCACTAAAAGCTCTGTTCTCAGAGGAATCCCTCTCATGTTATAGTAAAACTACCTCCCTCTTTAAGGCCTTATTCCCAAACATGACGAGCTTTGCTCAAGAAAAGAATTCTCAGCAGGCATCGTAAACTGATGCCGAGGTTTGGGGAAGAAGGCGTTGGGTGGATGTCATCACATTAATTACACCACAATGTAATTATACAGATTAGCGCCCACGAATCCACGAGAGATACGCGATTGCGTGCGAGTTAACGCGGGGTCATCTGTTGGCGATGAAAATCAAAATCATGAAATGAAATTAAGTTTGTTGTGCGCGTAATGGTCATAAAATACTGCGTTTTCTCTGTTTCTGCCTGTTTCCTTATAACGACATTTTTAATCACGTAGTCTTTCAAAGATCCTTCCTTTTCACAGAAGAGGCAATACCGGCGAGGCGCCGTATTCGAAAAGCCTCTCTTTCGATTATTTAGGTATGACTCTTTCGCTTGGTTTGCCATAAAACAGTAACAAAAGATATCGCAATTTTCATGTGCCGTACGACCTGAATAACAACCGTATCGAATTTCCAGTATTGCGTCACTTGGTGGATCGATCAGTGTTCACGCTTTGCGATCGTAGTACACGATGTTATTGTTTTGGTACAAAACCTGTGGTGGTCGCACGACTTGGCCTCGTATCCTGGTTAAATTCTTACCAATATTATAATATTAAACCTTGACGAGATTTTTCATGTCGAAATGTCGAAAAGCATCATGTTTTCGATTTCGAAACCATTCGAAATGAAGTCATAGAGGCAGTCGGATTTTCGACGTTCGGCTTTCCACCGGCTAACTTAACCACGCAGAGTCTTTGCAGGATGACAAGTGCCACACTTGACCCTTGCAAGCATTGGTATCTACTTTTGAAAGAGGTATGTGACGTTCCTTTGCGTAAATATTTCATATGCGATGTATTTAAGATATTTCCCGACGAAATCCAAAGTGTGGCGACACGGGAACTTCAGCCGGCCAACTCATCGTTCGGAGTAGTGGGGTTAGCCAGGATTCCCGACCTCGTTCACGTTGTGTTCACGTTCTGTCTAATAGCTGGTCTATCTTCTTCGTAATAAACAATCCCCGACGAACTTATTAAATCTGCGGGATTTATGACTATCGTAAATCTGGTGAACTCCGCCACGCTAGACTTTGAGCCCGAAGGCGCGAAAAATTTATCTTTTGGCGCCAAACTCAGTCACGACTCCGAAGAGCTCGCTTCCTAACTTACCGAAAGATCAGCTAGAGTAAATTCCCTTGGAGTGGAACTGAAAAAGCTTCGAACACAGATTTCTCATCTCGAATCAGCATGGAGTCAATTTTACAGACCCTTTTTTCCACCTCAATGTTCGTACCTTGTCGTGGTGAGGTGGCTTGAGTGCCTCAATGACCAATTGCAATACGATGCCTTTAAAGAATTCAACTTCAGTTGGTGGGCTGTATTTTCTGCAAGGTAGAGGCCAGACTAACACGGACTTTGTCATTGTAGTTATTGTTATGATTATTATAATTATCATTATTATTAATGATTTTTTTATTGTTATCATTATCTTTATGATTGTGATTGAATCATTTTCAAAATGAAATAGGCTGCTCAATGAGGATGGCATGCTGAGGCAAGTAGATTTTCATTTATTTACCCCACTCCCCCCAAGTAGAAATTCAAGTGTTTCTGATAGTTTTTCTCTTCAATAGATTGTAAGAATGCAGAAGATTTTCTAAGACACATTGTTCAGAGGGCTTGTCTTAAGTAGTTGTTTTCTGATTCAAAACCACCTGCCTAGTTCTGTTTCTCTTGGGTAGTTAGTCCATGGACTGTTGTTATCTGATGGCAGAACTAACAGGTGGATCTGTTTCTCTTGGGTAGTCAGTCCATTATGGGCTGTTGTTATCTGATGGCAGAACCACCAATCTGTTCTGTTTCTCTTGGGTAGTCAGTCTATGGACTGTTGTTATCTGATGGCAGAACCAGTCCCTATTTTTTTCAGCTCTATGCTGTCAGTCTTTTATGGACAGTTATTTTTATCTGATGGCAGTTTTAGCTTGCTCTTTTTGTTTTGAAAAATGTGTTGCTTATGCTGTTTGTCACGTATCATCTGTTATTAGTCGGAGGCACTTTGGTCAATCAATGCTATCATTGTCTTCATTATTATTATAATTGTTAATTCAGCTGCTACTCTTCTCTCTTTGCCACAGGGCCCACTACAGACAGCACTAGCTTAATGAAGTCCCAAAACCTTTCACAATGAGCCAACTCAAGAATTGCAGTCCTGAACAGTTTTTGGGGTTCTCCTGGCTTTTCTTGAGATTATTTTGTCTCAGTTTTAATTACTTGGATACTCATTCAGCTAGACTAACAATAACACCATTTTGTTCATAGATAAACATTGAAATAATCATAATAGTAATATACCGTATTTCTTCACCTATAAGCCGAGCGATTTTTTCAGTTTTCGACCCAAAATTTTGGGAGATTTTTCACGGAGAACGGGGTTCGGCTTATAGCCGAGGGTTTTACATTTTAAAAATATACAGTTGCTGAATAACTTTACCCCCCCGGCTTGTAGTCAAGTTAGCAATGAAGCAGAAGTAATAAAACACAACAAAAATAACTTCTGAATATTGGTTATTCACTTTTATGAAATTGGTGGCTCCTAAAGGAGCCGTTTGACGGATACGTGCAAGGGCTTTCAACCCAATGGTTTACTCGCCATCCGTTTCGTTTTCGCTGTCTGTGTCGAACTCGTTCTCTTCTATGTATTCATCATCTACTTCTGGGGTTTCCTCAGAGTAGACCACGTCGTCCTCTGTTCCGTCCAAGGCATTGGAAATACCGCAGGTCTTGAAGGATTTGACAACCATCTCTTCGGGTATCTCTGCCCATGCTTCCTTGATCCACCTGAGGACAAGATTTCTGCTTGGCGCCTTCTTCTTCCCAGCTGGGGTAAACTCAAATGGCCCAGATGTCATCCACGCCAAGTACTTTCGGCGCACATTATCTTTAAATGGCTTGTTTAGGCACTTATCCAAGGGCTGTACAACCGGGGTTAGGCCACCAGGGATAACTGCGACGTCAATGTTTCGCTGCTTCAGGTCATCTTTCACGGAATCGGTCAAGTGAGCTCGGAATGAGTCCCACACCAAAAGGGAACGCTCGGCACGGGGCAAACTCTGTCGAATCCATTCTCGGATGCCCTGTTCATCCATCCACCCTTTCTTATGGAAGGAAACACGAAGAGGATGCGGCACAACCAGATCTCTCGGTGTACGGACGCCTTTGAAGATGACTTTCGGTGGCACCTTTGCTCCATCGGCAGCAACAGCAAGAACGACGGTGAAGCTCCGCTTTTCCGCTCCGCAAGATTTTACTGGCACTGTTCGGCTTCCACTGAATTCCAGTGTTCGGTTCGATGGCAGCTCAAAACGCATGGGTGTCTCATCCATGTTGCAGATGCGGGATAAAGGGTAGTCGGCGCGTCTTCTTGCTGCAATGACGAAGCGATGAAAGCACACAATGTTCTCTTCGAGATCGGCGGGCAATCGCTGGGCCAGAGTTGTTTTGGTTCGCATGCTGACCGAGTGGCGTCGTTTCCATTTCTCGTACCATCCACGGGAAGCTTTGAAAGCAGGATCATCGGAGAGCTCTTTAGCTTTAAGGCGAAGGATCAATCCACTCACCGCAATACCTACGAAAAATAAAATAACAATCTTATTTTGCTGCGAGATAACCGTAGATTCGTGACTGCAGCACTCTTTTCGTGACATGTTATGAAATTGTCATGACAACAACATATTTCTGACCAATCAAAGTCTCTGTTTCCCACGCACTGAAAGACGATATCATTCAACTCTTCAAAAACTCTTAAAATTTTAGACAGAAAAGTAAATACCAACCTTGTTCTCTTTGCTGTGAAAACCACTCCATCACTTGCTGGTCTAGTTCGGGATATTTCGGAGTGAAACGGCCCATCGTCGCACGTTTTGCAGACATCTTCAGCTCTCCGGAAAGAATAGTCGCCTGGTCTCTTCTCCAGCGTCGTACCATGGACTCGCTTAGTCCATATTCTCGAGCGATTTCCGAGTTGTTTTCTACCGCTTCAGCTTCCGCGATAACTTTTATCTTGAAAGCCATACTATACGAGGAACGGCGTGCTTTAGGCATGATGATAAAAAGTGACAGCGACGAAAGGTATACTCGATAGATTGATACTTTGAAACGTTTAACTGAGATTATTATTGTTGTTGTGGTTAATCTGTTGTCGCGTGGTAGTATTTATACAGTTCGTTGGATCAATTGATATTCATATCTCTTGATTGGTTCGCTTTTTTTCTTTTGTGTTTATTGTAATTCATTAGGTTTTGTGTTTAGTGAGTCAATTTCTTATGTTTTCCGTGAGGTTCGCTTGCTCAAATGGCCAGTTACAATCAATAATTTCGCTCTCGGCTTATAGCCGATGGTTTTACCTTTTTTTTTGGGCAGCTTGAGTGTAGCGTAAAGACCCTGAAAGTCAGGGTCTCGGCTTATAGCCGAGATCGGCTTATAGGTGAAGAAATACGGTAAATGATAAAAATAATGATTTGTTATTGTTATCATTATCATTATCTGTATGATTGTGATCATCATTTTCAAATTGAAATAGGCTGCTCAGTGAGGATGGCATGCTGAGGCAAGTAGATTTTCATTTAATTCCTCCCCCCTCCCCCCAAATAGAAATTCAAGTGTTTCTGATAGTTTGTCTCTTCAATAGATTGTTAGAATGCAGAAGATTTTCTAAGACACATTGTACAGAGGGCTTAAATAGTTGTTTTCTGATTCAAAACCACCTGCCTAGTTCTGTTTCTCTTGGGTAGTTAGTCCATGGACTGTTGTTATCTGATGGCAGAACTAACAGGTGGATCTGTTTCTCTTGGGTAGTCAGTCCATTATGGGCTGTTGTTATCTGATGGCGGAACCACCGATCTGTTCTGTTTCTCTTGGGTGGTTAGTCTATGGATTGTTGTTATCTGATGGCAGAACCAGTCCCTATTTTTTTTTCAGCTCTATGCTGTCAGTCTTTTATGGACAGTTATTTTTATCTGATGGCAGTTTTAGCTTGCTCTTTTTGTTTTGAAAAGTGTGTTGCTTATGATGTTTGTCACGTATCATCTGTTATTAGTCATAGGGTGACTTTGGTCAATCAATGCTATCATTGTCCTTAGTATTATTATTATTATTAATTCAGCTGCTACTCTTCTCTCTTTGACACAGGGCCCACTAGAGACAGCACTAGCTTAATGAAGTCCCAAAACCTTTCACAATGAGCCAACTCAAGAATTGCAGTCCTGAACAGTTTTTGGGGTTATTCTGTCTTTTCTTAATTTGTTTTTGCCCCAGTTTCAATCACGTGGATACTCATTCAGCTAGACTAACAATAACACTATTTTGTTCATAGATAAACATTGAAATAATCATAATAGTAATATCAATGATAATAATAATGATTAGATTAATGGAAATAATCATAGGAATTATAACCATCAGGATAATGAACATTATTTCTCTAACTATTGTAAATATTTTTATCATTATTATTATTATTATCATTATTGTTATCATTGTTATTATTATTATTATCATTATTATCATTATTATTGTTATCAATGTTATTATTATTTCCATCATGAATTATTAGAGATGCTTGGAAAAAAATGATCTATAGATCCCTCCAACTCATTATTCTTTCAGTTAAGTGAATTAAGACTTTGTGAACAGTTACTGCTTTATTCTGTCATTCCTGATGACCATAGAAATGGTGAAAGTCCACAGATATTATCCCTTTAAGAGTTTCTCCAGGTGTTTTTTTTTCCTCTGAATTTGGTTACAACAGAATGAAGGGCATCAGAGTATAGTGCGCCCAGCTAGACATGAATTGCATTAATATTACAGGGTCATTTTGCTGTATTCAGGGTTTAATCTTAGCCTTCTACAGACAAGTTTGTTCCTCTAAATGCAAAACACATTTTATCGTTTTTTAAAACAAACTTACAAAAACTGCCAAGAAACAGCTACTAAATTTATGGAAACATGACGAACAAGTCAACTAGACTGTGTACTACACATCATTGAAATCAAAGTATCACTTTAGGAACATAAAATCACAAGATCAGTTTCCCATTTTTAGTGCCTGAGAAAAGATCAGGCAACCAGATTACTTCAAATTCTCTGGTTGCTCGTCCATCTCAATTTCCAACAACCATTTTAGTTTACTGGGTGAGAATCGTGCTTGATTTCTTGCCCCATGCTCTTTAATTGGCCGCCTGTAAAGCTTGTTGAGAGTTTAACAGCTACTACTTGCAGCAACCTCCATATTCCCCCGATAGCTTTTCTTAACTCTAATGGTACAGAACTTTGATGACTCAGACCAGAAATAACATCATTCACTCTACCATCCCTGTAATAAAAAACTTTGGATTTTTCTCTCCATACAGGGGGCCGCAAATGTATTTTTACCCTCGCACGTTTATAAAAGCATTCGGCATGCCTGCTAACAAAGCTTGGATGTATGTTTCAGGAACTTAGTATCTTTCAACTCGACACCATTTGCCTGAAACCAAAATAATAATTACGAAAGTTAAGAGATTATTTACTTCTGGAGTGAAATGTACTTAACTGATTTGCCCTTTCAAACATAAACCTGAGTTATCAGGTTTTGTCAATCACAAAATTACACGCCGGGTTATTAGTATTCCTTGGGGACCTTCCTATATTATCATAAATATCTGAGACAAGCAGGTCATTTAGGTAGGTAATCTATGTTAAAAACCGCGCTGTACAGCACTTAGAATTATTTTCCTCACTCATTTTTCTCACACTGCAACTTTGCGTACTACGCAATTATTACTACGCAGTCATATCTGGTGTCCAATTGGGAGAAGAGCTTATTATTTTTGTTTTAGAGGTGAATTGCGATTTCTTGTATGTCCCTTATTTCGTCGAAGAAAAGCTCGAACAAATACTGAAAGTAATGAGTAAGTCACTATGAACAACTAGTGCAAAGTGACAGCACTATCGAGCCAAACTAAGAACTGTTCTTTAATGATTTTTAACATGAACCACCAATTCTTACTATTTTTAATTTCTGCGTTTTAATAGACTTTGACATGTTCTTGAGAAGATATTAAATCGGTTAGCGCTGTTGTTCCCTTCTAAATTATTTTGGTGGAAGCGCCTCAGAAGACACTGGTTTAACTAAAACCATGTTGGGCGACGTTACATTTTGACTGCACAACCCGCAATTAAATTTAATTTTAACAGCTATTCGAGTGTGTGAAGAACGGAAAAGAGCAAAATTACATACCATCGGCCTTTCGATGCACGGACGAATTAAAACTTTTTACAATTCCACTTATCCATTGCTTGTAACTGATAGACCTTGTCCTTATTCTTGCGGGAGGCCGTACGATTTGTTGTCCATTGTAGAACTTGGCAAACTTAGCGCACTCTGCCTCGAGCGCAACAATGTGATCTTTCGATTCTCTATCTCACTAGCGGAGTTGTTGTGTTGAACATGGACGAATAATACATCGCAGCGTGTCTTGTAGATAGCTAGAGATGCCATGCATGTTTAGGATAAGCGCTGAATATGGACGAGCGTTAAAGCCGCCACTGAAAAAGCACAATCGACCGTTTTTCATTGTAAGGATCAGGTCTTTCACACAGCTGTCAGAATTAAAGAGAGGAAGAACGTCGATCTCGCTCACCTAAGTAGCGAAGTACACCACGAGCGGCGACGATGATCAAACACCTGGAAGATCACCGTGGTGTCCCTCTACTCTTTGGTATCATAACCAAGAGCAAGCCCTTTCGACTTGTCACTAAGTTTTACGGTTTATAAAACAAAGGCCCCGCTCTACACAAAGCCTTAAAGAATGAAACACTAGCAAAGCTTACTTAGCTTGGAATTATAAAAATTTCCTTTCTTAAAAATCGAAGATTTTCATGGTTTCCGTAACTTCGTATTTTTCCAAATTTCCTCTTTTACATGTTATGCTGTTTTGCATTTTCTTCAACGTATAATTTAGTTCAGCGTCGATCATTTATCATCCTTAGAAGAAAATATTCTGATATTTACGTTTAACTATAAAATTGCTTTGGCTTACATTGTGCGCATAAAAGGAGCGTTAAATTAAACGAGTTGATTCCACGCGAGGGTTTTACCTGGAAAAATGCCTGCACACGAGAGACACCGACATTACCGCGTGTCCCTTTCTGGAAAACATTCGTGTTATGACAAGAAAGGTCAGCTTAAGGGTTTTGAGTTACCCAAACTATGCAATTTTGACGCCGAAAAGTGCCAAAAAGTAATTACAGAAACTTCATCCGCAACACCTTGAACGTGCTGTGGGCGCGAACTGAGATCTTCTCTTACAGTTAATAATTGCCAGGTGAAACTCAGATCCGGCTTAGCCTAATTTGCATAAATTTTTTTGGTGGGCAAAGCTCGTCATGAATCCCTCTCATGCTATAGTAAAACTACCTCCCTCTTTAAGGCCTTATTCCCACAGGAATCCCTCTCATGCTATCGTAGAACTACCTCCCTCTTTAAGGCCTTATTCCCAAAGAAATCCCTTTCATGCTATTGTAGGCATCAAGTCAATCAGGATAACCCCTGGATAATTTACGATTTACGATGACCGATAGTCGATACATGGCAATTCTTCATGCACACAATGTTTCACACGGGATTGGCTATATTCTCTAAGATCTAAAAGAACGGTTGTGATTTTGTGTTCTTCAGAGGAACTGGCTCAAGAATAAGGCTTACATGTGGGATTTAGTCACTTGATTTGATCCTCTATAAGAACTAGCAACACGCTTGTCTTATGAAACGATACAAATTTAACCCTCAGCGTCTAGTATAACTACAAAATGGAGAATGAGGGATTTTCAACACACACAAACCCGAAAACGTGAAAGATGTGAAAAACATCAAATTTTTCAGTCCAGTTTAGTTTGTCTGCCGACGGTACTTTTCTAAATTTAATTAGTTAAACAATTGACCACCAATTGATGTAACTATCTTGAAGCCTGGGATACACAACACATTTTGTATGAAGACTGTAGACAAGGAATGAATTCGTGGATCATCTAGCGCTAAATTTGAACTATACAACAATTTTAAGACAAGAGATATTTGATAGAAACCGACATTTCGGTGCATCTTGCGCCATTGTCAAGGTTACATGATTAATGAAAAAATGCGGTTTGGGAAGAAGCTAAGTTAAGTGCATCTTGTACCATTGTCAAGGTTACATAATTGATGATAAAATGCGTTTTGTGAAGAGGCTAAGTTGAAGGAAATTTGCATAAAATACCGCCAAGCTAATTACATGAATAATTTAGCGCGAAGAGAAATCGACTGTACATTCAATGCTGGTTTAAGATCTTGAATACACAGCATTTCATTGACAAGGCAGTCAAACTTATTCGTGCAATTCTTGATTAAATTGAAGCGCTCTTGACAAATGCACCCTTAGACGAGACAATTGACATCTTGGCACGCAAAGCTTTCGAGAACAACTTGTTCAACGACACTTTATGATCTAAACTTGACCAGTAGTGACCTCGTTGATCTTCTACACGTTGCTACAAAGGGGCAGCTGTTTCAGTTGGACGGAGCCCTATACGAACAGACCGATGGAGTAGCTATGGGGTCTCCCCTTGGACCCCTTTTGGCTAATGTATTCATGTGCGCTATTGAAGGGTCCCTAAGAAATAAAACAAAACTCCCAGAATTTTACCGCCGCTAAGTAGATGGCACTCTAGTCAGGATGCCAGATCGGGCAGTAGCTATAGAATTTTTGGATACCCTGAACCACGCCCATAGCGCCTTTAGCTTCACTATGGAGTTGGAAAAAAATGGGATGCTCCCTTTCCTTGGGGTGCAGCTTTTGAATTGCGCGCCATGTGTCAAAAAAAAGGTTTACTTTCAGCCGACAAACACCGGGCTAATTCTGCACTATCATAAACATGTGGACAGCCGCTACAAGTATGGTTTGCTCGTCACCATTCTTGATCGCGTGCACCGGCTTTCGTCATCTTGGGCGCATTTCTCAGAAGAGTGTGAACGTTTGAGAGAAGTTTTCCGTAAGCTGAGGTATCCGATTCACCTTATTGATTCCGTTAACGACAGGTTTATTACCTCGAGAGTCGCAGTGGACCATCCTAAACGGCATACCGATGACGCTATCCGGATTTTTATCCCCTATAAAGATCAAGATGTTGCAGTCTGCCAAACGAAAACTTAGAGATCTTAGCAACAAGGTGCAAAAGACGATTCAACCCGTGTTTATTAGCCGCAAGCTTAAACAAGATCTAAGCCTGCGTGAGCCCAAGCCTAACATTATAACCCAGCGATGCGTTGTTTATTTATTCAAGTGTGCGATGCAGGTTATGTTGGGTACACAAAGGGCCACCTTCACACGCGCGTTGAGGGACACCGTCAAAAGGCATCATCTATTTACAAGCATTATTCCAAAGAACATAACACTGCTGTTGCGAACAATTTCATAGAGCGCTTCAAGGTAATCAAGTATTGTACGAACAAGTCTGACTGCCTTGTTAATGAAATACTGTGTATTCAAGATCTTAAACCAGCATTGAATGTACAGTCAGATTCTCTTTGTGCTAAAGTGTTCATGTAATTAGCCCGGCACTCTTTTATGCAAATTCGCCTTAACTTAGCCTCTTCACAAACCGCATTTTTTCATTAATCATAATGGTGCAAGATGTACCGAAGCGTCGGTATTCCCGACACTTATATTTCTTGTCTGATGTAATTCCAAATCGTTTCTTAAAACAATCATTCGATACCAAAGTAAGTAGGTGAGTACGCCAGTCACGAGAAGCACTAAATGAGGCAATTGCTGGTGCTGCTCTAACCGTATGTATCAGAAAGTGGTAAAAGATCTGGCGGTAATGGATTATTAGGCTGATAAGAACGATCTTTGATGCAAGATACGGTCAGGTGTCGCGTGCTCATTATCATAATTATGCTATTTTCAGCCCTCAATCTTCCTTTAGTGTCCAAGTGTATTAAAGGCACTGAAATACTTTGCATTGAGGTTCCATAGAAGTATTGACACAACGAATTCATAGTTATTTATTAGTTGCTTTCTCTATATATTTCCTTATGTATGGTTTTGACAGTGAAGAGACTACGCGTTTAGATGTCATTCTTATCGTAACTGTTGCATTCAGCATGTAATTTACACGTTTCTGACAATTTCTTAATAGATATCTAAACAACAACAAGCTGAAGGACTTGCCCCAAGGCATCTTCAGCGATTATACCCAGCTGGAATGGCTGTAAGCCAAGACTCTTTTATCAATCTAATAATTAACCAAAAAATCTATCTTCGACAATTTTTTAATGATCTTTGATAGGAATGTGAAGTAGTCCTCTCCAAGTAATCTACTATAGCAATATCTAGCCTTTTTAACTTCCAAAAGTCATGATCCACTCCCCCCAACCTTTACATGATCACCTTAAATATACCTAAATTGATTACTAGTCGGGTAGTCTGATCATCCGGGTGAGGGTAGTCCTGAGAAGGTCTGCTATAACACGATGACCTCCGCTGGAGTAATTGAAACGTTGGGCACTGGTTCCGAAAACAATCCTTCGTAGAGCTATTCTTACCTGGACAAACAAAGTGTACGGTAATATCTTTTTACACGAACTTGGTGAGGTGGAGCGAAATTACAACGGGCAAAACTTCCAGTTACCTCGACTGTATCACCAATGATGCTTTGGTGTCACTGCGCGTGAAAGAGGAAACAAATTTCTGGGATCAGCCTTAATTTTACCGCAAGAAAATTCGAACCCTCCCTCCCCTTCCCTCCTCCTTGGATATTAACCTAATACCCTTCCTTGCTTCAAGCTCTGAGTTTAAATAGAGCTCCCCAATAAGAGAATTGTTACACAGTCTCCAAAGATAAAAAGCCTTAACCTACAGTCAGTCCTGATTAAGCACAAAATAGTTTAGATTTATAGCTAGCTTAAGATTTAAAAAGTTGGACCGTGACGCATGTTTCATGACGTCACGTAGACAACACTCATACAGGAAAATTTTTAATTGCAGATGTTTTTTGTGCTAGTATGCACGCGTATGCCCGTCTATCGCATCCTATTTAAGTTGAGATTTTTAACACTTAGTAGTCATCCATTTGGAAGAATATGTTTTGCAACCACGTGCACCAGAATAAGTTATATATTTATCTCGGCATCTTACCCTCCCCCTCCATGATATCATCGTCACCTGGCTTATGATGAGGACCACGTTCAATGACAGTGTGTAAGGTCAAGCCCTATGTATTGCGGCAATGAGTAATGGGAGAAGGGAGAAAAGGCAAGTGTAAAGCATTCGCCTGCTTTTCAGCGCTTTACACATACACACACAAAAACAAGTCTCAATTGTTTTTGTCCCAGATTAAAGTTCGTAATCCTATCTTAGCTCTCGATATATGACGTACGACATTTTCGAGCAAACACAGTTCCTGCACTATCTTGAAAAGCACAATTGAATAAATAGCCCTTTATATTATTTTTGTTAGGTTGTTAAACAATAACCAGTTGAAGAAATTACCATCAGGCATTTTCAGTAACAATACCCAGCTGTGGGGGCTGTAAGTTCAGAGTCTGTTTTATTTGTGTAAGGAACGCGTCAAATCCATCGCGCATTTGTAAGACTATCAGCAAATATGAGCAGGAGCGTCTTAGGTCCAAATGAAATCAGCCGCGAAGTAGGAATGTTCTGTTACGTGGACAGGGAATTTATTCTTCCCCAGCAAGTACAATGGTGGAAGCAATAGGAGGGAGGGGGGTGAGGAGAGAGAGGAAGTGAAGTTAGGTCCCATGCCCTCTCTGGACACCATGCTTCTGCGCGATCCCTGTCCTCACTTCTGCTGAACACCACATGCCATTCTCATATATTTAACAATTATACCACGAGCGCGCGTTGAATATGAGATGATAGATAGCCAACGAGGCGCGTAGCGTCGAGTTGGCTATAATCATCTCATATCCAACAAGCGCGAGTGGAATAATTGTTTTATTAAAACGTTGAATTAAATTATTAAATTTTTTTTAAATTTCTAGCTCCCTTTTAATTTTAAGCTGACACATACGCTTACCATATTTGTAGATTATGGCATATTGGCTGATATACCATAATGGCTAAGCCAATAAAAAGTCTTGAATTGCATTATCCAATGATATAGTTTTTAATAATTAACAATTATTCCACTCTCGCTTGTTGGATATGAGATGATTGATAGCCAACGAGGCGCTACGCGCCTCGTTGGCTATAGTCATCTCATATCCAACAAGCGAGAGTGAAATAATTGTTTTATTAAAGAAAACGCCCCCAAGAATCTTCTCGACCTTATTTTGTGAAAAGAAACCGGATTTAACAATGTACAGAAATTAGATTATGGTATATTGGCTCATATACCATAATGGCTGAGCTAATAAAAAGTCTTGAATTGCATTATCCAATGATCTAGTTTTTAATAAATATATATATATGTATATAGGAAAAATATTGTAGTACACGAGAACGGACAACTTCGAGCTAAGAAAGACATATACTCAAATAAAAATTCTAAGAAAGTTTAATAAAAACGTTTCGGTCCGAGACCTTCATCAGTTCATCAGTGCATGTTCGGGAGTTTGTCATATCGGAATAAGTGACCATAGCATGGTGTATGTATATAGAAAACTTGCCCTGAATGGGATGTCTAACGGACATAATTCTATTACATACAGAAATTTCCGAAATTTCGATCGCCAAAAGTTTCGTTATGATATTCTATCTCAATGTTGGGATAATGTATACGAGTCTTCCAACCCAAACGTGATGTGGCAGCAATGGAAATGTACATTTCTGGCTATCGCTGACAAACATGCCCCACTGAAAACGATGCGCGTTCGTTCACGGAGTTCTCCGTGGATTACCTCTGAGTTGAAAGACCTTATGCACAATAGAGACATATTAAAAATAAAAGCTAGCAAGACAAATGATCCTAACGATTGGGCATTATTTAAGAAACAAAGAAATATAGTCAATAAGCAAATACGCTCAGCTAAGCAAGCTTATTACCAAAATAGTTTTAATAAGCAAACCAGCGACTCCCGAAAGACCTGGCAGACTATAAACGAGTTAACTTCTCGAAAATCTGGGAAAACGCCAGTGGCGTCACTAAAAGTGAACGGATTAACGATAACTAATCCGTTGGAGCTATCAAACGAATTCAATAACCACTTTGCTAATATTGGTCCAAAACTTGCCAGTGAGATAAATTGTGATAGTGGTAGCTATCAAAGATATCTTACCGCAACAGATAAACGGTTTAAGCTCCAACCCACCAATCCAACTAAAGTATTTTCACTTTTAAATAAACTAGACAAGTCAAAGGCAACAGGCCTTGACCAAATATCTGCTAGGTTTATCAGGGAATGTGCTGATCTCATTTGTGTGCCGATATGTGATATTTTCAATCAATCTATTAGCCAAGGGACGTTCCCAGACGACTGGAAATATGCAAGGATTACCCCTCTTTATAAACAGGGTGACCGCGGTGATGCTAACAATTACCGCCCAATATCGGTGATTCCAATAATGGCGAAGGTGTTTGAAAGGATAGTTTATGAACAGTTATATGCCTATTTGGAAGAGCACGATATTTTATGTCAAAACCAATCAGGGTTTCGTGCTAATCATTCAACTGTAACAGCTTTGTTGGAAGCGACAGATTCTTGGGCATATAATATTGATAACGAGAAAATCAATGGAGTCATTTTTCTAGATTTGAAAAAAGCTTTTGACACTGTTGATCATCAGATCCTTCTATCGAAACTAAACTGTTATGGTATACATGGAAAATCTTTCAGATGGTTTCAGTCATATTTGGAAAACCGAACACAAAAATGCTCTGTCAACGGGTCGCTATCCAGTAGCTACTCGTTGACTTGCGGCGTCCCACAAGGGACCATCCTCGGTCCATTATTGTTCTTATTATATATCAACGATCTTCCAAATTGCTTATCAAATTGTAAACCGAGAATGTATGCCGATGACACGCACCTCACATATGCGGGAAGCAATCTTGAGAACGTTCAGTTTTGTCTAAATGAAGACCTAGAAAACGTCTTCAACTGGCTACAAGCGAACAAACTCACGTTGAACATGACTAAAACCGAATTCATGCTAATAGGGTCGAGGCAGAGACTGAATACTCTCACAGCTTCTCCAACAATTAGAATGAACAATACTCAAGTGAGCCAGGTTTCAGCTACAAAATCGCTTGGTGTAATAATAGACGATAAACTCGATTGGCATAGTCACATCGAAAAACTAACGAAAAAGATCGCCTCTGGTATCGGGGCCCTAAAGCGAATTAGGCACCTGATCCCAGCATCAACCTTACATCTCATCTACCAAGCTTTAGTAAAACCTCACTTTGATTACTGTGACATTGTTTGGGGTAGCTGTGGGAAAACGCTACGAGACAAACTGCAGAAATTGCAGAATAGAGCAGCCCGTGTGTTGACATTCTCTAACTATGATGCTGATGCAACTGAGCTACTCGAGTTTTTAAGGTGGAAAAATCTTGCACGCCAGCAGGAAATCCATAAAGCCACCATGATGTTTAGATGTCTGCACGGGCTAGCTCCAAGGTATCTATATTCAAAGTTTACGTGGCGTGACTCTGCTTATGACCTCAGGGACTTTGAAAATAAGCTTAATGTTCCACTACCGCGCACTAATTATTACAGAA
The DNA here is from genome assembly GCF_964205215.1 of Stylophora pistillata. Taxonomy (NCBI): domain Eukaryota; kingdom Metazoa; phylum Cnidaria; class Anthozoa; order Scleractinia; family Pocilloporidae; genus Stylophora; species Stylophora pistillata. The sequence continues at coordinate 47,157,793 of NC_142520.1, read as the reverse complement.
AAAGCTTTAGCTACAATGGCGCCAGATTATGGAACAGTTTACCACGCGATATAAGGAACATAGAGTCTCTGGGGTTATTTAAACGTAAGATCAATGACATTTTTAAAGTCTAACGCACGGCATTCACGGAAAACAGCTTTAGTGTTATAGTATGTAGTTTTAATTCTAAATATCTTAGCGTATGTGATATGTATTTTTATAGGCTGATGAATTGATCGTGTCTAAATAAAGATTACAATACAATACAATCAGTCTCGGACCGAAACGTTTTTATTAAACTTTCTTAGACCTTTTATTTGAGTATATGTCTTTCTTAGCTCGAAGTTGTCCGTCCTCGTGTACTACAATATTTTTCCTATTATTCATCGAGGTTTGGACTGTGAATCCTTTTGGATCCTTCTGGTGCGGCGTCACTGTTGGCTCGAGGCCTTTTAACTTGTTATAGATATATCTTTAAATTTTGCCCGCCATGGACGTTATCAAAGAATACTCGTAGAGGAAATTTGTCAATGACACTTTAATGGACCAGGATTTAGTTTCGCAGTTTGTTTTAAACTCTACTTGTACAATACTACTCTCCAAAATCTAGCCTTTTACAATTTTCCCCACGTTAGACTTCCTTGGTCAAAAACCGTCAAAGTTTATTTTGAAAAGAAAATGTGGTAAAAACCAAAGAAAGTAATCCATACTATGAAGTGATATTACATAGCATTGATCTATAAACTCCACACAACAAATCGAAACAGGGTCAGGTCAATAAACAGTGAGGCAGTTCTCAATTTAACTATTTTTTATCTTTGCGGTATGGAAGTCAAAAGTACTTGCTCGTAACAGTAACGGTGTTCAACTGGCAAAAAAAGGGTATCAAAATGCTATGAATTCTTCAGCTAGTTCAGTACGACTCAGCCATTTGTTCATATTTGGTAAAGGGTTGAAAAGGCTACTCGAAATCAATACGAAAACTACTTTAGAAGAAGCGAACTCAGATTTTATATGCGCGTAATGTTGCTGAGGGGACGGATTACAAAGCCGATAAAAACAGAAGTAAACATTGTTTGTAATAAACCATAAGATAAAAGATACATATTCTATGTTACACAAACGAAAAACTGTGTAATGAAAAATTACAATAATATACTATGGCCAAAATTAAATGATGTAATTATAACCGGTTGTGTTGAAAAATTAGTCTATTTACAAATGTGTTCATGAATCGTTCTGTGTTAACTATTGGGCGGAGGCAAACCTTGCGACGTAAATTATATTGCTGGGGTTTAGGCTTCGGCAGAATTTCATTTAAAGGATGATGGCTTATATTAGGGCCCTAGCTCCACTAAATAACTTCGTATCCTGCATAAGCATGATATCCTTGACATTCACTGGAACTGAAATATAACGCCGCTTGCAACATCTGTTTAAACGGTTCTGAAATTTGTTTAAATCCCGTTCATACGTACCGTACATTAAAAGGCCATAAGTTAAATTAGGTAATACTATTGTCTTAAAAAGGAGATCTACTTCATTCTGGTCATATTGTTCCTTTTTCAAAGTTCTTAATATATGGAGGCACTTATTAGCCTTAACTAGTTTGACCAGTTAGCATGAGAACCAAACTTACAATCACTCTGAAGCGTGACTCCGAGTTAGCATAACTCATTATATTCTGGAATGTAATTGACTCGAGTATAGGTGTCCTTGTTCGATTTTTTTCTAATTACAAGCTCTTTGCATTTACTAGGATTACATGACATACGGTTATCTCGCGACCAATTTAAAAGCACGTCCAATAAGGCTATAGAGGTGTCAGTATTGCCTAGTACCAGTGCAACAATTGTCGAATCACCAGCATATTTGAATAACGCAGGGAAGCCATCATATGTAATTTCAAGATCGTCAAAAAATACAGAGATGGGGGCCACTAACACTATCTTGTGTAGTACCCTTATTGATGGTTTTCCACTTGGAGTGATATTTACCGAAAAAGTGCGTTGCTGTCCACCTGATAAGAAACTGTGATACCAATTAACAAGATATGGAGATACATGTAATTTTTTAAACCTGGTGGACAAGAGATTTCACCGCACAGATTTACAGTTATTATCATCTACGTATTTGCAAATCTGGTGCTGAATAGCTAGGAGCGCAGATGTGCAATTCCCACCCTCTCTATACGCGAAGTATGCGGATCGTTCTCTACATAACTATGTTTAGGCGGTTGATAGATTCCACATGCAAGAAATGTATGTTTCGTAAGGAGGCAGATAGTTATGCAAATTACTGTTTAAAGCCTTGAGAGATAAACATCCAAAAAAGATAGGTTCTTCTTGACATAAACAGCCACGCCGCCCTAGTTCGTCATATCAAGTCCTGACCAGTTCCTATCCTTCCTTGTAACTACTATTAACTTATCACAGACGGTAAAGTGATCCTGTCAGCAGAAGGGACCACAAACAGATCCGATCGCTATGGCTCTTTACACTGTTAGCATCTAGACTTTAATCGCAGGTCTAAAGAAGGGGTCCATGGTAAAGCGGTCCTAGCGCATCCTATTTAGGTTGAAATTTTTAACACTTAGTAGTCACCCATTTGGAAGAATATGTTTTGCAATCACGTGCACCAGAATAAGTTATATATTTGTCTCGGCATCTTACCCTCCCCCTCCCTGATATCATCATCGCCTGGCATATGATGAGGACCACGTTCAACTACAGTGTGTAATGGAAGCGTTCCAAAATATTTTGCGTTTTTCCAAAATAGCATTTTCCAACAAAAATGGGCTTTTCAAGGGTAATTGAGAGCTAGTTTCCGAAAAAAATTGCTTTTTTCTATCGACCTAGTAAAATTAAGGCACAAACGTCGTAGCATTTTTGTGAAAACACACGGAATCCATGATTTTTTGAAGAGGGATTTTTATTGCAAAACTTACGGATACTGAAATACTGGCTTGGAAAAAAAATGCAAAGTTTGGGTTTCATTGTGGACTGTTAAGTCTACACGAATTATACTGACAAAATTTCTCCTTATTTCAGTGACAAAAAAAAAATCCCTTAATTGTATACATATAAGTCGGATGGACAATCATAGGAGCTTCTGTATCCTTTATTTTATTAGAAATGTTTCTGAAGGAAGAAAAACGCAACTATTCAGAGGCATGTCTGCCACTGTTACAACAAAGACGGTAGAAAATGAGATTACACAACCTACTTAACAGGATAACTAGGCATTGCATTAAAAAAAAAATAATCACAAATAATGTATTTCTCAAATTACTTTGTCAAAATGTTCCAAGCTGCAAAAATTCTGCAGCCCCAGATGTCCCATGCTGCAGAAATTCCAGTCCCAGATGCCCCATGCCGCAGAAATTTTGCAGCCTAAAATACCCTACGATGCAGAAATTCTGCAGCCCTAGATGTCCCATGTTGCAGAAATTCTGCAGTCCCAGATGCCCCACGCCGCAGAAATTCTGCAGCCTGAAATACCCTTCGCTACAGAAATTCTGCAGCCCAAGATGTTCCATGCAGCAGAAACTCTGCTGCTCAAGATGTTCAATGCTGCAAAAATTCTGCAGCCCAAGATGTTCCATGCTGCAGAAACTCAGTCAATTGTGCAAAAGAAAAGACTACACTGAGTGTTAAGTTGGGGAACCCCACAGTATTGTATAGCATAGTGGTGGATTTTACAAAGATAATTATTCAATTTTTCACCCTAAAAATTCCAGGTCTTTTTCATTGGCCCCCTTTTTCTTATTGTTTTCAAGTTAACTAATGAAATTTTGTGTATAGAGTGGGACTATGAACCCTTCCCAAGATGGCAGCCACAAAATTAAGGGGTCCATTCAAAATATTTCCAAATTTGAATATCATAAATTGTCACTATTTTATGCTTAAATACTGTGGAGATTCCCAACTTTTAATTTAACAGCTTCACAGGAGGGTAGAAACCCTTGTCTGTAAGCTTGCTAGTTCGTATTCTGATTCAGTGCTTAGCCACACTGCATTTCGGCCTTCCTTTAAGGCTGCCACCGTAGCATTCCTGTTTTGCTGCAAACATCCACTAGTGTCCCCCTCCCTTGACAGCCTCTTCACAAGCCAAGTGTAGGCTCCAACAGGTAGTCGTTCCATACTGCTACACTGTGAGGCCACAAGTTCTACAAATATTAAATTTTTGTTGTTTGTAACAGAGCAATGTCTCGGGATTATTTGCCTTGACGCTGACCAGTGTCCCATCACAAATGTGTTTAGACAGTCCTTCAAATATGGCCCTAAAACACAAAATGCATCAGCGTAATGAGTATAATGTTTCTGTGCCTTCAAGTATTAAGAGCCACTGACCACAAATATCGAGAATCCGCTGACAGTTGCAAAGTTTCTTAATTCGTTTTATTTTTTCTAAAGGACCCTTTTAATTAACCTTTTTTGAAAATGATATCAAAAAGTTCTATCGCTTTTTTTCTCCCAAAAATCGAAAAGATCGAAATACGCCTAAATGGCTGTTGTCCCCCCATTAAAGCTATGAAAAAGTATGCAACTTCGTACACTACAGAGTGATGCAATCCTGCTTTTAAATTTTGTGCGCTAGCAGATGGTTTGTTCATCTCTTGAAAAATATTAGTTTCTTGTCATTTTGTTACGTTTAAATCTGAATAGTGACCCGTTGAAATAAAGTACTTCGCTTCTCTTTTGCGGAGGTAAAATAAAGGTCAACTTCAGCGGCTTATGAACAGGTCTGCAACATATACTTACAAATCATAATGTACATCAACTTAAAGCTTTATCCTTGTATTTTAATTCTCTATCTTGGCCCACCATAAGCGGCGCGTCTAGTTTTACAAGAGTTTGGGCTATTTTGTCAAAAATGCAATGCGAACAGCTGTCCCGACCCATTTGAAGGCCATTAAATGGTCTTGTATGATATATTTACAATCATCTTAAAGCTTTGTCCTTATAGTTCAATTCCTCTAAATTTCTTTCTTGGCCCCCCATAGGTGGCACATCCAGCTTTAAAAGAGTTTGGGCTAAAAAATGATAACAAATGTAACGCTATCCGTTGAACGACTGTCACGCAAGAGTTCAAGGCCAATCTTTCAACTTAGCCAGGAATGTACCAAATACATAACCTCTTGCGCGACAGCCGTTCAACGGGTCGCATTGCATTTTTTGTCATTTTAGCCCGAACTCTTTTCAAGCTGGACGCGCCGCCTATGGCGGGCCAAGAGAGAAACTAAGAGGACTTAAACTACAAGGATAAAGCTTAAAGAGAATATATATTTTGATTTGTAACTATATGATACAAGACCTTTTTAAAGGCCTTTAAATGGGTCGTGACAGCTGTTCAGTGGTTCGCATTACATTTTCGACAAAGTAGCCCAAATTCTTGAAAACTGGAAGTGCCGCTTATAGTGGGCCAAGATAGAGAATTGGAGGAATTAAAATACAGGGATAAAGCTTTACGATGATGTACATTATGATTTGTAAATATAAATGGCAGACCTGTTCATAGGTTTATTTTACCTCCGCAAAAGAGCTGTGATGTACTTCATTTCAACGGGTTACTATTCAGACTTAAACGTAACAAAATAATATTTTCTAAGAGATAAAAGGACCATCTGTTAGTACACAAAATTGAGAAGCGGAATTGCATTGCGCTGTAGCATATGAAATTGCCAAAGTTGCTTAATTTTTCATTGCCTTACGGGGAGGACAACGGCCATTTAAGGGTATTTCAAACTTTTCAAATTTTTGGAGAAAAAAAAGTGCAATAGAACTTTTTGATATAATTTTCGACAAAGGTTCATCAAAAGCGTCCTTTAGAAAAAATAAAACGAATTACGAAATTTTGCAACGGTCGGCGGATTCTCAATATTTATGGTCAGTGGCTCTTAATAACTAAGCTGTTCCTATTATTATACAAAACTGTGTATATTGATCTTATCCCAGTAAATAACATAGAAGATTGACGATGTTTAAGATAATATGATGATCTTGTCAAAAAAATTCATGGTGTTAAAATTCACTAGGTCTTAATGGGTTGCAGCAAATCATGACCCATGACTATCCTGTGAATATGTAAAAAGATTCATTGACCATGAACATTTTCCCTGAATTTTCAGGGGGTTCTTGGGAATATGCAAGCACCATGAGAATTCCTTGGAAACAACATTAATTTGGAATGAAAAAGTCTCCACTTTACTTGCACCAAAGACTATACCAAACCATTTACTGCATAGTGTATATATAGCTGTATGCTGGCAATACAATAAAACTCTTGTGTGCTAAAATTCAAATGTAAGCTGTCAAGCAGCATTTTCATGTTATACTGTTTGTTTTTGTTGATTCTGCAAATTGAAATTCAAAGATTTCTACTCAATTTTGACTTAACACTCTTGGGAGTGAAGGGCTTAATTACAATTCAAGAATTTATTTTTTGAATTAAAATCTTGCTGTAACTGTAAGAATAAATTGTAATGAAGTTATCCTCAACTGCAGACTAAGCAGCTGTTCATCTTCTTTTTGCTGAGCTCGCAGCTTGTCAAACGTGACTAAAATAATCCTGAAACCTTCAGCTTATTGATAGATTTATTTCATTGTAAAGGGTCAGCTTAAGAAATTATGGCATGCAAGTGACCGAATGGATTCTCAGTTTTGGTCACGTACCGAATATCGCAATTTGAACTCACCACAAACTTTCAAAATCATACCTTTATAAATGACCGCTCGACCCTTGTACCGGCCAGTCGATATGTGAACTGTTGTCCCTTCTTTTATCTCCACGGGGCCAACGACTTGCTTTTCATTTATACCACTCACGATGTTCTCGTTTTCCAATTGAACAACGGTAAACCCCATCTTTAGAGATGCTATGTTAAGCAAAACAGTCGAGAAAAGAAATAGCTTCACATACGAGCGATCAGCCGGTGAAAAGTACATTCAAAGAGGAGCGCGATATGGAGTTAAATAGAGAGCTTAAGCATCGGACGTTTTTGATTCACGGACGTCAACCGGAAGTTTAAATATGAGCTTCGCAATCAGTACGCATGTGCAGACGTTTTTGACGTGAGGTTGCAGACGTGAAAGTGGGATGTTTGCCGTGCCTGTTGTTTTGCTTTGTTTCAGGACTGTCTCAGTACAAGACTGACATCATGTCTTCATTTTCAATCGTCAAATCAAACCCGTAAGTACATTGTAGGTTTCATAAGAAAGTAGTTTTTTATCTGCACTTAAACAATAACTTTTAAAAATGGGACAAAATGTGCCTAACTTCGTGTTTGGCACAAGTTTCCGCAGGTTCTGTTACTTGGTTTTGTTTGATCGTGAATTCTTTTTTGTTTGTCGCCATTCTTTTAGTTATCCTACGAGCAGAGGTTTTTTTCCAGAACAGGAAAAATACTTATATAATAGCAAGTTATCTTGCCATGTGTTTGTTTTTGTTATTAGTTGTTTTCTTTTTGTCGAGAGGTTTATGTCGTTGCCGTATTTCACGTTCAAGAAAGTGCATTAATTTCCCCGCCATTAAGCTTTTTATTTTTAGTGCTGAAATGTGATCGACTATTTTATACAGCTACTACCTACAGTAACACTCGCTTCTATCTTTTTTCTTTTATGTAGTGGGCCTATGGAATGGTCTGAACAGCACGACGTAGCACTAATGAAAGAAGTCAGAGTGCAGAATCCGTTTAAAGCAAAGAAGAAAACGAGCAACCAAGCGCAAATATGGCTGTCGATCGCAGAGGCGCTAAGTGGATTACAAGATCCGTTATTCAAGGATTCAATGACAAAAGGATCAGTGCAAGATCGTTACGTTTTGTAGTGCAGCCCCTTTATTCGATATAGCATCCGTGTAGGTGTTGAAGTCACGTGGATTCAGTAGATCATGATTCCACTGACACAGTTTGTGACCATGTATATCGTAAATATAATTCATCACCGTATTTGATATCATGCTAAGTTCAGGAACCGGTCGGCCGAATCGTGCGAGCATGTCGCTATATCGGCAAAGAAACGACATTAGCCTGAGCAAAATACATAGCCCCTCTAACTCGTCGGCAGTGGTTCTCTGATTACAGTGGAAGGTGTCCGGTAGTCGAAGCGCATCAGCCAGCAGTGGAAGGTCCTTTTTTTCAACTCTAAACTCGGACTTGCACTCAGGTTCCTCGATACTCCCGATACTAAACCTCGCGTATTTTTCGTACGAAAACTCAGGGTTTTTTGACGAATTCTCTTTCAGTAATAGCAACAGTTCCTCATCTGACACCAGTCCTTGGTCATGAGCGATTAAAAGTGATTTTCTCACATCCTTTAAATACGGCATGTTGCAAATTACGGCCACATTTCCTTTGTAAACAATGACCAAAAACGTGACAACTGTGATCAGCTGTCACGTTCGTGGTGACGCAGGTGTCCAGCTTAAGTAAAAAATTTCGCGCCTAAAACGCCGTTGTCGATCCAGTCTCCCCCGGTATTCTGACGTCCGTGACATCAAAAACGTCTGATGCTTAAGCTCTCTATTTTTTCTTTCCGATCACGGGCATGATCACGTGGATACTTTGGGAATTGTCATGGGCTTGTAAAGAGAATCCGCTGGCTTGCCTTATTGCAGTCTCAAGAGAAGCACGCGAAATTTTGCTGATCTCTCTGATCTGTACCCTGCGTTTGGACGATGGATTAATCTTGGATCCATGTTTTGAAGATGATATAAATAATTATGTGAACGCAATCTATGTAGAAATAATCAAGAAGAGTCGAACGTACTACAAATGAACGGTTTGTGGCCAAAAGTTGTCAAGGAAACAAAGAATTGAAACCCCGACTCGAGTTGTGTTCACGGCAAAGGTGAGAAATAGAGAAGCCAATCACAACTTTGAATGTGACCGCAAACGTGTTTTACCCTCATTATTACAAAAGATGGATTGATTTGCACTTAGTGTTTTATAGTTTTGGCGCCAGAGCGTTGTCCCAGGGAGTCAGGGGACCAACCCCTCTTTTTATTTAAAGTCGCGAAAAATCCAATATTCAAAATAATGGTCAGCCAGAGATCACGAAAAGATCTAAAAGATGTATGGAATGGGCTACGAATTGTAAGCTAAAATTTCGTTAAACACTCAAATGTTATTCAATATTCAAAAAAATCTTTATTTGTTTTTTAGTTTGACTTGCTTCCTCTGGCAACCAGAACAAAAATAAACGGCCACCATACATCAGGAACCTTCAAAGCTACAGTAACGCTTCAAAACGAAAGCGCGAATCATGGATACCATCTTAGGAAGTATGAGAGAAACCAAGGTGATCACAGTGTACCAGAACCGAAATGAACAAAGTTTGACCGTAACAAGCGTTAAGCAACACGTTTCAATATGGCCATCTCGCGCCCGATTCCTTAGTCTTTCCCTTCCAGTGAAGTAGCATTGGTGCCAATAGAGTCAAGTGCGTCTCATAACGAACAAACATTTGTAGAAGAGAAGAAAGCGACTATGGTGAGTTGGAATTCTAGCCTACAAGTGGATGTGCATATTCCGAAGCGTTTCCATGTTTATGATTATGTTTGTATTTCGCTCATTTGGCTATTATCAATTTCCCCATGACTCCAATCTGACCATGACAGTTCTTTTGGATGTTCTTGTGAGATGGGCTGCAGACTATGACCTAACTCCTGTATTATATCTACAGTTTGACAACTGTGTTAGAGAAAACAAGAACCAGTTCATGTTTGCTCCACTAGCACTTCTTGTTGAAGAAAGGATTTTTGAGGTTTGTGGAGCTTAGAACTTCCTACATTGCACAGAGTAGACTCTTGAACTCTTTCATGATAATCTTATTTTTTAAAAGTGCTGTAATAATCTAAGTTCCTTGCTAGCAGAGTTCACTTTTTTCTTTGTGGTTTTTAGATGGGTAAATGGATAAAATAATAACTTTTTTTAAGTGACGTTAAATCTAAAGCAGCCTTAATTTACAAAGCAATAACACAAAGAGTTGATCAATCAACAAAGTTAGTAATGTAGTAATAACTGTGGTTTTGTTTGTGAACTACAGATCAGAGTAAACTTTCTCCCAGTGGGTCATACTCATGAGGATACTGATGCTTTTTTCAGTGTTTATTGGAAGCACTTGGATAAGCTGGATGTTTATACAGTTCCAGGTAATAAATAATGACAAGAGATATCATAAAATTACATGTAGGTTAGTGCTTTTGTTAATTATTATTTTATTATTGCAGTCTTGATGTGCCAGTGTTTCAGGTTAAATGCAGCCGTAGTTAAGCAGAGAAAAAACATTGGGCCTGATGCCACTCATTTATATTCATTTATATTTGCCTTGATAAAGGAATGAGAATTTAAGAGGGGCATCAATCTGTCAGCACACTCTTATTTCAAAAGTAGAGGGTGTGTGAGACAGGGAGGGCATATAGAGAGAAACTTACAAGTTATACTGTGCATGTGTTAGCAGTGCAATGAAATTCTAAATTTCATCGACTTGAATTCTCCCCTGTGTACAGAATTACTCAAGGCACTGGAAGATTGCATGAAGCATCCCACTCCCGAGCCGTTTATGCTGCAGATTGTCCATGACATAAAGTCATGGATTTCAGATCATGCAGAGGAACTACATGAGCACACTGTTCCAAAGTGCTTTAAATTTAAGTTAAAAGATGAAGGGAAAGCTACAATGCACTACAGAAACTGGAGCCATGAGTGGTGGCAAGAGCCAATTGTAATCCTCAAGGTGTGCACATCATTTTTTGTGTCCTTCCACTCTTTCCTTCTCTTCACTGTTGTTGGGACCAAAGAGCCAATTGTAATCCTCAAGGTGTGCACATCATTTTTTGTGTCCTTCCACTCTTTCCTTCTCTTCACTGTTGTTGGGACCAAAAAGTCTGTCTAGAGCTTCAAACTTTTGACTAAAATTGATTTGAGAAATTGAACTGGATTAGAGAGGAAAACTGAAATTTGCAGTTTGAATGCTGTGTATTTACGTAGCATGCAAAACAATATAAAATGACCAGTAAACTTGTGTGCTATGTGAAGGAAATTCTTTGTTGAAATTATTTTTGCACTTGTTTGGATAAGGAGACTGTAAAACCTATAACCATGCGGCAATCACCAGACTACTTTGATGCTTTCAGTTGTGATGTTTCTGTTATGCCAGTATCTAAGCATTTATCTTGTTTGCTAATTTTTTTTCTTTTCGCATTTGATTGAACAGAGCATGCCTTATGGAAAGCCTAATATTGTAATTCCTTCCCTGGCCAAATTGGATTTGGAGGCATTAAAGAGAGATATACTTAACAAGTATCAACAGAATATGCCTCAAGCAGCATCAGATTGTTAGAGAAGTTGGCTGGAAAATGTTGAGAGAAAAATAGCAGCAGTGCCTGATCATTATAATTGCCTAGTGGATACACTGAAAACTGCTGGAAGAACTGCACCACCACCTTCGGCTGCCCAAATCCCAAATGATCTCTTAGAGCTTAGGGAAGGAGAAATCCAGCCTACCCAAGAAGTGAGTACATGATGAGAACTGGAATAAGATTAAATATTGCTCCCAGAGCTATGGGAAAAGGCAGGGTCTGAAATTGCGCTTTCCTGGTCACCAGTGCGACTAAAAACTTTGCACTGGTGACCAGAGTTTCACAATTGGTCACCAGCGAGCGATTGACTATTTCATGCCATGATAATTATACAAACAATAACTTTGATTTTCAGCCAAATCAACTTTTTATGTACATATATGATTGTGTTATCAACACTAGCAATGTTGAAAGTATTTGATAATATCATGTGTAAGAAGATGCTTTGCAATAGTATCATTTATGCTTTTGATATTTAAACTTTTCAGATTTACACTGGCTGATATAGAAATCCCAGAGAATGGGAAGCACCAGTGGAGATGGTGGATGATGATTTTCTTACCTCTCTGGAAGTTGGCTGCTTTGTGGCCTTGTATTTTAGCAACGATGAAAAGGAGCCAGTGATAGGAAAAGGAGCCAGTGATAGGAAATTTCCATTGAGGATAACTATTTTGAAGTGCACTATTGGAAAGGAACATATCTAGGGAGGTGGTCTCCTCAGCACATACCCCGCAGAAGAGCACAACCATGTGTGGAAAGGCTGGGTAAAACATGTATTGTTTGCAGCTCTTTCCAGCTCACTGAGGACAGCAAACTTATGCCATCGACGAGAAATTTTCTAAAAGATCGTTATAATGCACTAAAAAACTCAAGATCATGAATAATGCATCAGCATTGTCTTGTTCATTCTAGTTTGACTAAATTGTCTTTAAATAATGTACATGCAAATATGTTTAACTGTTTCAAACAATTTTGTGTAGACAAGGGAAACCTAAAAGCACTACCTTGTCCTTGCCTCTGGACTCCAAGACAGTACATATAGTAGAAGTATTTTTTGTGTGAATACCATTATTAGTTTGTAAATAGCTTTACACATTTGTTAGAGAATTCTTAGATGGCTTAATAAGACATAACTATTGAAGTCATCCAAGAAGTTGTGATTTTGGGAGTGTAAAGGAATATTCAGTCAATCTGCAATGTATGACCATTTTGTGAGGGCCTCGGAATTTCTGCAACATACCATCATTTCAGGTGGCCTAAGATTTCTTCAGTTTCAATATTTGAGGGGGTTGCAGAATTTCTGCGGCATGCAGTCACAAATAGGGCTGCAGAATTTCTGTGGCATGCAGTCACAACTGGGGCTGTAGAATTTCTGTGGCATGTGGTTACGAAGGGGGGGCTGCATAATTTCTGCAGCATGCAGTCACAAATGGGACTGCAGAATTTCTGTGGCATGTAGTCTCAAAGGGAGGCTGCAGAAGTTCTGCGGCATGCGGTCACAAAGGGGGCTGCAGAATTTCTGCGGCATGCGGTCACAAAGGGGGCTCCAGAATTTCTGTGGCATGTGGTCACAAAGGGGGGCTGCAGAATTTCTGCGGCATGCAGTCACATAGGGGGCTTCAGAATTTCTGTGGCATGTGGTCACAAAGGGGGGCTGCAGAATTTTTGCAGCATGCGGTCACAAAGGGGGCTGCAGAATTTTCTGTGGCATGTAATCACAAATGAGACTGCAGAATTTCTTCAGCATGCGGTCACAAAGGGGGCTTCAGAACTTCTGTGGCATGTGGTAACAAAGAGGGGCTGCAGAATTTCTGCAGCATGCGGTCACAAATGAGGCTGCAGAATTTTCTGTTGCATGTGGTCACAAATGAGACTGCAGAATTTCTGTGGCATGTGGTCACAAAGGGGGCTGCAGAATTTCTGCAGCATGCGGTCACAAAGGGGGCTTCAGAATTTCTGTGGCATGTGGTCACAAAAGGGGGCTGCAGAATTTCCGAGGCATGTGGTCACAAAAGGGGGCTGCAGAATTTTCTGTAGCATGTGGTCACAAATGAGACTGCAGAATTTCTGCGGCATGCGGTCACAAAGGGGGCTTCAGAATTTCTGTGGCATGTGGTCACAAATGAGGCTGCAGAATTTCTGCGGGATGTGGTTACAAAAAGGGGCTGCGGAATTTCTGCGGCATGCGGTCACAAAGGAGGGCTGCAGAATTTCTGTGGCATGTGGTCACAAAGGGGGCTGCAGAATTTCTGCGGCAGGTGGTCACAAATGAGGCTGCAGAATTTCAGCGGCATGCGGTCACAAAGGGGGGCTGCAGAATTTCTGCAGCATGGGGTCCCAAAGGGGGCTGCAGAATTTCTGTGGCATGTGCTCACAAAGGAGGCTTCAGAATTTCTGTGGCATGTGGTTACAAATGAGGCTGCAGAATTTCTGCCGCAGGTGGTCACAAATGAGGCTGCAGAATTTCTGCGGCAGGTGGTCACAAATGAGTCTGCAGAATTTCTGTGGCATGTGGTTACAAAGGGGGGCTGCAGAATTTCTGTGACATGTGGTTACAAAGGGGGGCTGCAGAATTTCTGTGGCATGTGGTCACAAAGGGGGCTTCAGAATTTCTCTGGCATGTGGTTACAAATGAGGCTGCAGAATTTCTGCGGCAGGTGGTCACAAATGAGGCTGCAGAATTTTTGCAGCATGCGGTCACAAAGGGGGCTGAAGAATTTCTGCACCACCCATTTATGTGGGCAGTAGAAATGCAAACTACATTATTCAACCCAAATTACTAACATATTAAACTACTTTTTTATCGGACGTACTCCACATTGCAGAGATAAATATCTTAATTGCTTTTAAAATTTTGTCCTTGAAAACTTGATATTTTAAATGATTTCTATAAACGTGCCGACAAAAACTACAGCTTTGTGTTAAAAAAAGCTATTTTGGAAAAACGGCAAAATATTTTGAGAAGCGTTAACGTCGAGGCCTATGTATTGCAGCAGTGAGTAATGCGAGAAGGGAGAAAAGGCATGTGTAAAGCATTCAGCTGCTTTTAAGCGTTTTACACGTACACACACGCCCGCCGCCTGGTTAGCTCAATTAGGAGAGCGCCGGACTGCTGTGCGGGAGATCGAGAGTTCAATACCGGCCGGACCAGCACTCAGGGTCTTAAAATTAATTGAGCAGAGTATGCTTCCTTTCTTTAACATCAAGAAATGGTTAGATATTCTAGTCTTCTCGGATAGGGACGAATAAATGGAGGTCCCGTCTCATGCAGGGGTTGGGGAAGGAGACGTTAATTTCCCACGCACGAGATTACTGTGTGATGGATGTCCTCCCTGGGGTGGGCTGGGTGGGTAGGTGAAATCGCTACGGACTAAACACGGCTGCCAGAGGCGCCTGTCTGATTTCAACCTTAAAATTGTAACTAAACACGTATGTTGTTTTGAGAAATAGTGACCTTTACCTTTACCTTCACCCTACACACAAAAATAAGTCTCAATTTTTTTTTGTCCCAGATTAATGTTCGTAATCCTATCTTAGCTCTCCATATATGACTTACGACATTTTCGAGCAAACACAGTTTCTGCACCATCTTGACAAGCGCAATTGAATCAATACCCCTTTATGTTACTTTTGTTAGGTTGTTAAACAATAACCAGTTGAAGAAATTACCATCAGGCATTTTCAGTAACAATACCCAGCTGTGGGGGCTGTAAGTTTAGAGTCTGTGTTATTTGTGTAAGGAACGCGTCAAATCCATCGCGCATAGGTAAGACTACCAGAAAATATGAGAAGCAACGTCTTAGGCCCAAATGAAATCAGCCACGAAGTAGAAATATTCTGTTACGTGGACAGGGATTTTAGTTTTTCCTAGCAAGTACAACGGTGGAAGCAAGAGGAGGGAGGGGGGTGGGGAGAGAGAGAGGGAGCGAAGTTAGGTCCCATGCCACCTCTGGAACCCATGCTCCTGCGCGATTCCTGTTCTCACTTCTGCTGAACACCACATGCCATTCTCGTATATATAAATATATATTTAAATTCTGCTCGCCATGGACGTTATACTTGTGAAAGAAATTTGTCATTGAAACTTTAATGGACCAGAATTTCGTTTCATAGTTTTTTTTTTAACTCTACTTGTCAAATACTACACTCCAAAATCTAGCCTTTTAGAATTTTTCCCACTTTAAACTTCCTTGGTCAAAAACCGTCAAAGTTTTTTTGAAAAGAAAATCTAGTAGAAACCCAAGAAAGTAATCCATACTATGAAGTGATATTCTCTAAACTCCATACAACAAATCGAAACAGGGTCATGTCAATAAACAGTGAGGCACTCCTCAATTTAACTATTCTTTTATCTTTGCGGTATGGAAGTCAAAAGTACTTGCCCGTAACGCCTACGGTGTTTAACTTGCAAAAGAAGGGTATCAAAATGTTATGAATTATTTAGTTAGTTCAGTACGATTAAGCCATTCGTTCATATTTAGTAAAGGGTTGAAAGGGCTACTCGAAATCAATAGGAAAACTACTTTAAAAACAGGCGAACTCAGATTTTATAGGCGCGTAATGATGCTTAAAGGACCGATTACAAAGCCAATAAAAACAGAAGTAAACATTGTCTGTAATAAACCGTAAGATAAATATATCTTATTAACCAAGTGCGAGGGCCGTACTGGGAGAATATCAGCCCGAGGTCTTGACAGTACGGACCTCGCTGCGCTCGGTCCGTACAAAAAAGACCGATGGCCGATATTCTTCCAGTACGGTCCCGAGCAAGCTTGGTTAATAAGAGATTTATTATATAAAGAACGTAAAGACAGCAGAGTGACAATAACTCTCAAAAAAGAAACAACAACTTTGAGTTTGAATTTACAAGGCATGTTTCGACATGCTGGCAGTAATGTCAGTTATATTGGTGAGACCACTCGCCACATTTGTACACGAGTTCGTGAGCACCTCTTGTCGGACAAAACTTCGCATATTTACAAACACCTGCAATCATCAAGGGCCTGTCTTGACTCTTGTGATACTGAATGTTTCACGATCTTAGATTCTGCCGCTTCAAAATACCAAATTAAGATCAAAGAGGCATTGCATATTAAGTGGGAAAAACCTATCCTCAATCAGCAATTGAAACATCTAGAATTGTCTCTTTCCTTTTAATTATGTTATTCCTTGGTCTTTTAATTTATTTTTATTATTATTACATCTATTTTTTTTTTATTTATCTATTTATTTTTTGATCTGGTCAAGCACGCGCTATTTACATCTTTCGCGTTTTTAACATTCAAATGTAACGTAAGCCCTGACACGTAGTTTGTAACGTACCTTAATTTAAATTCAAATGTACAACAGTTGAATGCTCATTTGCAACTGAAGATGACATGAGAATGTCGAAACATGTCTTGTAAATTTAAACTCAAAGTTGTTGTTTCTTTTTTGAGAGATTTATTATACGACTGAAGTTCAAAGGGACACAAGTGCGGTATCCTTCGTGACCATTCGGGACAGTGCCCGGTCCAATACTTAGAGAATATTGGACCGGCAATAAAGCATTTTGATTGGTTGATTTTAGTTTTTGGCCCTCTGACTGCCCGAGTCGTGCAATAAAAGATAAATATCCTTTGTTACATAAACGAAAAACTGTGTAATGAAAATTTACAGTAATATACTATGGCCAAAATTAAATGATGTAACTATAACAGGTTGTGTTCACAAATTAGTCTACTTACAAATGTGTTCATGAATCGTTCTGTGTTATTATTAGGTAATACTTAAAAAGGAGATCTATTTCATTCTGGTCATATTGTTCCTTTTTCAAAGTTCTTAATATATGGAGGCACTTGTTAGCCTTAACTAGTTTGACCTTAACATGAGAACTAAACTTACAATCACTCTGACGTGTGACTCCGAGTAAGCACAATTGATTACGTTCTGAAATGCAATTGACTGGATTATAGGTGTCCTTGCTCCATTTTTTTCTAATTACAAGCTCTTTGCATTTGTTAAGATTACATGAGATACGATTATCTGGTGACCAATTTAAAAACACATTTAATATGGCTACAGAGGTATCAGTATTGCCTAGTACCGGTGTAACAATTGTCGAATCATAAGCATATTTGAATAACGCAGAGAATCCATCATAGGTAGTTTCAAGATCGTTAAAAAGATATTAAAGAGATGGGAGCCACTAATACTATCTTTTGTAGTGCCCTTATTGATGGCTTTCCACCTAGAATGATATTTACCAGACAAAATGCGTTGCTGTCTACCGGATAAGACACTGTGATACCAATTAACAAGATATGGAGATACACGTAATTGTTTAAGCTTTGTGGACAAGAGATTATGTTTGACCGCACAGGTTTACAGTTATTATCATCTAGGCATTTGCAAATCTGGTGCTGAATAGCTTGGAGCGCAGATGTGCAATTCCCACCCTCTCTATATCGTTCTCCGCATAACTATGTTAAGGCGGTTGATAGACTCCGCACACAAAAAATCTATGCCCCGTAGGAAGCAGATAGTTATGCAAATTAATTCCTAAAGCCTTGAGAAATGAACATCCACAACAGATAGGTTTTTCTTGACGTAAACAGCGACGCCGCCCTTGTTCCTCGTATCAAGTCCTGACCAGTTCTTATCCTTCCTTGTAACTACAATTAACTTATCACCGACGGTAAAGTGATCCTGTCAGCAGAAAGGACCACAAGCAGATCCGATCGCTATGGCTCTTTACCCTCTTAGCATCTAGCCTTTAATCGCAGGTCTACAGAAAGCGTCCATAGTAAAGCGGTCCCGGTTCGCCGACGATACGGATGGGGCAGGCTCTACAACAGAAATCAAGAGAGGGTGGGACACTTTGAGTAGCCTGGGGTCTAGATCTTGGTTCCATTTCAAATGACAGGAACTGCTGGATTATTGCAAAGCCACAGAAGAAATAAGTTAGTGAGAAGTTGTCTGATTGGGTCAGTGAAATAGCTCATTTGGCAGAGTTCCTTCAGGCCACAGACATGCTATGCCGCTTTCACATCGGTGACTTACTTCCTAAGAACACTGCCGGACAGGCAGGATCTACTAGAACCACTGGAAAATGAAATATCTCAGGTGCTTATTCTGCAATAACTGAACACAGGTGTAATCACTTAAATAAGAACATCTTTGTGCTCACAGTCCGCCTGGGAGGCCTGTGCCATGGAAACCTAAGACGGGAAGCAAGTCGGAAGTACGTTTCATTAGTCAAAGTGACAGCGCCCGTCGTTAAGCATACCACATCTCAAACACACCAGCTACAAGACGAGTTATTAGTAAGTCGGCACAAACGCAGTCAATCGCGAAAGAGCAGAAGAACTCATGAACAGGAAGGAGAGAATTAGTACGAGGGAACCACCAGAGATCAGGCCCCTGCCCAGAATGTTATTGTCTCTCGTGACATACACTTACAGTGCCCAGTTTATCATCGAGCGCAATACGAATTTGCATGAAACACAGGAGTAACTTTTCCATATGTTGACTCTGTAGTTTCGCGAATAGCTCATCGCATTATTCACGCTGTAGATCAGCTCCCTTTCTGTAGAGCATCTAAAATTGCCATTTTACAAAGCAAATTCAATAATGGCCATCGAAAACGCACAAAACGAACTTTGGTACAGTACTATGAATATGTTCATTAAACCCTTATGCTGGCAAGTACATGCTGGCTCTATGCTCGAGAGCAACGAGGAGAGTCTCTAGCAATGCAATGAATACTTAATTTCACGTCCAGACAACAGATTGAAATTTCAGATTTAAGGCTTTAAGTCTAGAAGTGTTTTTGATAGTTTACATGCACTCTTGGACCCCTAGTTCGCTATATACACTATCTAAAACAAGGCTTTTGAAGGAAATTTATCCAAGAAAACTTGCTGGAGTAGACCTCTGGATTCCGTAGACTCATACTATAACTTTTTCTGTGGTAAATTTCCTTGCTCAAAAACTGTATTGCCTGCTTATTCAAAAAAAAAATAAATAAATAAAGCGAAGCAGAGAAAAGCATCGGTCTCCAAACGCAGTGCAATAAATCGAACATGAGTACTGTGCAGTAGTCATTAATTTATCACTTTTGCAAGTTTGTGGTATAAAAGTCAAAATGCTAGCGTCTAGCACATAGCAATCCTCTTTAGGGGAGGATATTGTCGTGCAGCAAATCGGTTACTTTTCTAGTGAATGTTCAAAGCGAATCGAAGGGACAAGAAGTAAACTGAGAAGCGATATCCTTTTCACGAAGCTCTCAATAGAGCTGTCTTGGATTCCTCTACAGAAAAACCGTAATCCCCTTTTGGCAGAGGTTGTGATCATCACTTTTGAAAGAAGGCTGCAATTTTGAATTATGCGATAAGATCATAACTTATTTCATACAAGATAAACATTAGTTATGCAACACTCTTAAACGGTTTTACCGTCATTAAATATCCCAAGAGCTGTGAATACTTTTTCAGTATACACAAGAAAATATAGAAGATGGATTTATCAAGTTTGAATGCTGTTTATAATCAAGCAAAATCTTCAAGGATGAATTTCAAACCGTTACCGTGAATACAGACACTATAAAAAAATCTAAGGAAGAGTGTAGAGAAAGATTTACATAACAGGCTAAATGCCAGTAACTTTTGACAAAAGTAATTTAAAATCTCTAGTTTGAAATAATAAACAAAACCGCTGGGATAAATATTGGCCACAACTTTTTTTTGCCCGATGAAGTTGTAATAAAGCGACTAAGATCCCTTGAAATCTCGATACAAGGCACTTGGCGATGCTCTGAACATCCTGCGGCTCTCTTCATTCTCTTTAGACAACTTCCTCAATAAGACAAAATGATCTCCCATTACTTTACTGGGTCTTCACCCGTCCACCGTGCGAGAGTGCGAAATCACAGATCATATATCACTGACCATAATAATAACTGTATGCAAATTATGCTTCAGAAAGTCTGATCAGAAATGCTAACATACCGGCTCTCTTTTTATCATCCCTTTTCAACTCTTAAACTAATTATCTTAAACAGTATTGATTTTATATCATGACCATACCTGCATGGCAATATAAACTTGAACATTGCGTTTTCATTTCCGCCTGTTCAAATAAACACACTATACGTATAATTTTAAATAAAACGATTGAGACAATTTGTGCTACAGATTCTAATTTTCCCACTCTTAGGATTTTTCGGTAACCAACCCTTAGCATCCCCTGCAATCAATGTCACCTGACCTACTATGAGGACTACACCACATTTACCACCTACATGTACTGCTGGGTAGCTCAGTAACCTTTTAAAGGCATTTATATGGACATCGGAACGAAAACATCGAAAGTTAAACGAAATTAGTTTGTCAGTGGGTATGTTTTAGGACCGGTACCTATTCTATCCTGTAATCAAAATTGATTTAAAAAACTGCATATTTTCTCCTAAAAACATATGACCGGACAGCACTAAAAACAGTTTTATCAATAAATGGGATGTTTTACACGAATTTCCTGCCCTGAGAAAAGCCAGAACAGCACACGTGTGAAATTACGATAATTTTTAAGGAGTGTTTGATATCGCTAATCAGCTGCTGGCACATCACTCACCTTTCGCTCCCCTCTGTCAAGTGTGATGAATAAATGGCAAAGCGTTTACCATTCTTTATTAAATGTATTATTTTCTTAATAATCATCACATATGACAAGACGCCTCTCACTAAAGTGGATATTTTGGTACAAATAACAGGGCTGTGATCTAGAGGCGTTCGGTCGCCAGCCGAGGCGATAAACACGTAGCTTCAGGTTACTGAACAGAAAAGATTACTCGATCTCTCTATCTTACAATAGATGGCTTCATCATCATCATCATAAACTTCATTTCATCTAGAATTTTAGAGTAGCTTGTTGGAGCTAATATCTTCGAGAAAACATAAAATGGAGATTATCTATATGTATATATTCATACATGCATCTGTACAAGATCTAAAATACTAACTATACTAAGATATACTGAGACACAGTATTTAGAAATATAATTATGTAACATATCAGTAGAAATAAACAGAAAAGTGAAGATAAGCAGGAGCGACTATACAAAGATATGGCCTTGGATTATCTTTCTAAAGTCTTTAAATGCACTCATGCGGATATAGTCAGGCAGTGTATTCCACAGCTTAGCTGAGAAGTATGAAAATGAATCAAGGCCATAACTAGTTGTTCTAGGTTTTCTAAGTGACAGTATGTAATTACCGCGAAGATTATAAGAAGAGGACCGAAGTGAAAACTACCTCTCATATAAGCTGGAAAATGAGTGAAAAACAGGCTATTGTACAATAAAATAAGGAAATTCTGGATACGCCCATTACCTAAGGAACTAGTGTTGACCTTAGTCAGAAGGCTATCATATGGCGACAAGTAATCCCTAAGTATAAATCTAAGTATTCTCTTATTCAGCGCCTCTAGTTTATCCGTATTCCGCGCCCCGCAAAAGTGCCAAACTGAGGAACAATAGTTAAATGCGGTAAAATGTAAGCTTTGTAAAGCGTAAGTAAGGTGTCCCTCGATATCAGTTTTGGAAATCGTAACATAACATTAAATTGATTATTGATTTTTTTGCATATGGGGGATATGTGACTAGAGAAATCGAGCTTATTATCTATTTCCATTCCTAATATCTCTAATGTGTCTTTTACTGGGAAGGAAAAACTATAGTCTGTTTCGCCAAGAACGAGACCCTGGTGTTTGCTCTCGTTGATTAACATCCCATTTTTCTGGTACCAATGATTGGCTGATATCAACTTGACGTCACAGTCAGTCGCAACAAAATTTTGCGGTAGTCCATAATTTTGCTGAGAGAGAATTTGGTTTATAAGCTTAAAGGTCAGTGGTGCACTCAGTGTAACGACTGCCGAAACTGATGGATGGGACTACTTTGCAGGTCGTCTACAAAGACAAGTAAACCAGCATGTACTAGGAACATTTAGAACATGAATCAATTTAGAACATGAATCAATTAAAGTTGTACAACAATGTTATTTGTATTCTTTTGAGCGTAACTATAACACGTAACCTAAACCAAATAGCAAAAGTTCTCACATAGACTCGCTTGCCTCAAATCAAAAAGCGTCGAAAGTACAAGTTTGACAAGACCATACGAAATCAAAGAGAGAACTTCTTTAAAAGGATGCTCACTCAGGTTTTCTATGCGCTTCGTGATGCTTAAAGGACCGATTACAAAAACAATAAAGATCGAAATAAAAATTGTAACTACGTTCGCGACTAAGATTTAGAGAAAGTTGCTGGCTTATTAACATGGGCGTTTGTTTGGTATCCTTGATACTCATGCTCTTCGCCGACTGACATAGTATTGCAATGTAGCACAATGATCGTTCTATTTGGTAGGATTTTCATAAAGCGAGAAATGATAAAATGCAACGTTAGGGTTAGAGAACATTCTATGTGCACCGACATGAATAAACAACTATATACAAGAGTTCACCGCTCTATGCTTGCGATATGTCAGTGGACAATCAACCAAGTTTTGATGAAACCCTGATTTTCTGAGACTCTCAATAGGCAAAAGACGACAAAATGCTGTAGAGAAAAATGGAAGCACTCGCTGTTTATTCCACAAATGTTCCTGAAATTTTATGGAGCTGTTTCATAGGTCTCCAAACCCTTTAATAAGATCCTCGGTAAGACAAAGTTCTGTGTTTGCGATAATAGTACTCGTGCTGGAGTCAATTTAGGTTGCAGCTACGGTTGTTCTTTACCAGTGTTAGTGACCCAATGATATCTAAGTGAAACGTTAACAGCTTTAAAGCTCAGAAAATTCTCTACAAAGATTGCCGGGGTTCGAAAGTAGTAAAATAAAACACTATTTGTGGTTCTTTTATTTTATGGGTGACCATGGGAAATGACCCTGTTCCTAAGCAGTCCTAGAGCTTATTAGTAATAAAGGGTAGAGAGGAAATCAAACAAATTTCTGGGGATCCCTTATAAGAAGGATGTAATCGAAGAGATTATGGATTAAAGTTTTAACAGACATCCACGAACGAAGAGCAAGATTTCGAAATATTTTTATTGGTTCTTACCAAAAAGAAATTCTAGATACATGATAGTATTGATGATAATGATCACGCTTTAGGAATAATAAAGCAGCTAGTGCTGAATACTTGTTACACATACTAACTGTCGTCATTTGTTGACAGGCGATTGGACAACAACCAGTTGGAGGACTTGCCTAAAGACATATTCAATGACAATATCAAACTAGAACGTCTGTAAGTTCCTAGTTTTAATCCCACTGACTTTGGAAAAGAAAGACGAGAAAAGATAAATATATAATTTCAGGGATAGTTGTAACAGTAAAAGCTTTACACTGGTTAAACTTTGTGGCCAAAGTCTCAAGTTTTGTATTATTGTTTGATACATCAGTCTTAATAGACCCGTCAGCTTAGCTTGTGTTTCGTCTTACACGTAGAAGGACTATTTTTTAATTTTTTTCAACTGCGAAGAGTAGTTGTAAAACTTCTCTATTCTTTGACGCGTTTCGTCTAACTGTCGTGGACTTCTTCCGGGAGTTTTAGCTAAGACCGTGGTCACCAAAATATATTTTTCACCTTGCCTTACACATTTTAGATTTTTTACAACCTGGCCTGTTCCTGTGCGTAAGCCCAGCCAGGCTTCTATGGTCATTGGTCCCCCGTAACAGATCGGCTAACTTCGGCTTATAAATACAAGCGCTCAGTGATACTTGTAAAACTCCTTGAAGAAGTCTACGACAGACGAAACGCGTCGGAGAATAGAGAAGTTTAACAACTACTCTTAGCAAAAGTGCTGCTCACTAGTTTAGTTTTAAAAAAATATTTTATACACATGAAGATTATTTATCTTCATAAAATAAGTTTAATCATAAATAACTAAGATGTAGCCTAATTTCCTTTGGAGCATTACTGCTGAGAAAATGGGGGAGGGAGGGAGGAGAGGAGTGGACACTAGAGAACTAGTTTTGCTTCCCAAAGAATAGGACGTGTCGTTGTCTCGCTTAATCGTCCTCGATTCTAAATCTACCTGTCAAAATAAGTTTGTTAGTCACGCCGGAAGGTAAACAATAGGCCATCAATGACAAAACATCACAAAGTCTTAACCCACTATATGACAAGTCAAAACACTTCAGTGCATCCATGCGAGACTAGGATATTGGTGCTAGTAGCCAGAGGATGTGGACGTACATGTTAACGCTCCACCAGAAATTATTGGAAGTTATGAAATTTTAATATATGCGCAAGCCAATCAATAGAAAGGCGAGGAGAGAAAGGTCCAGTAAAGATAGTGTATCTCCAGACGAAAAGAAACTAAAAGACGTTTGTTTGAAGTGAAGGAAGGCACCTACGCTACAAGCTTCGACATGGTGAGCAAAAGTGAGGACGAGAAAGCGTTACATCACCACCCAGTAAAGTATTAACCCGCCTAAAAAGTCTTGAAACAGTCGACGAAGCTCGAGAATGGCTTAAGAAAATAGAAGAAGCCAATAGCAAATTTATCCAAGAAATTAACAAAGGTGTGAAATTTCTTAAGGAGGACATCAACACCCATTCAAAACACAAATCAACTGAAGAAGTATTATCACTACGCAAACAAGCTGGTTTACCAAGAAGCGAAAAGGCAAAAAGGAGAAACGAGAGAACACCGAAGAAATAATCAGTTCCATCATAAAAGAAAAACTGCAAATGGTGGACGCGCGGAAATTGAATTGCAACGGCTGCACATCAAATGGAAAAGTACCCCAAAACCGTCAGAACCTAAGCCCAACTCTAACTCCCTTTCTCCGCTTTACCGAACGCCAGAGAAATTTGAAGCAGGCATAGAAAGAAAACGCCTTTTGCAATTCAGGAAAACGATATCGTAGAGAGCCATCGTCATCAATTAAAGAAACCAAAGAGGGCAAGAGAAAATGGCCGCCCCGAACCGGACAAACTCTACTTAACGGAGATCATATCCCACTTTAGCTTTATTTTTTATATGTATATGTACACTTGCATTATCCCCTATTTGTTCGAATGTATTTTATCAATAATTTACGGTAGTTAAAGTTATTCGAACTCCTTATAGATTTAATCCACGGTGGCCCCATAAAGTTATCACCAGTCAGTAAATAAGTAAATGGACTATCGCTTTTCGCAAAGACTACGACTTTGATTCTACAAAATTTGTTTAGATTTCCAAAAAAACAAGGCTGTTGAGCTTCAAAAGCGATCTAAAAGTGATAAAAGCACGTCCGCTTGCACTCCCTCGGCACAAAAGAAATGGAGCCAATTTTCTTTTAAAACAAATTCTCCTTGGAAAGACTTTCGCATCATTCCATATCAGCGCAAGTTAAATACAAAATTAAGAGAATTCCAATTTACTATTATACATAGAAATCTAACTGAAAATTATAATCTGCACAAAATGTCTCTAGACCCTCGTGTTTAGGCATCTTTTGGAAGAGTTATGATGAATTCCTCAGGCATTTGCATGTACAATGCATCTCCGTGTCTAAATTCTAGGATCAAATTGTGAATTGGAGCTCCAGTGTACGCTTGATTCAAATTATGGTTTTAACGATGGAAATTTTTATATGGAAAGTCAGTCGTTCGGCTGTATATCAAAGGATATATAACTTATTTTGAATTCCATAATTCAAACGGGTAAGAAAACCGTTTATGAAAGCAAGAGGAGTTTGTTGAGAGCATCATTAAGTGTTTTCTGAGCAAAATGAAACATCGAAAATCGCAAGAGTATCAATGGAAATAGCTAATAAGAGGAGTGAATTAGATATCTTTCTCAAAAAATAGAACAATAAAAATATTTAATCAACATTCCTTTACTTTTTGCAAGTATTCTTTCCAAAATTTTTAAAACATATTTACAATAATGAACGTGTTAATGATATAAGTAATCATGTAGAACTCGTTTAATGTTAGCATTGTATATAGGATAATAACTGTAGGATTTCATTGCAAGCAGCTCATGGTGAGTAATGTATCGTAATTGATACATTGTGGGTAATGTGTTGTAATACAGTTTATTTATTGTAAGTAATATAGGTCGTAAGAGAATATTTGCATTAAAAAAAATGAAAACACAGTCAGGTCGTATTTAGAGTACGTGGGTTATTAATTTATTGTAGCTTGTTGCGTCAAAAGGTTGTCTCAATGTGACTGGTTTTAAGGTTCTGAAAGAGTACAGGGTTGATAAGCACACCCAGATTTTCTATGCGCTTAATCCTGCTTAAAAGACCGATTACAAAGCCAGTTGAAACAGAAATAAACATTGTAACTACTCTTAACTTATCACCGATGACAAAGAAATCCTGTCAGCAGAAGGCACGAAAATCACAGGTAGATCCGATCGCAATAACTCTATATGCTCTTAGCAACCAGCCTCCGATGGCATGTTTACAGAAGGCGTCCACAGTAAAGCAGTGCTGGTCCGCCAAAAATGTGGGTGAGGCATGCTAAGTACCATGTGTCCAGATTTTTGCTATCCTCCAAGCGACAAGAACTACTGGATTATCGCAAAACCGGACAAGAAAGAAAGTTTGAAAGAAGTATTTAAGGAAACGAGCGTTAAATTAACATTGGAGGGGAGGAAAAATCTGGGCGCGGCAACAGGCTTACGAGTGTATCTAGACGAATTTTTGAGTGATAAAGTGTCTGATTGGGTCAGTGAAGTAGCTCAACTAGCAGAGTTTCCTCAGACACATCTACAGGCACGTTCTGTCGCTTTCACATCGGCAACCTAGTACCTAGGAACACTGCCTGACAGATAGGATCTATTAATACTATAAAGGTGTAATGAGCTAGATAGGGACTTCCTTGCGATCTAAGTCCGCCTGGGAGGCCTGTTCCATGGAAATCCACTCCGGGAAGCAAATCGGTAGTGCGCTTCATCAAAGTGACAACGCTCTTCGTTAGGCATGTCACATATCAAACACACTAGCTACCAACAAGACGTCTTTAGTTCAGGTGGCAAAAAACGAAGTCAATCGCGAGAGAGCAGAAGAACTCACAGACATGACGGAGAGGATTAGGGTGATGGTACCTCAAAATATCACGCAACCTCGCAGAATGCTGCTTGCGACATGTACTTACAGTGCCCAGTTTATCAACCAGCCAATAACAGTTTGCATGAAACATAGAAAGAGTTTTTTATACACTGACTGTGAAGTCTCGCAAATGGTTCATCGGATTATACAACTTGAAGATTAGAAGGGTCATTAGTGTGGCTGACAGTGCCTCGTCGTTTATGTAGAGACTCTGATTTTTTCGACAGATCGGAGGCAATGTGCCGGTTTTTCGAAAAAGGTGGCTATCGTGTTTCTGTTATTCAAGCGGGCCATCACTGCGCCCAACTTATTGATTGACAGTCAGCATTTCAAACGTCACATAAGAAGAATTCACCTACCGCATTCCATTCAATCTCACATGTTATCCCCACAACCACGCAGTTAAACCGTTATTCTTTAAATTACTTCAAAAGAATCAAGGGTCTGGCACTATTTTTTTGCAACCTCCACTTATTATATTCAAACGCGACAAAAACATATTAAACTTTTTGGTCAGAAGTTCACTTCAAACTAATGACCAACCCAGAACTTTCAAATATGTACGATGCAATACTTCTCCTTTCATTCACAATGCTGAGAAGATATCGCGACCCAAACGATCCATTAGGATTACTGATCAGTTCACGCGTACTTCCGCTAATGGCATGTGTTACATAACTTGCACTTATTACAAAAGGATATACACTGCCGAAACAGGTACAATACAAAGTGGCCGTTCCGAGGACAGCTTTTCGACGTAGACAGTAATAACAAGGACGCGTCAAAACCAGTCGCCAGATACTTTAATCTACCTAATCATTCTTAGCAGCATATTGTAGTCTTCGCCCTTTCCTTACACTCAGGAAGTTCGGAAAGCCAAAAAAATTCTAAACAAAAGTTTATCTTTCAAATCGGCACTCTTAATACCCTAGTTATCAATGAACGTTTTTTATTCTACAAGTTTATTTTTGTTTTTCTTTTTACCTTATTCCCACTAATAGCGTAATTCCATTTTCTGCATATTAAAACACGCAAACCGCACCATTTCCTCCATCCGATCTGACGAAGGGCTTACGCTCGAAACGTCAGCTTTGAACTCTTTTTTAACGGTAGCCAATAGACCTTTCAAGGTCAACTCCGCCATTTTTCCGGGGGTTCAAAACTGCTGAGGCGAGCGCAAGAGGTACAGTGAATGTACGGAAAAAGTTGGGAGATTCATGCTCGATAGTTTGAGGAAGGTTGACATTCTGTAATTTCTATAAATTACGAAGTAAAGATACCTAGCAAAAGATGTTGCCCATTAAATGTGAAGGGTTCAAGTTTGCTAAGAGGTTAGAAATCTTATTATTAGTTTTTCATACAAATGCTTTTCAATTTTCCCGCAAACGGCGGCTTGGTTTTAGAGACAAATGAAAAATCAAAATCTTAATTTGCGGCTTTTTTCGCGACACTTCATTTCTTAAATTTGATCGGTAAACTGATAGATCTGGTATATTTAGTTTGTAATTCATAGAAATTGCACGATGTCAACCTTCCTCAAATTATCGAGCATCATTTTCTCAACTTTTCCCATACATTCACTCTACATTTTGCGTTCGCCCCCACCAGGTTTGCACCCCCCTGCAAAATGGCGGCGTTAACCTTGAAAGGGTCAATTTACATTATCAACTCAGTTGATAAAATAAAATTACCTGTTTTCACCCTCACCCACGCAGCACCCACAGTTGCTTTTGAAACTTACCCTCTTTATTTGCTTTGCTTTACTTTTAAGTTTGGAGCCTGCCCTTTTTAAGCAAAGAACACATCAAATCCATCCCGAGTAGGCGTGAATATCAGCAGATCAGAGCAGCGATTTTCTAGCGACTTTAGTATCTGCCATAAGCCCCTCAGTGTAATACCACTGGAAATTTGCATATTCTGATGCCCTTAGAATATAGTAAATTAGAATAAAGCCACCTCTTCGGTGGCTTTACATATAGTACATGCAGATTTTGGGCGAACGAACTTTTGGTGCCTTTGATACGCTTTGATATGCTTTGGTATGTTTGTTTTCAACTCCCGATAACTTGAACTCCCGAAGACTCGAACCTTTTTCCATTTCCCTTGAAGATTCGAATGGAATTCGAATGTAGTGGGATTTTCAAAAGACAAGAAAGGATAAAATGCAACATGATATATGGAAAGACGAGACGTAGAGAACATTCTATGCTCACATGAGATAAACAACTATAAGAAATCACCGCTTTGCGAGCTGTCAGTGGATTATGAACCAAGTGTTAATGAAACCATTATTGTCTGAGACTTTCGATAAGCAAAAGACGAGAAAATGCTGTAGAATAAAGAATAGAAGAATAAAGTGGAAGCACTTGATTTTAAGTCCAGAAATGTTCTTGAATCTATATAAAGCTGTTTCATATGTTCCCAAAGATTTTTAAGCTTTCAAGTACGAGTCCTCTTTAATAGAAAGCTCTCTGTTCTCGATATTGGTACTCTTCTGCTTCTTATAGCTGGACTCCTCTTTTTGTATACTCCTATTCTTCTATACTCCTAACTCTAGCCTTTTTACAAGTTTTCCCATGTTAGAGAGTAATCGATAAGTGAAGCGGCATCACACAGCGTCGATCTCTAAACTCCATACAACAAATCGAAACAGGGTTAGGTCAATAACCCGTAGGGCACTCCTTAATTTACCGGTTGTTGCATCTTTGTGGTATGGAAGTCAAACGTACTTGCTTGCTTGTTAAACTTGCAAAAGAAGGGGAACTCAGATTTTATAGGCGCGTAATGATGTTTAAAGGACGATGCCACTAAAAAGAGAAGTAAACATTGTAACTACTGTTAACTTATCACCGTCGGTTAAGGCTCTTCAATTCGCAGCCAGCCTCTGATCACGAGTCTACAGAAGGCGTTCACAGTAAAGGAGTCCTGGTTCGCCGACGATGTGGGTGGGGAAGGCTCTACTACAGAAATTAAGAGATAGTGGGGCATGCTGGATACCTTGGGTCTAGAGTTTGGCTACGTTTCAAACGAATGCTGGATTATCGCAAAGCCATACAGGAAAGAAAGTGTGGAAGAAGTATTTAAGGAAATTAAACTAACGTTAACATAAGAAAGGAAGGGCGCGGTGATAAACTCGCGAGAGTGTCTAGAGAAATCAGTTAGTGAGAAGATGTCTGATTGGGTCAGTGAAGTAGTTGAATTCGCAGATTACCCTCAAGCCATCGAACACTGCCCGACAGCCAGGATCTACTATAGGTACTGGAGAATGCAAGATCTCAGGTACTTATTCTGTGATAAATGAACACAGGTGTTATCACTTAGATAACGACATCTTTGAGATCCCAATCCGCCTGGGAGGCCAAGTCGGAAAGCAAGTCGGGAGTACATTTCTGCAGTCAAAGTGACCACCTCCCTCGTGAATCATATCACATCTCAAACGCACCAGCTACAAGATGAGTCTTTAGTCAAGTCGGCACCAAACGCAGCCATTCGCGAAAGAGCAGAAGAACCACTAGACAGGACAGAGAGGAGAAAGGCGAAGGCACCACTAAAGATCAGGCCACCAACAAGAATGCTATTGTCTCTCGCGACATATATTTACAGTGCCCTGTTTATCAATAAGCGCAAAAACTTACACGCAACAATTTGCATGAAACATAGGAGTAACTTTTCCTTATGCTGACTGGGGTTTCGCGAACAGTTCATCGGATTGTTCGCCCTTCTTCGATAATGGTTATAGAAACTGCGCAAAACGAGCTTTATGTGAATTTGTTTATAGAAACCTCTTCTACAAAGTACACATACCGGCAAATAGCCACGGCAACTAGTTTGTGATTAAAACTGGAAAAAGTTGGCGCAGGTAGGCGATTTATAACCATTTTTCCTATTGTTTCGCTCTCTTTAATTTTCAAATTTACCGCCGATGGACTTAAAAAAGTACCTGCATGTGTCGTCGCATTCTACGCGATGCGAACGCAAGACCAGACAGTTGCAAAAGGGTAGGTAGTGTGGCTGACAGTACTTTATCCCCGAGAATTGGGCTTTAACATAAATACACAGGAATTCCGTGATGCTGAAGAGCTATCAAAATATTCACTCCACATTTGTATGTGAGGCAGTTTTAACGCTAGACTACCCCATGATTTGTAAACGAGAAGGATTTTTCACACAAAGAGATGACGTTCCGAGAGACCTGGTAGCTGAACTCTTGAGTGCGGTATACGGCGATGTTGAAGTTGATCCCATCTTTCAAGACATCAGTGAAGGACAGCTGATCAGAGGAGCTGACAAAGCACAAGGCACAAAGTTGGACCTTCACACAAGTGCTATCTTCAAACACCAACGATTGGCATTCTCTGATGTCAGGGTATGCCACCCAAATGCCGAATCACATAAGAACATAGAGCCAGATCTAAAGAATGCATATGAATGAAAAGAATAGCCAGTACTCAAGGAGAGTCCTCGAAATTGAGCACTAATCCTTCGCACCCTTAATATTTACCACGCTTGGCCAAATGAGCCTCGCGGAGCTGATAGCTTTAAAGAAGGGAGAGCGATATGCTCTCTTTTGCTCTTTGAAGAATCGCCCTCATCTGCTTGAAAGGTTCAAGAGTAAACGAGGAGATTCCCCAACGATGAAGAGAATGCTCATTTTCACGTCTAGACAACAGAGTTAGCAATTCGATCGTGAAATTTTAGATTTTAAGTCCAGAAATATTCTTCAAAGTTTTCACTAGAGCACCAGGCAGTCGTGACACATTCCATCTCCCCTATTTCAGTGAAAATTTGCCAGTTTTCAAGGGATCGACCCAAAACCTTAAAATGACAAACTAGTTTCTGTTTTGGTTTCTTCCGGGGGGAAGATGGATCACCCCCCGGTTCTTGTAGGTTTTCACTAAAAAACGCCTCAAGAAAGGTCAGATGAAATAAGCCCTTACTGCAACTTAATTTAACAATTTAACAAATTACTCTGACGGTTTGCATACACATTGGTACATCCTTAATAAACATCCGATACAATTTTTAATCGATTTCATTGACAACTTGTCAATCAGCAGAGGTGAATAAACTGGTGTGCTTTTAATATTTTCGATTTACTCAAATATTTGGTAACTGAGGTAAGACAAATATTTATAACCTTAAGTCGCAGTGAACAGGCCACAACAGACAAACTCGGATCATTCACGGTTTCCGGGAAACGAGCCCAAAAGCACCTGATCAAAAACGACCACGATTCCTCGTTTTGCCAAGCTTCGACATACGAGCCTCGTTTTTCCAATCGAGCCTCGATTTTTCAATCGTGCCTCGATTTTGCAATCGAGCCTCGATTTTGCAATCGTGCCTCGATTTTCCAATCGAGCCTCGATTTTCCAATCGAGCCTCGATTTTGCAATCGTGCCTCGATTTGGGAGGGAGCCTGGGGCGAGCGAGAGCGGTCATGTTCCGGAAAAATTGTCGAGTTTAATTTGTGAACTGGGGAAGTTTTCGAGGAAAGAAATAAAGAAAAAAGGGAGAAAGAAAGAAGGAGAGTAAGAAAGAGAAAAAGTATGAAACACCATATTCTGGTCGAACTGCAAATTTCCTAAAATTCCAGAGATTATGTGGTTCGCGCCATACGAAAAAGACAAGAAAGAAAAAAACAAGAAAATAACAAGATCAATGAGAGTTCTTATCAGTTAAAGAAAAAATTATAGTCTGCCTTTCGTAGACATTCCATCTTTTTTTAAAAAAAAAAAAAAAGCGAAAAGAATGCGAACGAGAAATAGCCCGGCATCGAAACTGGATTTTTGGGTGGTCACTAACACTTCGCCTTTTTTTTTCTTTTTTCCACAGTTTAGGTATATTTGAGTGATTCAGCTTTCTTTCAGTTTTCGTTCATCTTTCTTTCCTTCGTTTATCATTAACACAGTACGTTTCATTTTATAGTTTAACAACTAAAAGAAGTCGTGAAGCTCTATTTCATGCTATCATTATTATTATTTCTTTCGTGGCACAGATTAAAAACAACGTTGGGGTTTAGCTTTAATAGCATTAGTATAACGTAATGTGTTTGCAGATCTGTTTTCTTTTCTCCTAAATCTTTAGGTTATAGCAGCATCCTTTTCCGATCGCGTGTCGCTAAAGTGCCTTCTACAAGAACCTTCTACAGTCCTCCAACCCACGGTAAGTTCTTCTACAAGCTCCAAGCAATCTTGGACGATCTTTGGTTGAAAATATTCAACATTATGATCATGGATGACTTTGACTCCAATATCAAAACAGGTATGGGGAAGCGCTTGTTAAAAGTGGCTAAACATTTTGGTTTAGAGAATGTGATTAAAGAACCGAGTGGGATTACGGAATCTTCAAACACAACCATAGACCTGATCTTTACATCCAACAAATCCAAGGTGAAACTTGCAAGCGGTCATGACCCAGGGATTTCTGATCTCCATCTTGAATATGCTTTGGTGAATTTGCGAAAGCAAAAGTCAAGTCCTGTGATTAAATAAGTGACTTCTTTTAAGAGCCTTAACTCTGACCATCTCAGACAGGACCTCGATACATCACCCTGGAGTATTTGTGGAACTTTTGATGATGTGGGTTATGTTGCTTGGGCCTGTGAGTATTTGTATAAATACATAATGAATGAGCGTTTAAAATCCTGTAAAGTAAAGGTTCGCACCAATGGACTGAAGTGGATGAATAGCAATATCATCAAGGAGATGAATAGGAGATATGTCTTGTTAAGAAAAGTTCAAAGGAACCCAAGTGATACAGATGCATGGAAACGGTATAGCAAAAAACGTAATCTTGTAACTAAGATCACGAGAGAAGCTGAAGCTGAATATTGGAAAGTTAAATTTTAAAGTGCAAAGAGCTCAGGTGACTTTTGGAGGTTGGTACGCCGGTGAAATGCATGGCAAATCAAAAGGCAATGTGAGTGCAATTAAAAATGAGGATGGAATTATTACAATAAATTTTAAACACAAGGCTGACAGTTTCAATGACTTCTTCTCTAAAGTTGGTGAGAGGCTTGCAAATGATATTCTAACAGATACCAGTGGTAATGAACATCAGCACATTTACCAAATTACACCTACTATTGAGCCAGTACCACTTAACGTCCACAAGATTAAAAGGGTGATCGATAAAAGAGTTAAGCCTGGAAAAGAATGTGGCCCTTACAACATTACCTCAAGGGGACTCAAACTTGAAGGAGATGCTGTAGCAGTTGGCCTGTCTTATGTGATGGAAGTAAGTTTAAAATTCCCAATTTACCCTCCTCGATGGAAGCTGAGTAAAGGGAAAGCTGTACCCAAAAAGTTACATAGCTCTTAAAGAGGTGACTTTAGGCCTATTTCTCTATTGTTTATTCCTAGCAAAGTGTACGAGGGCATAACAGGAGATTCCATTGACTGCCATTTTAACAAGTCCAACAAAAGCCAGTGGATTTTTAAAACTGGCAGGTCAACAGAACTCTTAATGCTGCACCTGACTGAAGTTTGGAGACACGAACTGGATAAAAACAAAACTGTGGGGGTACTGTTTATAGACTTTAAAAAGGCATTTGATTACATTTGTCATAACACGATGGCCCTCAAACTCCAAGCCTTTAGATTATCAGGGAACCAAAACAATCTGATTGAAAATTACTTATCTGAGAGAAAACAGTTTGTTGAGGTTAAGGGGCAAAGATCTAATGAAGTGACCGTCAAGTTTGGCGTACCCCAGGGACAGTACTTGGCCCCAGGCTTTTTAGTATTTACGTCGATGATCTGCCTGAAGTGCCTAGTTGTGGAAAGATGGAAATGTTTGCTGATGACACAACTCTATATTGTATAGGCAATTCCATTGATGATGTCAGCCTTAAGATCCAAACTTATTTAACTGATATAGCTAAGTGGTGTAACAGGAACGTTTAACAATTCATCCCGATAAAACTGAGGTTATGCTTCTTACCCGTAATGCTTTCATTGGTCCTTTAAGACCAGTCAAACTGGTTGGTCATGCCATTAACTTTGTCAACAAGTCATACTATCTTGGGTTTATGATTTACAAGAAGGTAAGCTTGGACCCCACATCAAAGATCTATCAATATCTATGGTCAAGAAGGTAAAGCAACTGCGCAGGTTCAAAAGCCCTCTCTCTCATATCTTGGAGTCCATATATTTTAAGGGAATTTTACCAAGCATCACTTATGGAATTTTTTGTATGGGGTAAGTAAAGTTATGTGTTTTAGAGAAAATTCACCTGAGGGCTGCCAAGGTTATCTTCAAACAACACGGAGGTACTAATTCCCAATCAGTGATACCGTCTTCTTAGAAATCCATAAGTTATTTCTATAAGATGAGGCTCCTTTCTCTGACACACAAAGCTTTTTATGGGATCAATCCTGAGCAGGTTGTAACAATTATTAGGAAAAGTCCAAATATACGAAATATGAGGGACAATTTAAAACTAACTCTGGAGCTACCAAACTCTAATGTTGGAAGACTGTCTTTTAGACATAGGTCTGCAATAGCGTGGAATTCTTTGCCTCGTTCAGTTAAGAACGTAGAGGATAATAAGAGATTTAAGAACAAACTCCGTTCTCTTTCAAAAATTATTGAAAAGATATCTTTTAATCAAACTGCTCTAGTTGGCAACAAGGATTTGGTAAATTGTAAATATTTTTAGGAATTTTATCTTACTACCTCTATTGAAATTTATGCTAGGATTATAAACCAGTTTGAATCACTACTCACATTTTAATTTATGCTAGGATTTTTCTACTTTTTTTTTGTAATTACTTTACTTAAATAGAAGCTAGATTTGTCGCAGGTCCACTTCAGCTTAATGCTGCCAGTAACCAACCTGCGTTACCAAATAAATTATCTATGTATGTATGTAGGTATGTATCAACTATTGTGTTTTCACACTTGTGTTCTCGTCTCTTGAGTATTAAGGCTCTAGAAGAATCCTTTTTCAATTTATTGATCTTGCAGCATGCCGCTAAATTGCCTTTTGTAAGATTTGTTTCACAAAACAGTATTTTATACACAAAGTTTTTGTCACTATCACCTAATGTTTTTTCTCACTTGAGTTCCTTTTCCTTGAGTCTTTAGGCTCTAGCAGAATCCTTCAGTTTCAATGTATTGATCTTGCAGCGTGCCGCTAAAGTGCCTTTTGTATGATTAATTTTTGTTGGAAAACAGTATTTTGAATGCACAAAGCCTTTGTTACTATGACCCATTGTGTTTTCTCACTTAAGTTCTTTCTCCTTGAGTCTTTAGGCTCTGGCAGAATCCTTTTCCAATTTATTGATTTTGCCACTAAAGAAGACAGTAATTTTAAATAAACAAATCTTTGAAATAGGTCGATCTGCGAACTTCCTTAGGTTATAGCAGCATCCTTTTCCGAGTTATTGATTTTGCAGCGTGTCGCTAAGTTCCTTTTGTAAGATTTGTTTTTGAAAACAGTAGTTTTTAAAATAAAAAGCCTTTGTTACTATCAACTCGTGTGTTTCCACACTTCTGTTCTTTTCCCTTGAGTATTTAGGCTGTAGCAAAATCCTTTTCAATTTATTGATCTTGCAGCGTGCCGCTAAAGTGCCTTTTGTAAGATAAATTTGTGTTGGAAAACAGTATTTTTTAATACACAAAGCCTTTGTTACTATCACCTAGTGTGCTTTCTCACTTGAGTTCTTTTTCCTTGAGTCTTAATTAAGGCTCTTTCAGACTCCTTTTTCAATTTATTGATTTTGCTTCTAAAGGGCCTTTTGTAGCTTTTATTTTGGAAGACAGTATTTTTCAATAAACGAATCTTTGTTTTAGCATCATTTCTTTTTTTGGGGCTTGAGTCCTAAGGCTCTTCCAGAACCCTTTATCAATTCGCACTTTGGCGGCATACTTTCAATTCTGTTTGCCGCTAAAGTGCCTTTTGTAATATTTATCTTTTCATTGTTAATTAATTAAAAGCTTTGTTGTTATTACTTTGTGTGTTTGGAGACTTATGTTAATAAAGACATGTCTGTTTCAATTCATTTTTTTAGCATCTTGTCACTACAGTGCCATTTTAGTCTCCCATTTCCCTCTTCAGTTTGAGGACTCCGTTTCTTTAGGAAAACTGAAGACTGACCTTATATTATCAGCATCTTTTTTTTGCTCGAGTCTCTAAGCACTAGCAGAATCCTTTCTTTTTGATTTAAAAGCTTGCCGCTAAAGCGCCTATTGTAATTGTTATCTTTTCAAAGCAGCATATTTTAATTAAAAGCTTTATTATTACTTGTTGTGTTTGCAGATCTACGATTATAAAGACAATTCTTTTTCAATTCATTGTTTTAGTATTGTGTCCCCAGTGCCTTTTTAACTTAAACAATCGTTTTCAAAATTAGGTTTTCTCTGGCAGGGGTACACACCCAAGAAGCAGAATCCGCGCGGGCCAATTTGAAGGCTCCAATTAAGGCACGGCGTGGCATAGCACGTGATGACCTTCAGTCGTACCTTGATGATAGGATGTGGAGGCAATGGCGAGGTCTAGATAATGTGATTGGTAATTTTTTGCCTGTTTTAGCCTCGCAATATAGTAACTAAGTAATTTAGGTTAATTTAGTTTTTGAGGCCAGGAACAAGGCGATAAAGAGTACAGTGGAATTCCGATTTCTTAAACTTCTAATAAACATAAGAGCAAGTTAAATCAATCAAAGTCATCAAAGGCTGCGAAAAACTCGGACAAAGAATTCAGTGCAGTTCGTCTTGGGGTAAAGAAACCACTTTCGGTAAAGTTATCGGGAGGCTCGAGAATTTGAAGGATCGGGGAATATACAAATGCCTCAGAAACTACTTTCAGAAAATTATACTACCTAATAAATTATAATCACCAAACTCAAACTCCTTGAAATTTGTTGTGATAGCAGGCTAGCTCCTGAATCGCGAGTGTGTGATTAATTTTTTAATTTTCATTTTTTTTTGTAACGCCTGTCTCATTGACTCCCTTCCGACAATGAAGTTGATTGGTATCAGCTTTCTTAATCATTTTATTGAGCGATGGCTGGTTGATTTTTCCACCTCCCACCTTCTTCCTTTTCCAAACCACTGCCAGCGGTTTTTTCTTCTTTTGCGTAATCGAAAAGTAAGGAATAAAGAGCTGTGCGAATAGACTTAAACCCCTAACTAACGCCACTTCTTGAGTGGTTCGGGAACGCTCAAAACCTTTACTTTACACAAAAGTGATGTGTGATAGCGGAAATAGTCTTTTGGTATATTACTCCACTGGGCCCCCCCAACAATGAAGTTGATTGGTTTCGGTTTTCTTATTCACGTGCCGAACTCGTGCTTTTAAGGCAGAACAAAAAAGGGCCTGTTCGTTTGGATTTCATCAATAAATCACTTGACTGAATTGACCAAGGATATTCGAACATGGGAGATTCAGGCGATTCCAGCTCTGGAAGCGATTGCGGGTCACCTCAGCCGATAGGAAAGTCAACGAGTAAAGTGTTCGTATGGCTGAAGGGAAAGGCGAAGTGTACACCGCGTGGAAATCCGTGGGTACTGCTGAATTGCGAGGGTAGAGTGAAAGACATTAAAATTGGAGGCAACTATTCGAGTGCAAAGATAAAAGAGCTGGTCAAGGAAAATTTTGCTGGACTTGCGGCTGTTGACTTCGATAGGTAGGTTAAGTACCAAAGCACTTTATCCCGCATGCAGGTTGTTTGCATTGAATACTGAATGTAAACTCAGAAGTGTGTGGTCACGTAAAACCCAGGTAGAGCAAAACAATTCAAATTTTAGCCACGCGACAAAGGATTCAAAATTTACCACTTATCCTTTAGCTATTTGCTTCGGATCATTCATTAAAACCAAAGTATGAGCAGTGAACTTGCTACGAATGTAAGGCCTGCAATGGAGTTAAATGTGCACGTAATATATAAAAACAGCACCTTTTATAACACGTGTAAGGTTGGGCCGAAATTTAGCCTGATCCACCCCATTTAGAGTCATTTCACGCAACGTCATCAAAATTAAAAAAGAAAGGAATTATCAGTCGTTACTCGAAGACTTACATTTAAACGGATTTTCACTTTGATCAGAATACTTATCGCTCTAAACTACGCACAGATCTGAATCTTACCGAGACTGTTTCGATATTTAACTTTTTTTATCTCTTCTATTCTTGACTTTACCTGTGCAATGGTTACACAGTGAAAACAGGCAATTGGTAAAATTATTTAATTAAGGAAAGCAGGAATCTCAACTAGAATTTCCAGATTGACAGGAGGCTAATCATTGAGGCAGGGGGAGTGGGTAGAGCAGTAGAGGGGAATATGGACTGGAATATTACATGCCAAACAAGTCTAGAAACTTATCATTGATCCTCTCTATTTAGATTTGCCCCATACTTTATTTACTATTTAGTGAATTCAAATGT
This sequence comes from Stylophora pistillata, assembly GCF_964205215.1. NCBI lineage: Eukaryota > Metazoa > Cnidaria > Anthozoa > Scleractinia > Pocilloporidae > Stylophora > Stylophora pistillata. The sequence continues at coordinate 47,117,973 of NC_142520.1, read as the reverse complement.
TATTTCATATAGCCACTGTAAACTGTACGTAGTGTCGATGTTGAACTTTCCTTTCCATAGAATTCGTCTATACAAGTCTACGAGCCGTGGGAGCAAAATGGAAAAAGTTTACAGAGGCATACCAGACGCCAAGGAAATATTTAGAATTTATGGCAAGGGGAGTTCCAATTCCAGGCGCATATACATGGTTTTGCAACACCCGAGAAATGGAGGTTAGTGTAAACTTTAATAATCAATCAAGGGTTTGTGTCATTGCAGTCAGCACCAAAAGATCGCATTGAGTGCATACACATCTGTGTCATGTGACCCATAAGTAAAGATAGTAAAAGCCAATTTTGGCAAAGCCACAAGATAACTGTGCTGTAAAGGCTGGTCTTTAGCAAATTTGCATGTTGACATGAATATAACTGTAGTGGAGTAAAATATATGGCTGCAGTACCCACAAATGCCTGTTAGAATTGCAATAACAGCGTTCTGGAAATAACAGCCTCCTTGAAGTGGAAATACATTTTCGCTGCAATTAAAAAGAAAATCACCAGTGGTCTTTGAAAGACAAAAGCAACAACATAACCCAATTAATCTGCTGAGAAATAAAAACTTTGATATTTAAATTCTGACTTTTCAATATTTACCCTTTTAATGTTCATTACCATTGATTGGCCGACTGACAATAAGGATCTTTGCCTCTTAAAAATTTTCAATATTTGTTTGTCATAGATTTATCAATAAAAAACTAGTAATTCTCGCATCTTTCCACTATTTTAATGGTAATTCAAATGGCTGATTTAAAGTCTTTGTTTTATTTCTCATCTCAGGATCTAACCCTAACCCTGAGTCCATACCAACACCAGGAGTTACCAATCCCAACCATCCTTCCCTTCCCTCTGTTCAGCCCAATTCCAACCCACCCTCCACAAACCAATCCCATCCCTCCCATCACCCTGAGCAGCCCAATTCAGACCCACCATCCACCAACCAATTCCAGCCCTCCATTTTCCTAGCTCAGCCTAATTCTAACCCACCCTCCACAAACCAATCCCAAACCTCCCTTTCCTCTGCTCTGCTCAATTCCAACCCTTCCTCGCTTTCTCAACAATCAACCACTCACCCAAATCCCAGCTCATCTCAAACAAGTGTGACAAACTCAGTCATCCAGCCAGGGACTTCCAGTGATGAAGCAAGGGTGGCAAGTGGTGTTGTTAATCAAGTGGACTTGACATTGCCTACAAGTGAATGCAAGTGTTTGATTGATTTGCACACTAGTTATAAACTTAGTTACTGTTTTTTATTCAATCTTCCATTTGCATCTTGACTGGAAGCAGGTGACCCATCTGCCTGTATATGATTATGATGTGACACAATTCAAAACTGTGTTGTGTTTTTTTTTTTGAACAGATGGTGTTTCTGCTTTTGATGACATGGCTACCAGTGACCTCGACAGGAGCTATTTAGCTAGTAACCCAGTAAATGTTAACTCAGGTAATACCATGGTGAATGATTAAAGAGCATCAAAATGCTGGTTTTTTTATTTTTCCTCTATGACCCCTCCCCCCCCCCCCAAAAAAAAAAATCATGATCTTTGGCTATTGCAGACCAAAAACCCAATCCTGATTGGAATATCTAATAGTTATCTCGGGGTGGGTAAGGATATTTTCCGAAAAAAGCATGCACATTACACTAGAAAACAAGTTTAAAACTGCAGATAGTTTACATAGATGATTTCAAATTGTATCATGTAATACCATTTATAAGGCAAATTTACAGAGCACTATTAAAAGCCAGTGTTTTAAGTCTTAACACTGAGAAAGTGCCCTAACAAAGTAAGCCAAGTCAGATTTACACATTAGGTATGATGTAAATCAACAATATTTATGTGAGACTGATCAAGAAATTAAATCAAAAAGGAGGAAATTTTTACACCATATATTTTTCTACATTTATTATAGCATGTCATTTAACTGGCACAGAACAGTGGGAAACAGGTATGTTTCTATAAAATGGATTAAAAAACAGATACACTTAAAAAAGCCAAAGTGGGATTAGCTTGAACATAATTTTATTTACTCAGTAATTTAATTGAAAAATAAGAGAGATGAACAATTGGGTCTCCTGTTGATGAAGAATAGGATAATCTTCAGTATTATAGTAGAGTAGAGTACAGTGTGATATAGACAGATAGACTGACTGACTCGTGCAGTTTTGTAGCATGAAGTAATGCACAATAAGTAATGTTCTTGAAATTCATTCAATTTTGTGCCATTACATTTAAGCTGGGGTTGTAGAAGAGGATATGAGTTCCTTAGGAGTTCTGGATCTGAATACTCGAGGTATGTTGGAAATATTGTCAATAATTCAATAATATTTTCAATAATTTATGAGTTCCTTAGGAGTTCTGGATCTGAATAATCAAGGTATGTTGGAATTATTGTCAATAATTTAATGCAATTACATGCAGGGCTCTCCCTGGATGATGACATTAGATAAATTTCCACCAGATACAAAACAATATTCATGCCAAAAGTAGCATTTGAACCTAAAATAGAAAGCTTAACCTTGCTTATACCTTATGTACCGGTAGTTGTCTGATTCATATTTCAAACTACAGCAAGAGTTGGGGAATGGAAACAAAACAAAAAAAAAACAACAACCCTTAGAAGATTTTGGCACAGGTCCTTAATGGTGACAGTTCAATTGAACACCGTTACTATTTGTAAATAATAATATTGCATAAAACAAATAACAAAAGTGCTAGAAATCTGGAATTGGAGTCTAAAATATACTTGTTATTTCAAGAAGGAAAATGGAAGAAGAGTTTGGAAAAAACCCAACCCTTAGAAGATTTTGACACAGATGTCCTTAAAGGATGACAGTTTGATTGAATACCACTACTATTTGTAGACCACAATATAATAATTTTGTAGTGCAATGGAGTGTGGACAGAGCATGGGATGTGCTTTACTGTGAACAAGTGCTGATGGAGGTGGCATCAGCCCATGAAGATATTCTCCTACCAATCTTTTTGAACTTAACATATGAGGAGGTTTGTGTTAAATAGCAATGTTATGTTTGCCCGGATGGCTTGCAATTTTCAAGGAAACTGTTGTAAATAAATACAGTTAGCATGCCTAGGTGTCAATGTGTTGAGTTAATGAGAAGTAAAATATATTAGCAGTCACATTTGAAATAAAAATACCCTGTAAACTTTTGTGAAGCCACATTTGTCATATGTCAATTTCACTTGCTGAGGAACAGACCCATTTGGTAAAGTATACTACAGTTACTGTCTGTCAACTTTAATTTCTCTAGGTGACATATAGTCCTAATGCATGCATTGCAACAATGCACTGTGTTGCATCATAACACCAAAAGAAATAACATTAAATCTAACTCTACTTTAATTTATAAATTTGTGTATCTAGATGTGTCACCAGGCCAGGTCTGACCAGAGAAGCATGGTTACAGTGATCCTACAAGAAGGTGACAACATACCTGATGTGATAAGGTGACTATCAATAGTTAATAAAAGGTTATTTTTATCTCTAAAAGCAGGCTGCACTCTGCAGAAACAGCTTCCGATTACACTAAGTCACAGTGGCAAAATATATAGGTTAATATCATAGTTCATAATAGTTAATTTTTCTTATTGAGAGACATATGCATGAACCGTGCCTTTAAACTTTTCTGTGTATATAACTTAAAAACACATGGAGACATCAAAAGTGACCATGCTTACCTGGTGCAATGTGTACCCACATGACAATTTTTTTGTACATAGCAGGTTACTCCAACTGACTGGTTTCTGTGTTTTCAAACATAAATTACATTATAAGATGCAATGAATATATAAAGTTCATATATTTTTGAACTGCGGTATTAGATACGTGTGATGTGCGATCCTCGCAGTAGATAGCGCTACTGCGAGGATCGCACATCACACGTATCTAATACCGCAGTTCAAAAATATATGAACTTTATATATTCATTGCATCTCATCACTTTCACGGGTTTATTACGAATCAACTTAACAGCCTGCTCCCAGTTGGCTTGTTAGCTCAATTGGTAGAGCGCTGCACTAGTATCGCAGAGGTCAGTGGTTCGAGTCCCGTACAGGCCTGATTTTTTTCAGGTCTGATTTTCGCTATTGCATAAATAGCGCTATCTACTGCGAGGATCGCACATCACACGTAAATTACATTATAATTTGAAATACAAACATCACGCTTACACATCACTCACAAACATCACAAAGGGTATTCAAGATTTTTAATATCCACTGTATGATGCATGCATGCTATATTTCACATTAAGTAGTAAATAATTTTAATTAGTAATCAAATATGTTTATCTCTCTCTTAAATCATCAGGATTCTGAATATTCTACATGGAGTCAATCATGGAAACTTATACTTTTGGATAACTAAAGAAAAATCCAGATCTGGGAGAGAAGGTATTGAATTACTATCCGTGTTTTGGATGTTTACTAAGATACGAGACAAAAAGGTCAAAGTTAAAAAAGTTTCCTAAGTCTTAATGGCTAAACATCAAGATTGTAATGTAATTCTCACACTTTACTAATATTTAAAAATGGATACATCTGAAGTACTGATATTGTGTACTGTAAAGAGTGTGTGCATAGATATGTTTCTTCATTATTAAGGGATGTTGACATCTCCTGTTCCCTTCCAGGATGTACTTATAATAGGGTGTTTTACTTTCTGTAGTACTGAGCATATCAAAATATCCTGTTATCTTCTAGTCTATGTTGTGTTTCCTTATGCTATATTTAGTGCCCCATAACAACCTCTACGCACCAATAATAGATGCAATAATGCCCATAATTGTCAATGTTCTCAAACTCTTCTTACCATTTTATGTTATTTTTTATGACAGTGAAAAGAGAATTTGGAAGTGCTGGGTCCGATTTACTCATAATGGCACCCACAACTTCTCAGCCTATCCTCATAGAGCGTTTTTGTGGTGAGCATTTTAAGAATGTAAATAGCCTCAAAATACAATTTGTTGAAAAGGTTGGTAAATGTTAATGAAAGGAATTTTATATTGATAATAGTAATAAGCTTTTCTTGGCAAATAACGTTCAGTTTGGAATGTTTGAAAAGGATCCCATGCCTGCAAGTCAGTCTGTACTCATTCAATTTTAATGTCATCACTATGTGTAGGCACAAGTCAAAACAGACAATAAACATAAGGAAGTTTGAGGAAAAACTCCCATTGCTTTAAAAGCGCTTCCCTTACCTTAAGTCTTATATTAATTTAAAGATAATGTACTCTTTAATTTTAAGGTTGACTTGCAGTCATGTACAATATCCCAAGCCATCATCAGGCACCAGTATACTACCTACATACCAGTTTGACCTTGCATAAATGTTGCCACTTTTTGGTAAATTGTTTTAATATGTCTTTTTGGCCCCTTTTTAAAAATTGAACATCATAGGTTAATATTGATCTGATTTGACTTAAAGATGGCTGGAAACAAAATTGTTGTATTTTGGATTCTTATAACAAGGAGACAACCTAAAATTGGCAACAAAGGAAGATGTGGTGGATGAAGTAAAAAGGGCAGCAGATGCTGTGGATGCATTCACAAGGGAATGGTAAGAGATCTTTAATATTCGATGAGATAAAGGTAGAAACAATTATTTCCAGCTTGTTACCCATTGACAACCTTATGATCTTACAGAAAATTTTCATAAACTCATATAGCTCAAGTCTGATGTGTTATTCATACATCAGATACTAAGCTGTTTCAAACAATGTCTTGTTCGCAATTAACAAACATTAAAAAACCCTAGGTGTATGCAAATTATGTGGTTAATATGTTTTGATTATCCAGACAGATGCAGCAAATCAAAGTGAACACTGGTGAGATTCACCATAAGTTATTCATTGTTTCCAATAGGGAGAGGTTAGAGCAGGATCGTTCACCTAAGAAGGAGCAGGAGAGTGCATTGCAAAAGGCAATAGAGGATGACAAGGTAAATAGCTTTTCCCAAATACTTACATAGCACAAATAATGCCAATATCAATTATGTCAATCGTGGCATGATTACCTGTTGGAAATAAACAAAAATAAAGAACACATTAGGAGAAAGTCAGGCAATGAAATGAGGATTATTTTTAGAAGGCTTCCTTTAAGACTTCAGGAGCCAAAACAAGCACCAGCCATCAAAGTATGGCCCAAGTTTCAGAGACATATCCCCAAACAGGAAAGGAAATGAGTGAAATGAAGTGATTCAACATAAATAATACTTGTTACCAAAAAAAACTGCTATAATTACCACTTTCTCTTTTAAGACTTAGCAGCAGAAATTTCAAGATCTTTTTTCTACATTATCAATGAAATATTACTGAGGTTGTCATGTATTTATTCTGTAAGATTAAAGAATCAAGCAAGATAAGGAAAGCCCGACAAGCCAGAGTTACAGATGTCAGTCGGGAAGAAAAAAAAGAGAAAGTGAAAATCATCCTCCGCCACTCAAACGGCAAGGAAGAGCGCCAGTTCATCAAAGGTGCCTTCTTCCAGGTACATATAAACAATGATACAAATTATTAAACTGTAAATAGCACTTTGGTAAAATTATGTAGACATACAGTGATTGGCAGATAGCTTTTTATAAAAAGAAATCTAACCTTTTTTCCTGTTTAAATGATATAGGAAGTATATGACTGGGCAGGCTCCAACAATGCTCTCCCATTACACTTCTCTATCCAAAGAGGTAGGGAAGTGGTAAAACATGGAGACCTCTTGGAGAGACCAGAGGTGCTTCATATTCATGAGAGAGTAAGTAAATAATAATATTGCATAAAACAAATAACAACTACAGTACTAGAAATCTGGAGTTGGAGTCTAAAATATACTTGTGTTATTTCAAGAAGGCAAATGGAATGCCTTTGGTGAATTCAAATTTGTTCAAAATACCCTTTTAATCCTGATTTTTAGAGGTGGTGGAAAAAATATGGCAAATGATATGCTATCTCCTGGTATTTCTTAGCACACAAAATTAATCATTATGAGATACATAATACAAGTATGAATTTTGAGGGGATTTTTGCTTGCATATTCACCAATGTGCCTGCATGAGGTTTGAAAGTCACAGTTGTAAAGTGTTCAAACAGCTACCCTGGTAAATACTGTGGAATTTATGTATTAAACCTTATCTTTGATTCTGTTAACTTGTTTTTTTTTTTTTAATCCAGGATGAGGCAGAGATTAAATCCCTTCTGGGATCAGAGGTTAGAAAAAAGTGAATACACATAGTAACAACTTATCTTTGAATGTATGATACAACACCACATATTAAGTAAAGTGTATGCTCGGACTGGTCAATTTGCTGCAAATTATCTGCCTATGAGTGTGTGACATGAAGCAAAATGGCACAAGTGATCAAAACAGAAAAAAAGAATGTGTATTATTGAAGAAGTAAACTGGAAAACTCTTATCACCATAGCCAGTCTTTAGTATAAACCGTTTCTTTCTCCACACAGCCTAATTTTTCAGTTTGATTATTATTAAAAGACAAAATCATCTTTTTTGACTATTCATTTTGTATACCCAGGTTGAAAGTTTGGGTTATGACCTGAGTTTTATTCATAGAGTTAAGCATAAATTTTGAAATTGTTAATGGTAAGGAAATAAGAAATGTTAATTCTGGGTCACATGATGGCTTTCCTCATTTTGCCTGCAGGTGACATTCCAAGGAAATATTCCCGATTTGCAGTTGGAGGGTGACCCTTCATCCACAATACTAGGTGAGGAATACAAATATTATGTATTAAACTAGTAATTACCAAAAAATGAAAAAAACAATGTAAAGAATAAAAATGAAGTACCTTCAAATGATACTGAACATGCATGAAAAGCAGACCCAGTCTTAGCAAAGGTAATGCAACCCAACAAGAAAATTACAGGTAATCTGCCTTGCTCAGTGATAATAAGCAGAAAATAAGGACAAACATTAGGACTACATGATGTTCCTAAAAACAGAGATAACATCTTTCTTTAAAAAATTTCAGAAGAAATTGCCTTAATGCCAAAAATCAACACTGGTCATATGTTAAGTTATGTGTTGAGGGCTTATTAATTTCATATTTGTTACCTGATAAACAATGAGAGTCGCCATACAATTCTGTAATTTACTGGATAAATCATCATCACCTGTATTGCTTGAGCAATTATAGTAAAATATAGGTATATTAAATTGTGTATTTTTACATACTGAGACTAGTTCTCCTCCTGACAGATGAAGATTCGAACACAAGAAAAACAAATGAGGTAAGGGAAGTAGTGCACATTAAAATGTCACGTAAAATTATTGGTAGTATGCTACATTATGAAAACCCTACCATAACATATTGCATTGCATGTTCCATAGATCATTGACCAAAAAAAGTTGACTTAAACTTAAAAAACTCGCATGTCCCTTGGGACGAGGTTCTTTGTGGACCGTGACACTTAGGCAGACTGACGGGTCCCTTGGGACAAGGTTCTTCGTGAGCCGCGACACTTGGGGCAGACTGAAAGGTCCCTTGGGACGAGGTTCTTCGTGAGCCGCGACACTTGGGGCAGACTGACAGGTCTCTTGGGACGAGGTTCTTCGTGAGCCGCGACACTTGGGGCAGACTGAAAGGTCCCTTGGGACGAGGTTCTTCGTGAGCCGCGACACTTGGGGCAGACTGACGGGTCCCTTGGGACGAGGTTCTTCGTGAGCCGCGACACTTGGGGCAGACTGAAAGGTCCCTTGGGACGAGGTTCTTCGTGAGCCGCGACACTTGGGGCAGACTGACGGGTCCCTTGGGACGAGGTTCTTCGTGAGCCGCGACACTTGGGGCAGACTGAAAGGTCCCTTGGGACGAGGTTCTTCGTGAGCCGCGACACTTGGGGCAGACTGACTGGTCCCTTGGGACGAGGTTCTCCGTGAGCCGCGACACTTGGGGCAGACTGAAAAGTTCCCTTGGGACGAGGTTCTTCGTGAGCCGCGACACTTGGGGCAGACTTAAAGGTCCCTTGGGACGAGGTTCTTCGTGAGCCGCAACACTTGGGGCAGACTGACGGGTCCCTTGGGACAAGGTTCTTTGCGAGAAGCATTATTTTGTGCAGACTTACTTAATGATCTTCATGTGATCTAGTTCTCATTTTAACCAAAATAATTTAAGATATGTCAATATACATACAACTGAACAAAATGAACTGTCATGGCTTCCTCCTGCATAACACTAACATCAACACCTGACCAAATAATATTAACAACAGCAAGGTGGAACAACTGACAGTATCTATTATCACTATAGTTTTAAATAAGGGTCATGCTATAATGTAAACAACTTATCAACCTAAATAACTAAGTAAATAGAGATCATGTTAGTAACATCATTTTCCAAGTGTGTTTAGTAAAGGTATTGAATGCCCTATTTTAATTTGCCATTGAAATATGAGGTCATGTAATTAGATTAGTTCATGTACATTTCATTAGTGACCATTTAATTTTATAATACTATATCTACGTTATAATAGTCATGGTTATAAAGGAAAGTAAGAGATTGAGGCAGTGGCATCTTGGTTTTTGCCATTGTCCCTTGTTGTTAAAAGTAAGTTACACGTGACTCTTGTGGATGGCATACTTCCCTTTACTTTTTATCTTGTTTCAGGAACCACTACCAGGTACATCTGGAATTATTTTTGCACAAGCAGGTGAGAAGCATATTATCTAATAAGTAAAATAACCAGTATTTTACCAACCAGTAAGGATACTGATTTTAATGTTGGTAAAAGTGGCCATCTCTGATGATAGTTGATCCACTGGCATCCTACTGCATTTTAGAGGATAACATGGCATAAGGATGTCATTAGAGCTACAAAAGAATTTAATCAGAAGGTTGAACAAAATGATTAGACTCTATTAGAAGATATTGAAAGAACATGGAAATGTATATTCTTGACCTGGAGACCATGGATTATGGAAATTTCCTACTGACCCTTTTAACTAAGGCCCCTACTTAACCTGGCAATCCATAAAGCATTTCCCTCCAAACTGGGACAATATAATTATCAGAGAAATATATGATTGTGAGTCAACAGCAAGAAAAAGAAAATTACTGGTCAGCCTACAATGTCTAAAATTATAACTTTTTCCCCAGAAGAAGGACAAGAAATAGAGGAAATGCAGTAAACACCTTCACAAATAGAGGAAAGTTGTGTAGACATCAACAAGGAGGAGAAGAAAGTAGAAGAGAAAAAGGAGCAAAAGAAAGAAGAGGAAGTGAGGGAGCACACAGAAGAAGAGAAAAAGAGGGAATATAAAGATGAAGAGGGGAACGAACATGTTAAACATGAAAGGAAAAGGAAAAAGAAGGACAGGAGAACAACCTCAAAAAGATAAAAGCCAATGGTGGAAAATCACCCAGAATGTTAAAAGTTTAAAAAGACTTTAAAAGGACCCTTGTCAGCCACACCTTTGTTTCTGTTAACCTGTGGATGTTTTCATATTTTATTTCATGTAGAGCAGATCCAAATATAAAAATGCACAATCAAACTGCTTAGGGTAATTTAAAAGACTTCCAGAAACACAACTTGGGACAATGCAATAAAATTTCACTTTCCCATACATTTCACATATTTTCATGGTCATCAAAAATGGTAGAGGCTGGCTAGAGTCCTTCAAAATTTGTTCAATAGAGGCTGCTATAAAGCAACAAGTTAAAAATGTTCTTTGTTTTGATGATAAACAACAAGTGTAGAGCCCAAAACTTCAGTTCCTAATGTAAATATGGTTGGTGTTATAAGGAACTAAAAGTGTTCAGTTTAGAATTTAGTCAAAGTGGGTCATATGTATTGCATGACATTTTATATTGGGTCATTTGAAAAACAAATGGTCTGGGTCAAACTATGATCTTCAAACTTCCAAGAACTGACATCATTCAAACCATCACCAGTATGTCAGAGTCTTTATGCTTTTCAAGGTTTTAGTTGTTTATTGTGGTAAACAATTCATGATAAAGTGGAATCCTTATTTTAAAAAATTACAGACCAATCTTGAATATACAATGTCAAAAAACAGCAAAATATATTTTTCATTTCATGCTTTCTGACCCCAAGTAACTGATTCAACTTCAAATCATGTTTTCAGGTTCAACTGCCATTCTCTTTTGCTTGAAAAACACTAAGCTTTTGTCCTTGTTTCATAACAAAACATAAACACAAGAACAAAGACAACAAATGAAGCATCAAACGATCAGTAAATCAACATATGCAAAATGTCTAAGTAGGCTCATACTAAAATTGTACTCATACCCACGTAATCTGAAATGCTAGTCATCTTAATATTGTGCCCTCATCTAAGGATAGTAAGCACATTTTTTTTTTTTTTTTTTTGGTTTTCTTCAATTATTGCCAGCTGCTTTGGAAGTACTTAATATATATGAGGTAACTTGCTTTTTGTTTGTTTCTTTGTTTTTTAGTTTGTTTTTACATCAGTAAGAGTCCACAACCATTTCATTTAGTGTCAGAATAGAATATTCCAAATAAATGAAACAAAAACATGAACTAGATCGAATACTGGAACTAGTTATGATTTGAATTTAATAGTTGATGTTGCACATGCAATATAGAAGACTTCTAAAAGAGTGCAAAAATTTAGGCTTCTATGAAACTATATACCTTAACCACAACCATGTTTACTTTACTGAAAGGTGTGAAATTAGCTTCCTTGGGTGAGAGCACAGTGATTTAATATCTAGAGTAGGGACCCCTTGGCTTAATTCTTGCCTTGCACTGAAGAGTAGGCAAAGTTAAAATTACATTATACAGTACATACATATATATGTATATATAAAACATTGTGGCAAGAAGTTAAAACTCGTTCATATTTTGAAGATGATCCATAAGCATGCAAACCAAAAAAATGTCCCTAGTTAGTCACACCTTTATTTTAATTTACCCGTGGATATTTTGATATTTTATTTCATGTAGAGCAGGTTCAACTTAAACAACAAACATGGCAGATTTGATGTTAAGTTTATTATTTACTATGGTAAAATCAACTTGTATTTATTAAATTAATAGGTATTAAAATATTCAATTCAGTTTCTAATATCAAAAATGTCTTGCTTTTTTTTTTTAGTCATGATCGCAGATAAGGATTAAGGTTTTTTTTTTCAGTCAATAAAGTGTGCTAGGTCAGGCTATATGAAAATTAAGGTCAGCTCAACAAGCACTTGATTATTTTGTTAAAAGTGAACTGTTGCAGTTGTGTCATAGCTTTTACAGTTGATTAGTTTGGTGGATCTATTACAAAGTTAATATTTAACATTTTAGGAATCTTATTTGTTCTGAACTATCAAATTAATTCATTAGAATTAATTTCTTTTAACTTAATTGTCAAGTCCATGTTAATCTTACTAGTCAACATTTAATTTGGTTATATCAACTAAGTTGAAATTATAAATTAGCCACTGTACTGTAGAGAGTCAAAAAGCTGAAGTTTCAAGTATTGGCCCTTAACTCTGACAAAGGGTTAATGCTCAAAACGTCAGCTTTTTGAATCTTCAGGGTGGCCAGTTTACAATTTCATCTTAATTAATCTACCCCCACTGACACAGCACCACAGTTTCTTTAAAAACCTCCAACATTCATTCATTTGTGAACATTTAGTCAATTTTGATTTAAAATAGATTCCTCTGCTATAAAAAATATCACAGTATGATTGTGTTTCACAAAATTATCTGAATAGAATGAGTGAAACACAAAATTGGATAACAAATTTAGCTTCAAAAAAATTATAGTATCCCACCACACTTTCACATGTTCCATGAAATGCTGCTGAGCTATTATGGTCTTGGAAAATGGACATAAGTATAGTTAACATTATTCTTCTTACCATTTGTTTGCAAGATGAGAAAATTTTGCTTTTGTTTTTTTCCATTCCCACTAATATGAATGTCAGCTGGTAGCTATGCATACGCGTGACTGTCTTGAATTCTGGTGCCGGAATGTTAGTTTTACTCATCTTCTACTCAGTCTTTTTTGTCCAAACCATTTTAACATTTCCTAAGAGTTATGTTCCTTTTTTGGCTAAAAATGACCAATTAAAATAGGAACGCGAAAATCTATCGAGCTTACGTAACCGAAAACTATGAAGCAGCAAGTAGGAACAAACACCCTCCGGTAAAACAATGTACCAGAAGAAACCAATGCTTACCTTAGGACCATTTCCTCCATCTCTTTAGCAGTGTAAAAATATTCTTTCTCCCTCTCGCGTTCTTTTTAAAATTTCAAAAAAGTCCTGAGTTTGCGACTACAAGTTTGCTAGAACATGACCACTCTCACTCGCCCCAGGCTCCCTCCAGTATTTAGCCTCGATTAGAAAATCGAGCCTCGATTGGAAAATCGAGGCACGATTGGAAAATCGAGGCTCGATTGGAAAATCGAGGCTCGATTGGAAAATCGAGGCTCGATTGGATAATCGAGGCTCGTATGTCGAAGCTTGGCAAAACGAGGAATCGTGGTCGTTTTTGATCAGGTGCTTTTGGGCTCGTTTCCCGGAAACCGTGAATGATCCACAAACTCCATATCGCTTATATCTAAACCTAATCGATGCTATCAAGACGCCTAAAACATTGTCATCGAATATGCTTAAAAAGGCGAAAGGAATGTACTTTTAAAATAATTCATTTGTAGAAAAAAAGATTACAAACCCATCAAAATAAATTTGGGCTTACGTTTGACAATGGAAGGGTCTCTTAAAATATTAGCTCAAATGACCTTACAAACTAAGAAACCGTTTTTTACTCCGAATCGGAGTAGACTTTTGTAAGTAAACATTCACTATCAATTACTTTGCAAGAAAGACAAAAAAGTCATTCTTACGCTACACAAGAAAATGATAATCAGTTTTATTTCGACACTACTTTCTAAATCTAATAATTTAATTCAAACTTGAACGAATTAAACCATTGAAAAAAAGAAAAAAAAACAAACAGAAAACAAAGTAAAAACAAAAACAAGGGGAAAAAATAAAAGGAAACGAAGTCTTATTCCTCAACCTAACTGTTTCATTGGTAACTAGTTTGAGTTAATTTCATTCTTTCATCGTTAAACAAGAACTCATTGTAAACAGCATTTTCGTTGCGTCGCCTGGTTTCTCCATGGCTTCGCCATGAATACGTTCAAAATGCATTAAAACTCTAACAAGGTGGTGTTTCCCATGAATGAGAAGAAATATTCAATAAACAGGGAAAAACTGCGACGATTTCCAAGCTATTCTTTGTAGAATTGTGAAGAAAAGTGACAGTGACACAAATCTCAGAAACAAATTATTTAGGTAGCTGCAATATTTGAAAGAGGAATCAATAGACACGATATTTTACTGGAATGGAATAATGATGAAGTTTAATCGCCCATGTAGATTCATTTTAGTATCATCTTAGTTGTTGTATTTATAGTTATCCTCTGTTTGTGCTTATTGTATAACTCTCAAAGAAGAGAATTTCGCTTTCCTTGAAACCAAAAAAGTTTTGTTGGCGATCTTTAAAGAGCCAAGTTTAGGATATTCGAGAAAAAAATTTAACGTTGAAATCTCATTGCAACAACCGCTAAGTCGCTTCTGAAACACAACTAAACGGGACGACGTTCACGACCCAGTTTATTATCAGTATTTTGCTGGGCGTGCTGTTGTCAACAGACGTTCCCTTCCCCTTTCTAGCTAAATCACCCTAATAACTTCTCAACAAGCTTTTTCACTGAGTTTTAGTCCAATTTAAGCTGACTCTGGACAAAGGTACGGCGACACAACCTTGACAAATATGATGTCACAAGCCGATAGCGGCACCAGCGGATCGGTTCCAAGCCTCAAACACCGCAGAAATCTTATCTTCACGTCTAATGCTTCAGTTCTTCCGAGGCTAGATCTTTGTAGAGATCTAGCAAAGAATTGCAAAGAAAAGCTTAAAAAATAATTTTACTCTTAATTTACAATGGAAGCTGGACGACTATCGATTTTCATCACATATATCAGGCCAGAATCCCTCGATATTCACACTGGTTTAACCTTTGCCTCCAATCAAGAGAAAAGTAGGACCGATAAAGCATTGGAGTTTTTAAATAGTTAATGCTTGCCTGGCAGGACGAACTTAATTTACGAGGGCTACACAAATTTCATAATAGAGCAATGCCGTTGTTGAGCAAAACACATCAAGCTAATCAATGAGAAGTTCGAATTCAGTGGAAGCGAAGCGCCATTCATTGGACATGTGATGACGAAGAAGCAAAGGGTAGGCAGATCTAAGGAAAGCTGACGCAATAGTCAAGATGGGGCGACCTGTGGATATGCCAGCAGTGCAAGTATTTATAGGGCAAGTGAAGTACGTATTTAAATTCCTACAAAACTTTTCGATGTGAGAGCCCCTATTCCGCCTAATACACAAGAATGGCGAGTAAATCTGGATCCATTAGGAGAAAGATCCCTTCGAAAAGATCAAAGACGCGGTTCCAAAAAAACAGCACTTCAGCCAGAGTGACCTAACGGAGGGTCAAGGAGATGTGTCCTTGATGAGCTTCGCTTTTTACTGATGCAGCATGGTCAGCCAATGACATTTGCAAGTTGGGCGCTCACGTTGGTAGAAAGGAAGCACTCGCAGATCTAAAAGGAATTTAGGCCCCAGTCTTTGGCATGGAGCATAACAGCCAGTAAGTAGACTGTTAAAAAGCCGGTGGTCCTCTATTTTGCAGAAGATCTCAGCATCGGCACCCAAGAGGCTACAGCAACTCTTGTCGTGACTTCGACGGTGTGGCTACAAGCCTGGGAAAGATATGTTGCCGGCCAAAAATCTGTCAAGAGCCTGTCACCCACTTTCTTCCTGTTCCAGACCACCAGCTTAAGGAAACCCAGAGAGAGAGACGACTTATGACCCAACCCTACACATCTTGGAGAAACAAACTTGGAATACTTCCCAGATGCAAAAGATGTTCGCCCAACGGCCATCCATCCGAGCAATTCCGGGCGAGCTTCATGCGCCACCATCAGCAGAGGCTCAAACAATTCCTAAATAGCTAGAAAAACCAACAGTGGCACTACAAAGTAAGTCCCTGGCTCTGTCTATAACACCTGACAAGCTCTAAGCAATCTGGCCAAAGACCACAAGATCTAGATCTAAAGCCACCAGGTTATTTGTAGGACTATGCATAAGTATAATCGAATGGCTGACCGTAGATCATCCAAAGTTTTAAGCAAAGAGACACTGAACTCATAAGGCCTGATTTTAATCATCGGAAACGTTCCCAGTCAGTTCTTTAACTCTAGCTTCGCAAGAGCTTATATTGTCTTTTGTTGCTGCTTTATGAGAGAGGAAAGAAGTGATGAGAGGTACCGTGACCGATTAGAAACATTTTTCGGGTTGGTAGGCCATTAAACCTGATCATTTTTAACTTTACCGTATCTTCCGTGATATTTCAGGCCGTTAACGTTACACATATATTTACTTTTTTTCTGACTAAATGCTGACAGCGAAACAAAAATTCCGTGATAATACAACACGATGAACTGAAAATGGAACTGCCCCCTCATGCAGGGCCCTTGCGATACCAACAGTGAGCACACAGCGATTTCGACGACTAGTTTTCAGAGCTGAAAGTTAAATTGAATTACCAAATATGCCTCAACTAATGACAAATTGGTACTGACCAGCCAAATATAATTTCACTTTCAACAGAACTAAAGCCATATTTATGATTTCCATTGAAATTGCCCTTGGAATAAAAGGAGACCCGTACTTTTCTTGTCGATGATAGATTTTCCAAATGGCCTATCATTAATCATATGATATTTTTAACATGAAATGAAAAAGGTCTTATAACCAATTTTGGGTTTCGTGTGCTTTTAGCTCTTAAATAATAAAATATGTCGGCGTACGCTCATCAGGTCGGTGTACACACTTGAAGACTGTAGTGGAGTGGGGCAACAAAGGCGCGCCACAAAGACGCGCCACAAAGGCTTAAAAACAGACGCTTTATTCCGATCACACGAAGTACATCACTCTTCACTTTCGCGCTCTCGCACACACTGTAAGTTCCCGCGTATATTTGCGAACTATAGCTGTCCTAATACACGACAAGGACTTACATGGATTTTTTAAATATTCTCTTAGGAGGTTCAGGGTATGCATATACTGAAATTGGTCCATTAATGGTTATATTTCTTATAAAGTAGACTTTAGGATAAGGGCAGACCTACGAAATGACCACACTTATGAAAAAAGATGTCATACGTCCATTTTCTAAACTTTTTTCCCTGAAACTTTTTTATATTTGTGAGAGCTGTCAAGATATTTACAAAGTTAGAAATGGTCGGACGAACACCAAAACTAAACACTTAAACTTACTTCGAGATTCTTTGGAACTGTTTTTAAACCTAAACTTATCTCGATATCCTTCAGAACGGTACGTTTTCGAAAAAATGTTCTGCTCCTGAATTATATAGCACTATACAATGACTACTAATTGCGGAAAAAATTATTCGACAAAGAATATCACCAGGTCGCATACGTTAAGCGACAATAACAAAAGTTATAATGTGATTGTTACTAGTTCTTCAATAAACTCAGCGCAGTTTTTTTGCAATCAAAGTCTTTTCAGCGAGAAAGGTGTACAAACTTGAGCCGGAGTGAATTTGTTGTGGATGTTTTTTGGTTGTATACCTTCAGCTATAGGTATGAAGGTTATATGCAAGGGATAACATCTCTAGTATCATTGGTGACAAATTACTCCTTAATTTTGGTGCGAAATTTCAGCGTTAAGTTTTAATTTCGCATGTGAAATTACAAAATTCCCATGGTAACATCTCTTGTATCTCGCTCAGAGCCAAGATGGCGCCGAGATTTAAGACAGTGACCCTTGAAGAGGTTACGAAATTAAAAGAAGCGGCCGAAAATTATTAAAGGCTCAAAGAATTCGAAAGGTATTTTTTTGTGAAGAAACTCAGAAAATTACGAACTTTAACAATGATGTATGCTTTAAACGAAAACTATATTCTTCTTCATATTCTCGGTTTTCGATAGAATAAACCAGTAAAAACAATTACGGTTGTGAACGTAATTTGTCACCCACGATATTAAAAATTAATCAAATGGTTTTCTCGTCAAATTAGGAAATAGTTTCACTTGCGTTTTGTCAAAATTCTGATAATTTCCCTCGCCCAAAGGCTCGGAAAATTATCAGAATTTTGACAAAACGCGCGTGAAATTATTTCCTAATTTCACTCGTCGCCATTTGATTACACATGCATATACTTTAAGATAGAATGTAGAATTAGCTTCATTCAAAACAGTCTTTTTATTCCATTGCGGACTACTCTCTTTGACTTTATTCGTTAAAATATCCTATTATTTTCTCTTATCCTCACTCGTCTGCAGCCTGAGAATTCAAAACCACGGAATATATATCACTGACTATAGAGCATGCAAATTTTGCATTATAAAGCCTGAACAGAAGACTGACCTATCTGTTCTCTTTTAGGGCCTGATTACATGAGCCGAGCTGGCCCGGTTAGCCGGGCTGATTTCTTTTGCTTTCACGCTTTGGCGAACACCAAAACAAAAGAAATCAGCCCGGCTAACAGGGCCAGCCCGGCTCATGTAATCAGGCCCTTAATCACCTCTTTTGAAGTCTTAAACAAACCATTCAAAACAGAATGTTAATTTTGTATCACGACTGTACCTGGAGATATAAACCTGAACATAGTGTTTCAAATTGCGCCTGCTGAATATATGATTAAAAAAAAAAAAAAACTGAGACATGTTGTGTTATTATTCCAACTTTCCCACTCTCGTGTATTTTAATTCCAAGGGAACAAAACAACATGTCATTTAAGTTTCCTGAGCAAGCAGTCAGGTTGTAGGTCGGTTATAAAAATTTGTCGGCAACTAACCCTCAGACTCCCCTATAATCAATGTCGCCTATGATGACAAATACATTAGAAGGCCAAATGTAATTTTATCCTTTACATGTATTATTGGGTAGCTCATTAACCCTTTTTAATTCACGGCGAAAAGAAAACATCGCAGTTTAAACGAAATGAGTTTGTTAGCGAGTATGTTTTAACTGTTTTAGGACCTTGTGTAGAACATGGAAAAATAGAGCAATTACCTACTTACATAGCGTAATTAACATTTCTCTTAATTATCTTTGATAGGTGGTTGCAAAACAATCAGTTGAAGAAATTACCATCAGGCACTTTTAGAAACAACGCCCGGCTGGTTAGCTTGTAAGTTTGGAGCCTACCCTTTTTCAGTATAGAACGCATCAAATCCATTCCGAGTAGGTGGGAATATCAGCAGACCAGAGCAGGGATTTTAAAGAGATTTGTAAATTTTCTATAGGCGCTCTGGTGCAATACTACTGTTTATTATCCAACTACACTCCGTAGAGTACAAATAACGCCATAGACGAGTAGAAATATCACGCGGTATTTATACTCCAGAGAACCGGTTGGACAGGTTTTCTCGCATCGCGCAAGCGAAGAATTGGATTGAAGTTACGAAAATAAAAATGGCGTACAATTTGAATCATATTTCTGACGACGAAAAGGCAAAATGGCTGGCAAATATAGATCCAAGTTTATTAGATGAATCGAACGAAGAAAAACAGCTAGACAACCAGGAAATTTCCTCATTTATTGAAGAAAATAGAAACAGCAACACGACAACGCATCAATTCCGTTCCCCTTCGCATACTTCTGTCACGCACTCCACGTAAATAAATATCAGCGAGATTCGCCCGCGCAGAATTAACAATTTGGCATGTTGGATAATAAATAACTTATTAGACGTTTTGTTGTGTAGTATCACCGAGTATTTTAACTTTACTCGTTATTTGTATTTTGACTCGCCCTTCGGGCTCGTCAAAATACTGCACAACTCGTAAAAATACTCAGCGATACTACACAACAAAACGTTTAACAAGGTATCATATATATCATGGACCTTTCGATGGCCTAATAATATGCATAGTAGATTTGCGTAATTGAAGAATAATTAAATACCTGACTTGATGGTTGAACAGAGATAAGGGCTGCTCGAGGTTGCGGATTTTTGGCTTACCCTCCTTTGAGAGATGAATCGGTGGTAAAAGCAGTGATTTGAGATGCTTGTTTCAGGACTCATTCAATGCGAAACACTTTCACTATTTTACAAGATAGAAACTGACCTAAAATCATTGCATGTTATCTGAAGAAAGAAATGACCGGAAAATTCTAAAAACAGTTTTATCATACAAACCCCGATGTTTAACAAGAATTTCCAGCCCTGAAAAAAGCATTAACAGCACGCTTGTAAAACTAAGATAATTTATCCCGCGTGTTTGGTATCGTCAGTCAGCTGCTTATAGGAAACTCGCCTTTTGTGCCACTCTGTCATGTTAATGAATGAATGGCAAAGCTTTCACCATTCTTAATCTTAAGTCGTTTATCCCCATGAAA
Source organism: Stylophora pistillata (assembly GCF_964205215.1). NCBI lineage: Eukaryota > Metazoa > Cnidaria > Anthozoa > Scleractinia > Pocilloporidae > Stylophora > Stylophora pistillata. The sequence continues at coordinate 47,097,493 of NC_142520.1, read as the reverse complement.
TATCAATATTTTCCTTGCTTGCTACGGGGCTTTGATTTTGAAATAAAGGAATGCTACTTTGCCAATGTGAAATTTAGAGCCGATAACTTACGGAAGAAAGCATGGCATTTCCTAAAGAACCCTACTTAGCCTCTTTCGTATCTTAAGGCAGCTCTAGCGAGCAAGCTGTCATTCCTATCAGAAATGTAAGGCGTAAGTCTTTTACTTAAATAGAGAGACAAGTTCTGACAGAGGAGGCGACGTCCTTATGCATGTAGACGAGTCATGTATTTCACTTGATAGTCCTAAATTGACGGATTCAACAGGTTTAAATACGAAAGGGAAGAAAGTGAAATACCGATTGGCAGGAAGGGGACCATTTGGCGATTTACAGCACACAACCTCGGAGTGAAACGGGGCACTATAGAGAAGAAATTCCATTATGTGTGGGCGGAGGGCTTGAACCCAGGCCAACCGAATCTAGTATTCTAAACATTCTGCGACGCTACTCTCAGTCAAACAGCCTGAAAAACACAACCTCTTCACCGATATTTTTGGATATGCTCATCGTTCGTAACAGGCTTTTGGCATCGCATAGGCTAAAAATATCTTCCAAAAAATTTTAAAACAAGTTTTTAGTTACACACCTGATCGTTTTTGTTTTTTATCTTTTAGGGACTTGTCTATTAACCCCTTGAGAGCTTTGCCATCTGATGTTTTCGCCACAAATACTGAATTATCATGGTTGTAAGTAGATTTTCCTTTAGTAGAAAACAGCAAATAATATCTGTCCATGTAGTTTAAAACTTACTACACTTTTACGAGACTTGCTTGAGTACATTTTCAAGCCGAAAAAAAAATCCTTTCCCTCTGACATTGCGATTATGCGTTGAGACTAGAACATCAGGAAACGTTTGTCAAAAGAGTGCACAATCAAGTAAAGCAATGATCCTCGGAGATAGGCTGTGATTTCAGCAATTGCAGAAAAAGACCTGAGAAAAAAAAAAAAAAAAAGGTAAACTGCAGTTTATAAGCAATTGACTGAAAAGTAGCCTGAAAAGTAATATGCATAACAAACTATCATGACATATTCTAGAGTTGGTAGACAATCTATGAATCTTTTTATTTGTATTTAGACATAAACGAGACTTTTACTAAAGTGATAAGAGGCAAGATAATGATGGAACTCATTCTCCAATGCTTATCAAGATTTGTCACCATCGAGTACGCCTCTATCGACAAACACATGATTTTGTTAATACTACTAAAAACCAGAACATAAGGTTAAAAAAATAGTAAAACATTCAAGGAAACCTCCACAGTTTGTTGCTTCTGTAATAAACTTTGGCAATCTTAGCCTTTAACCTATAGCAGACGAGAAGTGCTCGACATCATCAAGTTAAAGAGCAGCATCCCCTGCTCAGCACAATTGGTTAGAGCGCCGGATAGTGTTATGCGAGAGGTCGAGGGTTCGAGCCCCGGCCGGACCAATACTCATGGTCTTAAAATAACTGATTAGAATTTGCTACCTTTCTATAATATAAAGAAATGGATAGATATTCTAGTCTTCTCGCCGATAAGGACGAATAAACGGTAGATCCCGTCTCCTGCAGGATAAGGGGTAGGCGGACGTTAATTTCCCACGCATGAGATTACTGTATGGTGGATGTCCTCCCCTGGGGTGGGATGGGTGGTGTTACAGGGCCCCATTTAAACCAGCTATGTTGAGTTGTCTAAATAATCGCGAATAAAATAAATAGAGACTAAGCCAGTTAGCACAAGCACTTAAAATGGATGGATGTATATTTAGTTTTTGCGTGAAGGATAATCAGTTATATTATTCATTACTTCACATGTATCCCAGCTCTGTGCTATCTTTTGGTAAATTTTCGTTGAATTTATAGGTACCTGTCTGAAATGCAATTGCACCACCTGTCACCAGGAATCTTTAACAGGAACGCACAGTTAAAATACTTGTAAGAAATCCTTTGTTTTTGTTCGATCCCCATGTTTTAGATTTATTTAGTCTTTTCGTGTTTAAAAGATGCAAACGTTAATAAGGTTAACAACATCTTCTAATCTTTCATTCGAAACGTGTGGCTATTTAAGTAAAGAAGAAATGTACCTAAAGTTAATACTGCCTGTCAACTCTCACCCTTCGTGACTGAAAACTTTGATCTCAGACCAGCTGAAGAACAGTTCTTAAGGCTTTTTGTTGTCGTCGTCGTCGTTGTTGTTGTTGTTGTTGTTGATTTTCTTTTTTTTCAGATTTACCACATTCTTTGTTTTACTTCGCGAGTTAAGAACTTATTTCGAACTTATGATCATATATCGACTGGCGCATTCTCAGTGGATTTTTGTCCAGGACTGACCGTTTATAAGATTTAATTTTCTGTATAACAGACATCATTAAGTTCATTAACCAGAGAGTATCCCAGTTTAGATGAACAAATTACCAAATTCCCCTTGAAAACTATACACATCTATGTAAAATGTATTTGTATTCTAATTCTTATGCAGAGCCCCATTTAAACCAGCATATGCTGAACTGGGCATCTCTGCTAAAATATTGTTGATAAAGAGATAAATAAATAAATAATGTTGCCAGATGATTCCTGGTGAAGTTAATACAAACAGCTCTTCACCCAATGACACTGATGCCGACTTTTTGCTAACATGTAAAAGCATCAGTAATTTTCCTCGGAAAAAGCCCTGAAAGGTCTCAGTAATACCTCACTAAAACAGATAAACTCTTGATACTATTAATCCCTTTTATATGGTAAATAACGTAGGCGCCTGAATGACAACGACATGAGAGGATTGAGTGGAAGTGCCTTCAAAAACATGGAAAGGCTAGAGGAACTGTAAGTTGATATAAAAATACTATAAAAAATAAAAGTAATCGACTGGTAGTCTTCTTCAATCATGGCCGACTATGTGCGCGTCACACATATGCTGCTGTGCTCAGCTGCGATTGGATGGAGTTACGCGGTTCTGATTGGTGCATCTTTCGGTTCAGGCTCCCACTGTAGTCCGTTGCCACACGGCTCTCCTGCTGTTGTACTTTTTTATCCTCGGCATCCAGGCGTCTGCTGTTTCAATTTCACTGTCTCTGTTAATGTTGTTATGGTGAAGCCTTATGTGAATTTCCTCTTTCAGCTTGAGTGTGTAGAAATGGGGATCAATAGCAATAAACTTTACTTCGTTCTAGAGCGAGGTATGTCCGGTGGTGTGGGCGCGTGCTCTGAGCTGGCGGAGGTCTACGTCTTGGCGAGTCGAATATTCCCGTCTTGTTCCTTACATAGCTCTTCCAGTTTTGCGAACGTAAACCTTTTCGCACCCACAGGGAATCCTCTAGACTACGCCATTCGGCTTCTTAGCAAGTTCGACGGCGTCTTTTGTGCGTACTAGGTGTGATCGTAGCCTAGTCTCTGACTTGAAAACAGTGCGTATCACTTGTTCGTTTACACAGCGGCGACGTTGTTCGGAGAGGCCTTTGACATAGGGTTGGACTGTGGTGGATCTGAAATGGGTAGGGAGTTCAGTGCCAGCGGTTGTTAGCCGCTGCGCGAAGGAGGAAGGATTACCATTACAAACAAGAACAGATTTTTACTCTCATCGGAAATAGCGACAGCGTAAAAAAAGCTTCCTAAAGCATTTAAACCACCAACAACCTTTCATTCGCTTCACCATGGACAATGAAAGTAACAATACACTCACCTTCATCGACACTGCAGTGGTGGACGCCTGACCGCCGGCGTATCTAGGAAGCCGACACACACTGACCAATACCTAGCATATGATTCTCACCATCCAAGATCAGTAAAGCGCGGTATTGTCAAGTGCCTTTACGAGCACGAGAAACGTCTCGCAACAAAACCCTCCTTTATCTCTGGTGAGAAAGACGTTTTCTGAGTTTATAGCACTGGATCGAGTTTGGGAACATTAGCTGTTTGGTTTTTTAATGTGTTGATGAGATAGTCTGCGGTATCATATTTCATTTAATACAGAAATTTTGCACTGTGAGTTACACGTGTGTGTGATTGGATTAACGATGCATTTTCATAGTCGTTCTTTTCCAATCTTTGAAACGTGTCGGTCAGTGGGAAGTATATCAGTATGTGGGAAATAAAAACATCCTACCATGGAGAGTACTTTTTCTATTTAGTTTTTTCCTTCTCTTTTTTCCCTTTTCCTTCAGTGATCATAAGAAATGTTAGTAAAAAACTGTTCTGATAAAACTAAGGACATGTTATAGAACAGATTATGTTTTTTTCCCTATTTCAACACAGATGGTTGCAAGACAACAACTTTACTGAATTGCCTTCTGATTTATTCGAAGATCTAAAAAGCCTGACAGAACTGTAAGTCATTTCATATCAGGATTCCTCTGGAAATAGCTCCAATAACTGCATAAGGTGTTTAAGCACGAAATCAACCTTTCCTCTCTTTCATAAATTACAGCTTATAATTTCTAGTGTATTTTTACACAGATTCTGTCATGCTTTTCCTTCCTGACACCAATTAAAGCCTGTAGAAAGAAAATATTTCCAAATTGCAGATTCTTAAATCTATCCATCTGCACTGTTGACATCTTGTTAAGACTGAAGCATCTTACATGGTGTGTTTGTTAGGCCCTGTTCACACTACACTGAAAAATTTGGTTTGGTATTTGCAAATTTGGTATTCTACAGAGAAAAACCTCCCTGAAGTTTTTTTCTTTTTGAGGTTTTTTTTTTTTTGGTATTTGGTATTTGCAAATTTGGTATTCTACGGAAAAAAACTTCCCTGGAGTTTTTTTCCCTCAAGCTTCCCATTGGAAAATGGGAGAGAGTCATTCGAAAACTTACTATGTTCAATTACGAAATATGATGACTAGTTGAAGGGTATCTGTCAAGGAACACTAGATTTTCTCGCCCGAAAAAAAACATTAAGGCCTCCAAAATTTGTTGACGGCATCTTTGAAGTTTGGTGGCAATTACGAAAATTCTGGTGGGCACAAAAATCGCTTGCACGAAAAATGGTTTCGGGTTGACATATTTTTTTGCAAAACAGACAACATTTCACGTAGTGCAAACAAGCCCTTACTGAATTGACATTTTCAGTGAGAACCAGCCATGTATGTTATGAATTTCAAAGCTGTTTTCTTGGGATTTCCCTCTCTGTTTTGAGCCATGTTGGCATATTTTTAGATCACGAGCTTATGATTTCTATATCAATCCACTGGAGTGATGTGAAAGAAATGGCTAGAGAGTCAGGCGTTGCCATTGTTGCGGAAGAGGTTTCAGTGTGCAAGCAAATTTCAAGTTTTCAGCTGCCGATTTCTTTGCGTTAGAAATAATGACCAAACTAAATGTATGGTGTAAATGTTGAATATTTCCTATTCTATAAGGCACACATTGCATGTTTATGTCTACATTTTTATTTTCTGTTTTTAGATGATCAGCATTTATATGCATTCTAATGATAAAATTCAGATTATGGACTTAATGCATTTTCTTGAATCGTCATTCCTATCAGCTATCTGTCAAATAACAAGCTGAAGAGTCTGCCAAACGGACTTTTCAACAGCCTTTCCAAGTTGATACATCTGTAAGTGAAATGGTTATTTAACAATGGGGATAATTGGGAAGAGTCAAATTATAATTTTTATGACATTGTCTACAAAAGCACAGCCATCACAGATGAAACATCCTCAAGTTTTCCAGTTTGACTTTGTAAATCTGATTAATTGAGTAACAGAATGCTATTTTAAGCAGCTGATGTGCTTTGTTAAGTAATGTCACGGTACTTGGTGGTTTAAACGTTTGAAAGCTTCTCTTTAAATAGCAGCCTCAAGAACTTCTAGATTTCTTCTAAAGTACCAGCTTTAACATATGATAAACCATTAACTTACGGCTGCACCAGTGATAATGCTGATAATGATTATAATAATAGTGATAATAATAAAAATGATAACAATAATAATAATAATAATAATAATAAAAACAATAATAATAGTAATGATAGTAAAAATAATAATAGTTGTGATAATAGAAATGATTTGGCATCTGTCTTGTACAGGTGAGGTTGCAGTTTTTTTCTTTAAGCTATTTTTTTGTTTCTCTTTCTTTTTTTTCTTTTTTTTTTTTTCTTTTAATCTATTGCCGTGAGGATTTTCCCTCCGAAAAAGTCGAAGGTGGATATTTCCTTGAACGGCTTGTTTTTCCATTTTGTATGAGGGAAACATATTTCATGTCATTCTTTTCTTAAAAAAAATGTCTCTGATTTTCTCATGTTCTTGTTGCTCTTCATTATGGCGTTCTTAGCAAGTATAATATGCTAAGGTCTTCTTGAGCTGGATTTTAAGACATAAGACTTCTTCCTGGGAATGTGTCCTAAGGATTTGGGGGAAATAAACTGAAGAGGGGAAGCCACTACACAAGTAATAAGACACTTTTGGAAAAATTTTCACGAAAAAGTGCCTTAATTATTATTCTATGAATCAGTTGAGATGGTAATTCTATTGTTAGCGAATTCCTTGTAACTGTAGTATATTTTTAGGGATTTGTCAAACAATGAACTTGGAAATCTGCCACCGCACATCTTCAGAAGCATTACAGCGGTAGAATTTCTGTGCGTAAGACTCTTATTGACATCAAAGATTGAAAATGATTTTTTAATGATTTTCTAGAAAATATCAGAATGTGGTAAACACAACAGCTTCCTAGTTTATGACAACTCTAATTATAATATACTTAGAGAGGGCGAACGTTTTCGTCTCCTTTCATATGTTGTATATTATACTGTTGTATTGGATGATCAAACTACCCCAATAAGTTTGTAATTTGTAACAGGAATGGATCATAAATAATTTTTTTTTAAATTCAATAATAAACAATATTAATAAGTAATAGACCTCGATAAGGCGCTTGTTAAATAAAATTGAGAGTTTTCGAGCTTAACCTTGAGAGCATTATACTTATATCTGATGTTTTTCTTTAAAGATAAAGATAGAAGAATTGGGAGCTATTTTATTGGAAAAAGCATTGCCATTGCCTTTCCTGAACTACAGTAGTGACTAAAAAAAAACAGTGTTAAAGATAGCACTCGACAGCTACATCTGCGTCTATCGGTCTAAAATTTCCATTTTCCTTTATTCAGGAAAATGGACTACAACAAAATTGAGAGGCTTCATGAAGATCAGTTTCAGGGCTTAGTAAATTTGGCCGAATTGTAAGTACACTCAGAGTTGAAACTTTGTCCTAAGATGATCTGTTTCGCAAACCATATACAGCTCTGGTGAGTGGCTAACGCTCGAAATGTCACGTTTTAAATTCTTTACGAGGGCAATTCTATATTATTAACTCAGTTGATAAAACCAAAATCACAGTATTATTATAATGTTAACTTCGTTATCGCTTAAATACAATGTGCCACACCCAATTGCAATCACAATATGTTACTGTATGCTGATATTTATCTTTTATTCCTTTCACTCGTTTAAGATATCTCTCAGAAAACAAAATTAAGGCTTTGCCAGACAAAATTTTCAAGGGCGTCGAAAACCTCAAAGCCATGTGAGTACAGTTAATCACAAATAAAAAAAACATAATTGTAGGATATTTAAAGCGATGGAAAGAGTATAACAGAAGTATTTAAAATCTGAGATTTTACTTGAAACATTTTAATATGAAGTAGAATAGACATGGGTACAAAATAAACTACCTATCAAAGTAAGTTGTATTGATATCTGTTAGGCTACAAATGTGGCCTTTTATTCACTAAACATACTTTTAGAGAGCAAGTGTGGATATTAGTCAAATGCCTTTACACACATAGTTGAGCAATCCCATGTAAATTTATGACAATAGTAAGAAACTGTCTACCTACTAATTGTAAGTGATTATGTTCTTTATTTCAGCGATATCTTCGGCAATAAGATACAAAACGTTTCCATCACAACTTTCAACTATGCCCACGAATTGCGATTTTTGTAAGTTCACAGCAAGTTGCAGATGCTTAACTTGACACCAAGAACTTGTGTTTGTTTGTTTTTTTTTTTCCGACAGTCTATTTGAACATTAATATGTATTTATTGACTGAGTTAGGTCGAGCCGGAAGGAAAAATATTTGCCTCAAGAGAGCCAATTATTTCCCAGTCCAGCCCGACCTCACTCTGTCAATAAGCAGTTTATCATATGACCTCTGACTAATTCAGTTTTAAAAAATAGAAAAAGTTTGTTTTAACTTAAACAGGACTCAATAAACCAGCGCGCGTGGGAAATCATAAAAAAAAAACATTCTGAGTGAAAACTTTTCCTTTCTTTTTCGAGTCAAAACAAGGAACTCACAGCTTATTTATTCTTGTTTGTTCACTGCTGTCACTCATTTTTTGCAACAACAGCGAACAATGTCGCCGTGTAAGTACACTAGCGCCGGTCGACTTTTTCATCTTTCACTATGGTTTTCTTTGGGGATTGCACGAGTGGGGGCGGACGGGTCATAAGATAACAAGTAAATTCTATTCTTGGAAATACACTTTTTGGAATAGGTCAGATTTATTTTGTTAATCGAATTATGATATATATCGATTTAATGTTTGATTAGTTATTACTCAAAACTGCAGGTTCATGCATTACAACCTGATGGCTGAGCTCCCCAAAGGAATCTTTACCAGGCAGTTGAAGCGCATTATCAGAGTGTAAGACTTGGTCCATAAAAATCATTTCCTTCAATCACATCTTTTCTTAAATAACAGCCTATCATATTAATCAGTTACAAATTATTAATTGAATTAAGATCATTTACGATTAAGGTGTCTAGCGTAAATCACTTAATTTCCCATAATTTTATGTAAGTATATGCTTGTTATTGATGTTCAGCGATGTAATAATAAAGTGTAATTTTTTTTTCATTCCAGAACTTTGGACACCAACCTCATGTGCTGCCACCTCGATCTTTTCAGGCAGGATGCCGATTGCGACTATTCTTTCAATGACAACTTCGCAAGCTGTCACTCTATGTTCCGCAACCTTGCTCCAAGGAGAAGTCTTTGGGTTGTTGGTCTTCTTTCGTTGTTTGGGTCTTTGTTTGTTGTTGGGTGGCAGTATTTTCACCCTGATAACAATGTGGTCCAGTCTATCATGCTGGTGAATCTAGGAATCTCAGACGGCATCATGGGTATTTACCTTATCATTATAGGTATAAAAGACCTGCAATGGTCAGGAGAATACTACCTGCACGACTACGAGTGGCGCACTGGTTGGTTTTGCCATTTCAATGGCGCCATGTCTGTCTTTTCAAGTGAGGTGTCAGTTATGATGATCTCTCTGATTGCATGGGACAGGCTCAAGAACATTGTGTTTCCCTACACTTTTGCAAAAATTACACCAAGGCAGACTCGTATAATGTGCGCAGTCATCTGGCTGGTGGGAGGCGTTATGGCATTCCTTCCCTTGTCTGGAATGCACTATTTTGGTGACTGGTATTATGGCAAGAACGTAGTGTGCCTACCCTTGCAACTCTCTCCGCAATTACAAGAAGGCTGGGAATACTCCACTTCCATCTTTATCGTTCTAAATTTTTCTCTTTTCATCTTCATTATGGTGGCTTATATTTCCATCTTGGTGAAATCATGGTCGTCAAGCAGACGGCTCGGCGCACATGGAACTGTGCGTGAAATACGAGCAAGAGCTCAAAGTGCACAGGCCAAAAGAGAAAGAGCACTTGCCAAAAGGGTGTTCTTCATCATTCTGACCGACTTCTTGTGTTGGATACCAATCATTGCTATCGGCATCAAGTCTCACGTCGAGAAAACATTTGATCCCCCTGGTGATCTGGCAGTGTGGATTGCAGTGTTCGCTCTGCCGATCAATTCAGCTATCAACCCATTGCTGTATACGCTTTCTACTCCACAGGTAACAGGTCTATTTAATTTTCACTATTGAATAGGACATTTCGTCATGTTCAAGTTTGCTCTCGTGTCAGGGTAGGCAGGCAACTTAATTTTGTAATTGTGACGACTGACATAGACAATCAGAAATTAAAAAGAGTTGATTATGACCATGGAGACCAACTTGAATATAATAGAGATTAATTAAAAGTCTCACACTAAATATCCCATAAATTTCTGATGGGTAGGTGCAAGCTATACTGAAACCAAAACTGAGGAAGCTGTGGTCGAATGTTCGATCTTTTTTCAACAGAGGGCAAAATCAAGAAGGTACAGTTTGATGTTCTATTTTAAAATACCATAATAGCAATAATGGTGCTTCACACCTCCAATTTCAAAATTTTTACGCCTGAGGCGTACAAAAAGGAATCAAGAGTGACTCTAAATGTGTGGGTAGAAATGGGTAGAAATGGGGGCAGAGCACGTTTCATGAGGGGGGAGAGGGTGGGGGGCGTCGCTAGTTGAAATAATTATTTCTGATCGATTTTTGATCGATCAAAGCCATGTTCTAGGAGTATTGGCGCAAATTGAAGCCATTTGTCAAACTCTTTTGAATAAGAATGGAGCGGAAATTTGTAAATTATATTATTAAATTATTATCAAAATAGAAATGAATCAACCTCTGTCTTCAATTTCAGTGTAAGATTAATACAAATCTGACTTGTAGAATGATTTTTTTGTAATAAATGTTTGGAAAAGCCTGACAGTGGCTTACTCTCTGTTCGGGGAAGACCAAGTAATTTTTTTTTGTTTTATAACAAAGAAGAAGCAGACAATGATCAGCAGGGACAGGCTGGAAATGAAGATGCACACGCTATCAACGAAGAGGGTAATAATCAATCAATCAATCAATCAATCAATCAAGTTTATTGTCTTTATGTAAGGCATGGTTACCAAGTTGCCTGAGCGAGAGGCTCATGTATAAAGCGTAAGACTATGAAAAATTATGTTCAGATAATAATATAAATATGGCGATAAAAAGATAAATCATATGTGTATTGTTAATATGGTTGATCAATGTAACTACACATGAAATATGCCATCTCTACCTCGGAAATTTTTCTCGTAACAACTTTTCCATCCTTTTTTTGAGTTCATTAGTAATCATGGTTTTCTTTCTTTAATTTTTTTCCTTGTAGGAGAACACATTGAAATGCAAGTAATAGAACACCACGATATTCCAGAAATGGAAGCCCTTGAATTGCTTGCTCCGCAACCAGGTGAGTGCTCCATCTGTACACTTACTTTCAGACGGCACGTTGTAAATAGTGAAGTAAAACCACTTAATGGGAAACATACCAAGGACATTATTCGACCCGAGAAACTTTCAACCGTGACACTGATGTTGATGGTTATGCCATGACTGACTTTGCAACATAACTTCCTTGGCATGTATATCTAGTCTATTTTAAATTTACCAGAGTATTTGCTCTTTCAAATTGAAATTCCTAGAGAAAAACCACAGCATTCCTTTTCTGATCTGGTACATTCTTTTTGTGCATTTTAAGGGAAAAAAGATTGAAAAAGTTTTTCCATATGACACAAAAGTGACTTAATTTGGCGTTATCACTTTTGGTTGATCACTGCAAGAAGAACGCCTAGTTTAACCAGCTTTGTCTTTCTTCAGATACGTTTAAAAATTTTGTTGAAACTTTTCCTTAAGGACTTTTTACCTCTACTGGTGAGACGCCCCTCCCTTTCTTTTAGCAACCTGTACAGTGTATCATGGGAGAAAGATACCCTCGTCCCACATACGATACGGCTGTTGTAAATGAAGGATACCTACATATTTTTAACGATCATTATGTTTTAATTTTTTGGTTTTATTATATGATAAATAACTCTAACTTAAAAATATACCTTAACTTTGTCGACAGCGATGGAACAAGCCTGTAGAGCGGATGAAAGGGCATCTTCCTCAGGTATTATTACTTGTTAATTGAAATAAAACTCACAATCTTACAGATGTAAATATGAGCTGTGTAACATAACAAGTTTATATTCATCGAGAAATCAGAGAATTTATCATGATTTCTAGAGCTTTCGGATAATTTTTTTACGCTCGCACGCATCCAGTTCTGAATATAAAGCTCACAGTTAAACTTGACCGAGGTATTTCAGGTCTTTTTTTTTGGTCGGATAGCTTAGTTGTATATTTCATCAATCAATAAATAATAGAATATACATGGATATTACCCAACAGAAAATGCAACTGTTTAGTAATGTATTCAAGAAGAAAAGATGAACCAAAAGCCTCATGACATAGTTGACTCTACTTTTCCTTGAGACAGATTATGAGGACGGTTTTGACCTCCGACCAGCCACTAAAAGGACTGTGAAAGGTAAGGCTTTTTCAGTTTTAATTTTTTTTTTTGAAGCAAAATATACTACTTCACAAAGTAATGAATCAAGGAATGTCTTGTATCACCCAAAGCACTGGCTGGTGCTACCGAGCTGGCGCACGGAATACTTGATTGTATTCTTTCTTTTTGTATCATACCGCGGACAAGATCGGTATTCCATATTATCGACGTTATAACCAGCAATAAAATCATTGTATTCACGAGAGTAGCTTCGTATTTCCTCCTTCTCTTACTGAACCTAACAGATCATTGCAATTGAAAAACTTTTAATTGGCAAATTTTCTGTTGTCAGAGAAATGTTAAACTTGCAATTAGAGGTATTCACGTCAAAGCTGCTCACAAATAAATGTCTTCCGAGAAAATGAGCAACACCTGATTGAAACCTTCGAAGGATCGCTATCAGTGAGGATGAATTTAAGTAAAATAATCGTATAATTATATTGTGAGATTTGAGACCTTTCAGGCATGTTTTCTAGAGCTGTTCCTACTCTAGTAATAGATTACCTTATTTGGGTAAGAAGTTATGTTTATATCTAAACGTATCATGACTTGAATAAGTTGATTACTTAACTTCTGAGCCTTTACGAAACAACCAATATGTTAGTCAAATGAAGCGTGCTCTCTATCTTGTTGCAGTTACTGTTCACCATGAAGAAAGCCATTACCGACAAAGAAGACGAAAAGAAGGTAGTTAATTGTCGACTATCATTATTTAAGTGAGAATGCCTACACATCGATATAAGATTCTGATATTGAGACTTAGTTCTATGAAGGTTTTATTTTACCTAGAAATAAATATCATAATGGATCTACAGACAAAGAAAAATGTAGGTAATTGGTGGATAAGTTAGGTGCATGAAAGAGACATTTTTTATGAAGGACAGTAGTTGTAACTGTACCTTTTAGCTACTGACACAAGATTCAAAAGATATCGCGATTATTAGGCGTTTAATCGATAGGACCTTGACTTAAATGATATAAAGAGCCATGAAAAAATTCTGAAGGAAAGTGCGCACCGGCTTGTCCTTTTTTGTTACTGCTATGAAAAAGTCACCGGAAGTGTTACATGTAGGTCAAGAGTATGAACTCATCACAATAATCCAGGACCAGAAATTAAAGGCCCTTTAATGAAGATTTTTAAGAAGTGATAGCATTCCAAGGCTGACTGTTTAAGCACTCCTCAAAATTGAGGCTACGTGCTTTCCCTGGTACCCTGAATTATCGATAGTTTCGTGGAATGCAAATGATCAAATATATATATTTTTATGAAAGCAATCGTTTCAAAACCTATTTATGCAGTTCAAGAAGGAAAAAGTAAGCTTGAGCCTAAAAAGCCCGCAGGGAAAGGTAAAAAAATTAATTAATTGTTTTGAAATGATAATTTTTTTAACATATATTGCATTTACTCCTGCTCACAGTGCAAGTTGTTCATGAAATGGACAGCTGGCCAACTGGGGCAATTTGCCTGCCTATAAGCGGGCAATGGGTCTGCTATGTAGACCGCTCATTTCTTTATTTTACAGGAATTGCTTTAGCTTATACAGTGACAGTGAGAGTAATTCTCAATTTAGTCCATTACATAACCTTATTCTAACTTTGCCTTATTAAAGCTGGTAAATCTGAGGAGCAGGTGGAGAGTGAAGAGATTGCAGGGCCCAGTGACAAAGGTAAAGGAAAGGGAATGGTTTTTGATTGGTCGCTCAAGAAGTTGAGCCACTTTATGGGCTACCGAGGCCTCACTTTTACTTGGGCAGTCTCTGGAAAATATATTGAAGAAATTGTTTAAGAATTAATGAATTTTTTATGACACTTAGGTAAAACAAAAGATGGAATTATTAAGTAGTAATTCAGTATTTTATCAAATAAATCATTTTCTGAAGAAGCTAAAAAAAGAAGGTAATAACTGACTATTCCTGCAAGTAGAAGTGTCTAACACCGATAGACCATTGTGAAATTCAAAATTGCCTAGTATTATTTAAAGCGCCATTTTGCTTTGAATTAAATATCACAATGGATCTGTAAACAGAAAACAAAATTGACCATAAGGCGATAAAAGCTCGCACCTGACTGTTTACACTCTCTCGAGTATTCCGGTTATGAGCTGTCCCTGGTGGTTCCTTACCCAGAATTCGCAATCCCTTTATTAAATGCAAGTAGTCAAATTTGAACAATTGGATTAAAGCCATGTACTTTAAATCTGTTTGTGCAGGTCAAGAAGGAAAAAGTAAGCCTGAACCTGCAAAACGAACCGAGAAAGGTATAAGAAATCAAATGATTTAATGGACCTGTACATCAGTTTTTGACATGTGTTGCATTTCTTTCTGCCCCCAGTGCAAGGTTTTCATCATCTTTGCGACTAACTAAGCCAGTTTATCAATTTTCTGGTTTGATAGCAGGCAGTGGGCCGGGCTATCTATTAATACCTCTGTATCTAGATGAGGACAAATGTGTTAGCCTAAGCAGTGATAGTGACTATAATTGTTAATGAAATCCTATACAACTTTATTAACAACTTTGCTTTCACACAGCTGGTAAATGTGAGGAGCAGGTGAAGAGAGAAGAGATTCCTGGGACGAGTGACAAAGGTAAAGAAGAGAATAGCTTTTGATAGGTCATTCAAGATCTCAAGGCTTTATTTCAGTCATTGAAGAATCTCTTACTTTGGTTGTCACTAGGATAAGTTATAGTGGAGAATTAGTTGAAGAGTAATCACTTTTTAAACGCTTTACTAAAAAAACGTCAAACGACTAGTACTAATGTCCTTTTTATTAAAGAAATAAATATCTTAGGAAAGTATAGAAGAAAGGAAAGTAATAGTTGACAGCTAATTTAAGTAAAAGTGTCTACACACCGATCGAAGGTTCTGAAGATTCAAATCAATTTAAATGATTGGATTAATGCAATCCATTTGAATTCTATTTGTGCAGGTCAAGAAGGAGAAAGTACGTCTGAGCCTACAGAGCCAATTGAGGAAGGTAATAAGAGTGAATTGCGTTTCAGTAACTTTACTCAGTCCAACATATGCTGCACTTATTCTCGCATACAGGGCAGGCTGTTTATGAACATAACAGCTGGCTGGGCCAATTTTCTAGCTTGATAACCGGCAGTGGGACGGATTTTCTATTAAGACTCCTGTATCTATTTGATGGCATATCTTAGACTATGCAGTGACTGTGGCGGTAATTCTCAATGAAATCTCATCAGTAGCTTTAAAGGTCTCCATATTTCATCCTAATTAACAATTTTGCTTTGACGCAGCTGGTGAATCTAAGAAGCATGATTAAGGTAAAGGAAGGAGAGTGGTTCTTGATTGGTCACTCAGAGGGTTAAGGTGTTAACATGTGTTATGATATTAACGGGTACCTTGGGCCAATTTTCTGGCTTAATAGCAGATCATGGGCCGGGTTTACCCTGCAGAACACTTTATTTAAATATTTGACGGCATTTTTGTCAGCCTACACAGGAACAGTGACTGTAATTATGAGCAGTACTTCATTGTAACTAATAACTATGCTTTAACACAGCTGGTGAGTCTGAGGAGCAAGTGGCAAGCGTAGAGATCCCAGTGCCTGGTGACAAAAGTAGGTGGTTTTGATTAGTTATTAAATATATTAACGCATTTTATGAGTTCTTGAAGCATCTCTTTGAACTTGTTAGTCGCTGGACAAATTTTAGTTGAAAACTGGTTAAGGACTAATGATTTTTAAAACACTTAAGTAGAGAAAAGAATGAACGATCAAGTACCAAAGTAATTTCTTTTCAAATGCATTATTTCTGAAGTTGAAGAAGAGAAAGCGCTTAAACCTGACATGGACTTCGCAAAAGAAGGTAACATTTCTCATAAATTAGCCAACATAAGGTAAAAGTGGTCCACATAATGCTTCATTCGATGACGCTTAGTCACTCCACCTTGTTGCTTAAAGAAGCCTTGAAGTTTTCAGATCCACGTCAGAAGTGACCTCATTGAGAGATAAAATAAACATTTGAGTATTATTATACTTTCTTGTAATGGAGGGAGAAGACCTTTCTTAAAATACCGCCATTTATAATGTGGAGCTGTCTCACTTTTTTAAGCATTTTTAACGATACAGATATTTACTCAAATACAGAAAACATAGCTACCCTGTGGTACATCTCTTTAAATAGAAATGGTGTTTATGATTTTGTGTACCTTAATTTTCAAAACATCTCAATACAGACCAGCTACAATTGTGTTAGCGGTAATCAGTTTACAATCTCTTGCAACAATACAGTCAGATTAAAGTAACTTTTAAAATCAATCTTTCTTTCTCCTTTTGAATTCCATCCAGGGGAAGAAGAAATGTTTGATACCAGGCTTTAGCTCTCTGTTTTTGAACCAAGGTAAATATGTATTAAGTTTCTCTTAATTATTATACTGAATACCACTGACTGGAGGGTTGTGAAAAACTGCCTCATGAAGTTGTGATTTGATTAATATCTTATAAAGCTTATGGGGTTAGTTTTATGTTTGAGATGTCAGATGAAAATCTGCTCAAGTTTTGTTGTGATGCATGGAAGTTTAAATACATAAAGAGTTGTTTTTTGATTACTAGAACTTTCAGTTTCTTGAACCTCTCCATAATGTGAATCAAAACTGACTTCCTTTTGAAGTCAAACAGTGTAACTGTTAAATAGTTTTTTAACTTCCTGGTAATGAAATCAATTTCAAAATCGAGATTTTACTGCATCTGCTGGGCCTGCAATGATCAAAGCTACGTTTGGCGATAAGACTGAAGGAAGCGTAATGGGTTCTAGTTATGATTTGCCTCTTGTATTTTTTCGAAGTCGCTCGACATATTTTTTTCATGCATCCCAATCACTGTTGCCAGTAAGAGTAACAACGTTTCTTCAAACTGATCAATTCATTCCTTTAGTTTGGTGATGCATGATTTGAAAAAGGTCTGACCAAAAAAGTTTCTGGGTGACTAGTAGGCTGCATGAGTAGTCTCGACTTCATATCGAGGGGTCTCAATGGGGTGAACCGATAGTCATTAGGCGTAAAAATGGAAAAGTCATAACCGTTTGTCGTTAAAAAAAGTTATCGTAAAAGAATTCTGATAATAACAATGGAATTATACTTTATATCCGAGGGTCTCAATGGGTTGAGGTGTTAAAAACTGGCCAAAATGTTCACCGTTAGCCGTAAAGGCTGTCATCCCACTGAGACCCTTATATCTGCCTAACTGTCAGCTTAACTATCTGCCTGACTATCTAACTGACGGTCTGCCTGCCTGTCTACTTGACCATGCAATCTTTAACCAGTGTGTTCTTTCTCTTTACCCCAGAAAGCGTCCAAGGGCCATATATATACCACAAGTAAAGAAATCTTGAGTTCTGGACAGACAGAAAAAAAAGTTGAATAATTCAATAAATAGAGCAGAGTGATTCTAGTGATCAATAAGTATACTATCTGTGGCGTAGTAAGTAAAATAATATTTTCGTTTTCTTAACTTTAATTAATACTTTAGTGAACATGCTGTCTGAGCTCTTTATTGTATATTATCAAGGTAAAGTTAGCGTAGAACACGTTGAGCTATAATTAGTAAGCGTGTAATGGAAGTTTTTTCTTCGTTTTTGTGTTATTTCAGCCTTTCTTTTTTTGTCAGTTATGACATATATAATAAGCTGACGTCTTAATTCTGTTCCTTTTGGCGCATTTCCACATACTAGAGTTTTTATAGTTAATTATAGTTGTTTAGTGTTTATTCGTAGTTTTTTAGTTATTCGTAGTTTTGATATTTCATATATTGATATTTTATAAAGTTTATTTGTAGTTTTAATTGTTGATTGTAGGCTACATACTTTATTCGTAATCTATACGGTTTATTTGTAGTTTTTACAGTTTATTAGTCGTTTTTAATTGTTGTCATAATTTTTAAAGCTTATTCTTAGTTTTCATAGTCTATCCGTAGTCTCTATAAGTTATTCGTAGTTTTTATAGCTTATTCGTAGTTTTTTCAGTTTAATAGCAGTTTTTATTGTTTCTTCGTAGTTTTTATTGTTTATTCGTAGTCTTTGTAGTTTAAATGTAGTCCATATAGGTTATTCGTAATTTTCATAGTTCGTAGTTTTTATAGTTTAGTCGTAGTTTTTTGCAGTTTAGTAATAGTTCTTATAGTTTATTCGTATATTTTATAGTCTATTCGTAGTCTACATGATTCATGCGTAGTTTTTATACTTTATTCGTATTTTTTTCAGTTTAGTCGTAGTTTTACAGTTTTTCGTAGTTTTTTTAGTTTATTTGTAGTCTTTTTTAGTTTATTCGTAGTTTTTTAATTTATTCCTCATTTCTATAGTTTCTTCGTAGTTTCTACAATCTATTCACAGTCTCTATATAATATTCGTAGTTTTAGTTTATTCGTAGTTTTCATAGTTTGTATTTTTCATAGGTTAGTTGTAGTTTTTCTAGTTTTTGTAGTTTCGTTGTAGTTTTGTATAGTTTAGTTGTATTTTGCATAGTTTAGTCGTAGTTTGTATAGTTTAATCGTAGTCTTCATAGTTTATTCATAGACTATGAATAAACTGTGGTCTACATTGTTCATTCATAGTTTTTATAGTTTAATCGCAATTATTCATAGTTTAATCGTGGTCTATATAGTTTAGTTGTAGTTTTTTTTAGTTTAGTCGGAGTTTCTATAGTTTATAATACTTTATATAGTTTATTGGTAGTTTTTCATAGTTTAGCTGTAGTTTTTAAAATTTATTCCTATTTTATGATATTTTATTGATAATTCTTATAGTTTATCGGTGGTTTTATAGTTTATTGTTAGTTTTTATTGTTTATTGGTAGTTTTTTATAGTTTATGGTAGTTTTATAGTTTATTGATAATGTTTATAGTTTAGTGGTAGTTTTTATAGTTTACTGGTAGTTTCCACAGTTATTCGTAGTTTTGATAATATTTAATAGTATACTTATAATCTAAATAGATCATTTCTTAGCGTTTTTTTAACTCTTTAGCAAGCACAATAGGTGAATAGGTCCGAAGTTACGACGATCGTTATGTGGGGCTGCAAATTATAATAGAGGACTTAGAAATTTTAATGGTTAAGAGTTCAGTGGTAAGATGTTTGGCAGCACATCAATCTAAATAGCTCATATCTGTATGTATCGAGTCGCTCAATATCATTTGAATCTTTAGCGAAAAAAGCTAAAGATATAACAAAAAAAGGAAAAATTGCTGAATAGGATGTCAGTCATTCGAGATTTGGTAGTATAATGATGATCTAAATAGTTAGTTTTTAGAATTTTTATGACTGGTTAGTGAGCATTATAGTAATTCAGACGTTTTATCATGAGTGCAGATTCACCAAATAACTTAGTTAAGGTTTGGTTAACGAATGACTAGTCAGTTATAAGATGTTTAGTTATGCAACAAATATATGAATAGTTTAAATGCACAACTCACTTGCGAGTAT
The DNA here is from genome assembly GCF_964205215.1 of Stylophora pistillata. Taxonomy (NCBI): domain Eukaryota; kingdom Metazoa; phylum Cnidaria; class Anthozoa; order Scleractinia; family Pocilloporidae; genus Stylophora; species Stylophora pistillata. Next base: position 47,077,780 of record NC_142520.1, on the reverse strand, counting down.
TCTGCACTCCTACTACCTTTCGAGTTGTTAAATTTCATTGTTATCTCTACTTTAGTAGATAAAAAATAGAATAATGAATAACATCGATGAGAGTGTGGCAAAAGGAAAACAGGAAAATATGCAGGTTAAGACGCCGCTTATCAGAATTTTGTAGTATATAGTGATAATCTAAATAGTTTGTTTATTGGAAGTTTCATAAATCGTTTGTGGGTATTATAGTCATGAGTTACAGTGACGTTTATTGATCTTACGTTTACGTTATTGATATTTTTCACTTAAAAAAAAAGCTGAAAGAAAAAGGTCTAAGAATACCGCTACCTTAGATATTTCGTGGAGTTTCAATGTCTAGTTTTGTAGTTCATATCTAGATTTTTTTAAACTTATATCGAGAATTCTAGTCATTGTAGTATGTGGTATTAAAGCTGTTGGATAACTTTGCACAAACGGATCAACGACATGGCTTTTACAGTAATTAAATAATATCTTCAACATGACAATGGTTTTGAGAGGGAAATGGCGGAGTTACGAAAATTGTACCAAGTCTGTACGAAGTTGTCAATGGGGGGTTGTGTTTACTGTAAACAAGAGCCTCAAATAAAACATCTTTTAGGCCTTATGCTTGAGTACATTTTCATTCTATCCATGTCTCGCTTGGGCTTTATCTACAGGGTGGATAATGCGTCACAATGCTGTTCGAGTCAAACCGTGCAGAATGGTTTTCTTCATCTCCCAACCTTAATGGGAAGGGACAGATAGACGGCCTAGAATTCCTAGTGAAGCCGAACCTTTGATTTTTATCAACTGAAATTAGTTAGAAGTTATCTGAGAGATGTTACCCCGTTTTGGTCCTTTTCAGGCGAACGGAGGTAAGTGCGAGGCAGTTGAAGGGGAGTGTCTTATCCCCTCGTCAAATTGAAGCAATGGGGGTTGTTAAAACTTGGCTGTTGGACTAGTCCCATACGAAAACATCAGCCTTATTGATTGGATGATTGCAACTGTGTTCCACCCAAGCCGCCGTAATTAATTTAGCTCATGAGCCACCTTCACGGTCAGTGATCAGTGCAATGAACACGGGCTACTAAGAGTTGTAACAACTTCGTTACAGCTACCATCTCTAAATTTGCAAGCACTTTGGTAATTTTTTCTCAGCAATCCCAAGTGGATTTGTAGCGTCTTTTTCTTTTCATAAGTTGCACCTTCACACTGAGCTTCCTTTCCTTTCTGTTGCTTTAGCAAGTATAGATGAATGCCTGGAACCATAGTTCATAGAGGTCTCCTCTATTAACTATGCTGGAACTCGGGCTTGTGGCTGAAGTGTGGGAATTTGCCACATCACTCATGGGAATAGCACTTCATTTAAGGTCTGGCTGGACACAGCAGAAATCCTTAGATGACCCAGGCACCTCATTTAAGCAATAATTTATAATGAATTGCAATTATTACTGTAAACTGATTTAAATCTACAGCAACTTAAGCCAAATTACCCAATAAATAAGGGTTCTGCTAAAGATTTTATTTTAATTGTTTATGGAGCTGTATGAACTCTGGTGGCATTAAAATAATCTGTACTTTCTGTTACCTTAGCCATTGGTTGATTAAATTCTTAATAATTGAATTAAGTACGAATGATAAAAAATTTGTTACCCCTAAGCATTCCTTGCAATATATAGGTTAAATCCGTATCAAGCGAGCAGATAAATCAAAGTGTGAACACGGTAAATAAAAGATCTTATCATCTAAGTTAAGGAACATAAACTCATCAGACATATCGGTTAGTATAAGTCTACCAGCGTTGTGTCAAAAACACTGCAGTTTAATTGGCTGCGCTACTCGCTATATTTCTTTTTAATATAGTAAGGATGCAGCATTATGTTTTCGTTGACACAATCTCGGCGTCTCCTCTCCAACATATCACAATTAAGAACCAATGAAAATGCGTGTGTAGTCTAGTTTATTGTAATATCTGTGATTGCTAGTGAGAAGAGGGAGTAGCCTAACAGTGAGGTCACAAACAAAATTTAAAAAAAAAAAAACATGAACATTTAATTCTTGAAGTTAAATTTTGAACGATTATTAGAATGATAGCGAAAAAAAGTATATCTGTTGCTTTTGATTCTTAGACGTGAAAATTGATAGACACCACGCCTTAAAAAGCACAACACCCACCAAAAATTCCAAGCTTATGATAAAATTGTTAAATAGCATGACATGAATTATAAGCCACTTAATGCCTGCTATGTTTTCAGATAATCAACCAAATATTTTACAATAATATAATGTACTATAAACTACAATTATACCACTTAATGTAAATTAACTTAACAGTCAGATCATCATCCACTTCTCCTTTCACATGAATCAAGTAGCATTTAATGCTCGTTGTGTCGGTGCAAAAGACGTTGGTGACTATATGTTCCCTAACATAAATAACATATTTGATATGGTGTTTCAACTATTAGTTCTTTCTTGTCCACTTTCCAACCCAAATGAACACCTTCAAGGTCCTTGGTAAGAGGACTCAGTTTTCCACAACTCAGGCCTGGCCAGGTCAGGCTGTGTCGTTTCAAAATGAATTAAGAGATTTCCCTTTTTTTTTGTCAAAAATCCACCAGAGAAGTAGAGATAAATTCAGAAGTTGACATATAGATCTAGTTTGGTGACTACTTATAAGTCGACCAACAAGTGAATTGGTTTAGCCGGTCATCTTTGACCATTGGTAAATACAACAGGACATGTATCTGATAATGTTATAGCCCCACCATGTTTTTGCTCTTACTACTTTCCCTCTCAGGCATGATGACTCTTTGCATATAAAGACGAACATCAACTAGGAAATACTGCCTTGATAAACACCAATTTCCCAATTGCAAACTACAGAGAAATTTACAGTCCACCGGTACAGCACCCGGTTTACTTGGAGGAAATGGGCTCAGCCAGGAGAAAGAAATTGCCCTTGCTGGGCTCAGCCCACTTCAAAATACATTCTCAGCATTCTCGTTGTGAAACATTCCCAGATTTCACTTCGGTCGTTCTATCAACAAGAGCTATTCCTCCTATGTTTTATCCAGCGTGTGCTTTATCGATGGTGGCTTTTTTAATTGTAGCCTTTTAGTCGGTGTTCTATGTGGTATACCAGTTTGTCTGGTATACCACATATAGCTTGCATAAATCAACTTTATTTAACTTAATTTAATTTAATTTAACTTACATAATTTCAAATGAGCAGAAAGCGGCTTAAGCCGTTTTCTTTCGACGCTACTTTTATAGAAAAAACTGGAAAGAAGTCGAGGAAAACTTTTTTGCTGACGGCGGAATCCACGCTTCGTGCCCCACGAATCGTTTCAGTAGAAAATGATCAACCTGAGATCGTCGAACCTTTCTCGTTTGAGGGGTTTTGTGAGAGCTGTTCTGGTCTATCTTCGTACGAGAAAAGACATATCGCCAACATCCAGAAATGGGACAACATAAGAAGACAGTTGTATGATTCTTATGTGGAGGAATGCTATTTTCCGACTGACACAACATGTGTTTACTGCCGTCAAGAACCACTAACACTGCGATGCCAATATGGTGGCCCTAGGCAGTACTTCTGCCTTGAATGTACTGATATTTTACACAGGGCGAGGAACCATTCTCATCTTTTGGAAAAATGGAAAGTGAGTTTCGAAATGTAATATAAGTGGATTGAGTTTCCTGGTTCTCTACTCTGCTCCGATAGGTTTGTCTCCGGGTTCTTCAGTAGCCGGAGTAATGGCGCTATGCGCCTCGTTGGCTATAATCATCTCATATCCAACTAGCGCGAGTATAATAATTGTTTTATTAAAAAAAATGCCCCTAAGAGATTAGACAAATCTTCTCGACTTTATTTTGTAAGAAGAAGCCAGATGTTACAATGTACAGATATTAGATTATGGCATATTGGCTCGTATAGCATAATGGCCAAGCCAATAACAATTCTTGAATGGCATTATCCAATCATCCAGTTTTTAATAAAAAGCTATACTCTGAATGTGACAAAAAAAAATTGGAAGTGAAATTGAATAGTCAATACCCTGTTATTGACACGGAGCTTAAAACCATTACAACTTTTTGGATTCCAGCACACACCTCTTCGTTAGTATTTATTAGTTAATTATCTGGGAGTGTGTACTCTGAAATATTGGCTATGATATCCAATATATGGGATTACACACTCCCAGAGAATTAACTAACAATTATTAATGAAGAGGTGTGTGCTGGAATCCGAAAAGTTGTAATCACGAAACGTGCATAGAATCACACAAATGCATACATACAATAATCATTGCAATCTTACTGTATTTTTGGTTGAATAATGCTGTTATGTCTTTATATGTAACATCTTTGTTGTCTGCACCTGTAAATAAACATATTTCAGATGTTACTGACTATTCCGAGGGGGTATTCCAACTGGTTTAGGGAATATGGGTGTTCTACAGGATCCCGATACCATTACCCTTGTGACAAATAAAAAGATTTTTTAATAAGAACCTATCAGCTCAGAAAGAGTTTAATTCTTGGGTGGTGGTCACTATCATTGAGGATAGTTGGTTATTTAGCATTGTAATGGTATATGAATACCCTGAATTACTTGACAGGAACTGTAGACAAAGTTGGAAATGGAGTTCAAAAGCATATCCTATTTATGACACAAAGCTTAAGCTTGAAACACCATACCCTGTTTAGCAGATCATTCCCATATTCCGGAAGTCAGTATATGGGACAACCCCCGGCATCTTACACTTTACTCATGAAACTTTATTACATGTGACCTACATGGAGGTGTTAGATTTGGCATAACTCAAACAATAGTGCAGGAATACACTGCGAAAAATTAGTGAAAAGCTTACCACAAAAATGGCTTTTGAATTTAAACATCAACTCAGGATCCCTTAACAAAAAGCCTTGAACTGCAGGGGATCCAAAACCAAACAACTGTCAATTGGGATCTTTTTGTAGTACCGCAGTGCAACAGACGTATCCATCAAGAATGTTTACCTATAAGAGACAGTTCAACAGCTTCAAACGAACGGGCCAATATATTTTCAGCATTATGAAATAATGATTGAGTTAACAAGAAGCTTATTTAAGCTGACAGGAAAGAATTTAACAACTCAAGGATTACGGATTTAATTTTGCGACTACTTTTATTCTTTTTCCTTCTTTCTTCCTCTTCTCCAGCTAATTATCCTTCCAACTTTGTTTTTTTTTACCATATTCATATGGGTTTTTTTATCTTTGTTAGTTTTTTATGCACAATTTATATGCTCAATTACTTACAGGATCTATTGATGTGGGGATTTGAAGGTTTAGCTTTTCACATTTGCCCCGACACGTGTTGTTGAAGTATTTTGAGAACTGATTGAAATAAATCAACGGAATCAATGTGAAAGATAATATTTTGAATCTCCTCAAACATCGAGGAATTGAAAATCAATATAATATGACTCACCAGCTTAACTATTTGATCTCATATCTTTTGGACGGTCCTTTCAATATCTTCGGGATTCAACTCGCCCGCTATATTCTGCGAACTCTTATATAAATTATTTTTCTTCTTCAGTGAGTTTCGCCCACTCTTTGGCAACAAACGAATTTCTTTCTACCATAGAAAGGTTTCGACACTTATCTAGAATTTAAATACAAAGTGTGCATGAGGGTTTAGTTTAATTACTCTTTCGTTTAGCTCTAAACTGTTATCCAATTACTAAAGAACGACAAAAACCCTACTCGATCAAGTTATATGTGGCGTAGAAGAATATTTCATAAACTTTTACCTTTGTTGAACAGCTCCTTACAAAAGTTATTGTATGACGTGGGGAGCTCGTATGTAGGGGATGCTTTTTACGCTTTTTGCTGACGGTGCGGTATCCTGATCACTTGAAGTCGAACTTGCCGCTGCTTTTCTCTTCTTTCGTTCGCTTCTAATCCAATTCTAAGTATTCAATAACAAATAAAGAACTAATAGTAAATCGAATTGGTTTTTATTGAATTCAAAAGTGTATAACTAATTTATTTAATACTAAAAGCGCTTGGAAGATTTCACTACGGTGCGTAACATTCGCGGCAACCACCAGTAAAAGGGTCCGAAACACACGCCTTACCAGCGAGATCACAGAAAAGGATCTGAGCAACATTTCATATTTACGCTACTATCTAATATTAATATATATGGAGTCTATAAATGCACTTTAATCAACGCAGGTCTTACCTTTACAGCTTCCTTAGCCACTTTAGCCTCTGCACTGGCCTGTTCAATGAGATCGTTGTGGGCTTGACCCTTTCCAGTGATGCCTTGGTCAAAATACCGAGACAAAATGGATCTTTGCACATCAGTTAACAGATTTATTTTCCTTGATGAAGCCATGATAAAACAATTGGAATGATACTTAAGTCACGATTGACTATAGTCACCATTAACTAGGATCTAGATTAACTATGGTCACGATCAAATGCTGGACAAAGGATATGCGATCTCCTGAGGATGATCAGCTCTTGTTGACATGGTAACAGTACGACCGATATGAAATCTGGGAATGTTTCACTACGAGAATGCTAAGAATTTATGTTGAATTGGGCTGAGCCCAGCAAGGACAGTTTCTTTCTCCCGGCTGAGAGCATTTCCTCCGAGGGAACCGGGTGGGTACAGCTAGGGGAGAGTTTTCTCCCAGATTATTGGAGCCAAAAGGTTAATCTACACCTCACAACGTTGAATAGCTGTAAGAGAAGTGCTGCATGCTTCAAAGATTAAGAATGACCCATTAACACTTTGGTGCACTTATCCAATAAAGTTAAGATAAATTATACTTATACTTCAAACAACTTGTGTATTGGGCAGTGTAAAAATTTTCCCAACTCTCCATCCTTGGTTTGATCTAAGTTAGTCCATTTTCAGGTTGACATAAATGTATCCTATAAGCTTTAAGGAGGCATAGAAAGCCACTGTGCTGAGAATCAGGAAGAACACATAGCATGTCAGCAGTGTATATCCGAGAAACTGTACTGACTGAAGCATTCCAGACGTGTTGGATCCCTTGTCATAGTAAAACATAGCATAACCATACACAAAAATAGATGTGGACCTGAAACAGACAAATAAAGGAAGCTAAATAATAGTCTGATTCATGGAGACATTTTAAATTAATAAGTGAAAAAAAAAAAACACATAACAAAATGTTTACTACTAAACATAAAATAAAAACACTTGAAATTTTTCAAATACATGTATCTGTTGATACGTTTCAGAGCAACACAAGTCAGCAATATACACATAGAACTTATATGGGTTGTTTTCAAAGAATTCTTGAAAAAATAGAGTGTGGAATCTGATAGTTTCTGTGCCTGCTATATCTTGTGCCCCTAAATTTTTTCATTCTCATACTAACCGCTGAAACTTATGCTTCCCAAACCCTTTTCCCTTTATTTTAATCTCTGTAAGCAGTGCATGTCATGTTAAACATAAAAACCTCTGAGTACATGTAGTCTTACTGGGGATGATGGGTGGATGTTGGTGTGGATGTGGTGTGCGTGTGTGGGTGTGATCGTGTGGGTGCGCGCGTGTGCGTTTCCGTGTGCATGCGCGTGTGTGGGAAAGGAGTGGCATAGCTTGTTATTATACCTTTCATTGTGTTCTAGCTCTGACCTATTGGTAAAAGTACTACTAACAGTACATGTACCTGCAAAAGTGTTTATAAATTATACAACATTAAAATCATCCTCACCCTCCACACATAAGTGAACGCCACCACCAGCGGTAGTCTTCACTAGAAAGCTGAAAGTATGTCAGAGCAATGGAGATACAAGCTGTGACGTTCAGAAGGATAACAAAGACTATGAAAAGGATTCCATATAAGGTGTACTGTTCACGTCCCCACAGTGTGGCAAAAATGTAGTACAGCTCCACAGGGATTGCATTGCAAAGCAAGATTCCAAAATAATGATGTAATTCACGATGAATCAGTGATGGTCCCTCTCACCAGTGTGGGATATGAGGGAATTACCTGCCTTTCATGGGCATGTAGCTGGTTCAATGTGTGCATGCAGTAGAGAATTTGCTTGCATCCAATATTTATCTCACAGATACTTGGTTTTTGATTTTTATTTGTTATTCACACATTCAAATGCATTAAATGTGATTTTTCTTTCACTTGACTTTTTTTTATCATAAAATTCCTGTTAGTAAGAGAAATTCTTGTGAAAATTCTGAAGAACCTAAAGCTAAAGTAAACATAGAAGTGATACTGTATGTTATAAGGTAAACTGACTTTTATGCCCAATCAAATCCAGCTGCTCTTAGAATATTGTCAATTATTTCTAAAAGACAATTGTGCTCATTGGTCTTTAGGCCAAAACAAGCACAGATTCAAGGGTACATCATTTTGAATATATCATTGTTTTACTACTAACAGAACCTTATTGTACATAAATATTTGTGAACCAGCAAGAAAATATACAAGCCTAAATGGCAGAAAACCTCCTACAACCATCCTCACCAAGGTGCTACGATACCTTAAAGATATGACATAACATCAGAGGTCAGATAATATATCTAGTCAAAAACACTACTACCTGAGTGTATAATTCATATCTATGAAGGGAGAAAAAATCAAAACAAATGTAAAAGAGGATTATACAAAGTACGGATGAAATATCACTATTTTTTGTTGAATACTAAAGGTAAACTGAGGTCTTACAAAATGCTGCACCAGAAAAATAATTGAAGCAAAGTTACTGTGAGCTCCCAAAAATTGAAAAGAAATTTACAAAAATTGTTAGACAAAGAAAACTGATGTGAAAACTGTAAGAAAGAGCAGATATGGGTAAGCATGATGGTACCAGCTCTTGATGATTGCACTTTGGTTGAAATTCATAATTAGGGATTATCAAACTAACGGAAATGATCTTATTAGAATACTCAAAAGTATTAAGAATAACTGATTGTTACCATGGTATGGGAGGAATCTTTCTGGGAATGTTCTTAGTTCTGCGTGGGGCATTAAAGCTTCCACCCCAGTTCTTGCCAAATATTCCACCCAGGATGGTTAATGGAAACCCAACTTTAAGAAAAGCAAATCAAACATGGAACATTTCTATACATGTAATTATCATATTACGCATTGGGTAATAATGTCAAAGTATTGCTTACTGATGCATTTTTTTTTTCAAGTTTACTCTTTTTCCATAAAAGTATGATTATCAAAGGGATAAGCTGTCATCTGACCTGGCAGTCAGTTGAACCGTTTTGATTGGGAAAAGTATCATCTAAGTTATTGACTGTCAATTTATTGTTGGAAAGGTGCCCTGTAGGACACTGATCAAATGAGTCACAATCACAATTTCCACTAGAAACAATTCTAAACAGCAAACAAAGTTTGAAATATTTGACGGCAGTTTTGTCAGTCTACTCAGGAACAGTGACTGTATTTCTGCTTATACTTTACTGTAATTAATAACTTTGCTTTCACACAGCTGGTGAATCTGAGGAGCAAGAAGCAAGTGAAGAGATCCTAGTTTAGGCATTTTGTAAGTTCTTGAAGCATCTTTTTTAATCTGGGAATCGCTGGATAAATTATATTAGAAAAATGGTTAAGGACTAATATATTTTTAAACAATTAAATATAGACAATATTGAACAGTTGAGTACTAAAGTAACTTTTCTCTAAATACATCATTTCTGAAGCTAAAAAAAAGGATAAAGTGCTTGAGACTGACATGGATGTCGCAGAAGAAGGCAACATTCCTTATAAATGAGCCAATATAAGTTAAAATGGTCCACACGATGCCTCATAAGGTGATCTATAATCACTCCACCTTGTTGTTTGGAGAAAACGTGAAGTAGTCAGTCGAAACGTCGCGATTCACATCAGAAGTGCCCTGGTCAGTTGAGAGATAAAGTATAACACTTGAGTATTTTTATACTTCATTGTGATGAAGGGTCAAAACCTGACATATAATGTGGAACTGTCTCGCTTTTTGTAACGATTTTTTGGCGATACAGATATTTGCTCAAGTACAGAAAACATAGCTGCCTTGCCGTACATCTCTTGGAATAAAAATAGTGACTATAATCAATGTTGTTTACCTCAGTTTTCAAAAAATCTCCATACAGACCAACGAGAACTATGGTAGCGGTAATCAGTTTATAACCTTTATGCCGTTCTCTCTCTGCCCAAAACAAATTTAAAAATGCTGCTCTTGCCTGAGCTCTGTTTACTGGGCACCAAAAAATAACAAACTTAAGTTAGAGCAATATGGCTATGGACAATAGGTCCATTTCCGCTTTTATTGAAAGAAACAGAACAAGAATGAATTCCGTTAAGGTGTTTGCCCAGTAAAGGTACGGGTGAAGAAAAACGCACCAACACTAAATATACAGCAAGAGAAAGTGGGCGGATCAGGGGGAGGAGGAGGGAGTAAAAAAACAGCTTCTCACTCCGAGTAATCTAGGCGAATGGTGAGCACATGGCTAGGGAGTTAATGTGACTTGAAAAAACCCTCAGAGGGGGTCAAGCGTAATGGCCATTGACCCCTGACCCAAACCCAGTCCCCCTTGATTGTGAAATAAACCCGGGTCAAAGAGAGAAGGCATGAAAATTCTATTTGTGAGCAGATATTTTGTCTTGAAACAATAGATTCAGATTAAAGTAATTAATTTGTATTTCTATCACTTTTCAATTCCATCCAGGGGTAAAAGGAATGTCTGATACTGGGCCAGGCGGTGTGCACACTCCGATTGCGAAGCATTGTGGTAGCGTTATTTACAATATGGCGCGGTAAAAGCGGTCGAAATGGGTAGAGTTTGACTGAATATTCCGTAAAAAGTTAGGTCGTTTCTTTTTCCTTTCACTATAGGTAAATATAATTTGATATATTCTGAACGTGTAGAAGTAATTTTCGTGCGTATTTGTCACGTATTATATTCTTCTCAAGAAAAACGCAAGCACTGTATTTTAGCATGTAATTTGAGACCGGTTTTCGAGCAGGTCAAATTCGTTGTACATCTTAGTTTGAAACCTTTAAAAGATTTGTATGGCCACTTTGATCCTTCTTCAACAGCTCTGACCAAACGCTCTCAAACGCGCCCCAACGATACAAATGATTTAAGTACTTTAAGCGACAGTGTTTGAGACCCTTTTGTGGAGCGAAAAGGCCCATTGTTTTGTTTAGTGTGTTGCGTTACATAGCGTTACTACTACAAGGGCATTTATCAATCGCGTTTTAAATCTACTTTCCTAAAAGAAGGAAAATTAAATAATCGCGAGTGTCGTGTGGTAAGTCTTCTATCTTGATCATTGAATGAAGGACAGTTTGATTAGAGCACTGAAAAGAATCACTTGATCCATGAAAACCTCTATCTTGCGTGAGGCGACACGCCAGAAAACCGGAGACCAAAAGGCAGTCGACCGTTGAAAGGTGTTGATAGGCCGGTGCGTCTCCCACCATTCGCTAGCGCTTTTAAATCTTCTACCCTCAAAGTTTAGATATTAATAAGGGTCAGTTTTGAGGTGTTATAACTCTTCATCTGTAGGTTCGTGAGGTTTGGCAAAGCCGGATGAGATTGTGTTACAAAAGGCAATATTTTCTTCAGTCCGGCGCGCTTTTTTCTTTGTTTCAGAGTATACTTCTCTTCTGAAGTAATAACTCCAGAGGTACGTTTCTTAAAATAGGTTTCCTCTATTCTCGAGGGTTATTTTGAAACTCTGTACGTTTTTTTGCTAAACGTGGAGCGCGACAAGTTCGTTCTTAGGAGGTGTGGGGCTTCTCCTTTTACAAATCCCTTATTAACGCTAGGTGGAAAAAGTTCGTCTAGTACAAGGTCTCTGTCTCTCTAATATGCGTTTGCATGTCAAGGGTCAATTCACAGTTGAATAACTCGCGTCTAGGAATATTATTACTGACTTTGAAATAATTCATACCGCCATCGGTTGTGAGTTTAACTGTTGCCATTCGTGTCGAGATTCTTCAGTAAGTAGATTGCAGTTTCGAATCTTTTTAAATAATAATATTATTCACGCCGTATCTCCCTGCCACCAGATATGTTCACTCCAACGCGTCAAGATGCAAATGACTCAATTTGTGTTTTACGACCATGATGGAACGCAATCAGAGTGCGCACACCACCTGATACCGGGGTTTAGTTCCCTATTTTCGAACCAAGGTAAATTAAATGCTTATTAATATTGCTATTACTATCATTATTGCTATAATATGCTACTTGTCTTTTTCCAAAGTCACTCGAGTTTATTCAGGCATGCCATTCATTGTTGATGTACGATTTAAAAAAAGTATAATAAAAAAATGCCAGGTGGCTTATAGGCTCGGCTACACAGAGGAGTGCTGTCGTTCGTTCCTCGTTAATTTACTGACCGGCTCACTGACTGGTTAACTGACTATCTAGCCAGTAAGACGGTAAACCATCAGATTAAACTGACAAGGTGAAATATGACTATTAGCTGACTGAAAGACTAGCTGACTATCTGCCTGACTGTCTAGCCGACTGTCCGCCTAACCAGTAAACAGGGCTATAGACTAATTGATTTATACTATGGCTGCCTGGATCAAGGTGCCTGGGTCGATTAACTGACTGGCAGTCGGATCGGTAGATGAAGCAAGGGACTGGACGATAAACAGATTTTGCAGTCATTGATTAGTATGCTTTTTCCTTTTGCCTCAGACACTTTCCAAGAGCCAAAAACATTTTCACTAGTATGGAGACGGCGAGGGCTAGAGAAAAATTAAAAGATTCGAGGAAAAGGGTAATAAAATTCTGGATCACATTTTGTTCCTGGGCAACCGAGCCCGATATGCATTTGTCGTACTCGATTACCATTCCTGCTCGATGAGCAGACCACGTTTCATAATCGAGCTCGATAACTACAAGTCGAGTACGATTACTGGATCACATTTTGTTCCTGGGCAACCGAGCTCGATATGCATTTGCCGTACTCGATTACCATTCCTGCTCGATGAGCAAACCACGTTTTATAATCGAGCTCGATAACTACAAGTCGAGCTCGATTACTAATCGAGTACGATTGCTAATCGAGCTCCATAACTTATCGAGCTCCATAACTTATCGAGCTCGATAACTTATCGAGCTCGATAACTAATCGAGCTCGATAACTTATCGAGCTCGATAACTAATCGAGCTCGATAACTAATCGAGCTCGATAACTAATGGGGCTCGAATTTTTGTCGAGCGCGGTTAGAGTAATAACGAGAAAGACTGGGAACGAGTCAAACACTGATTGAGGAGGACGATGGCGGGTAGTGGTGTCTTTGCAAGAACCTTGATCATTGGGTGAGTACTTCGTACGTTTTTAAGTTTCAGCGATAGAATTCAAAGGGAAGGTATAAAAGAAGTGGGAGCAAATATATTGGAAACTGAAGTTTTCTCAAAGCATGAAAACCCCGGGTCAGGTGTAGTCATTTCGGGTAAAGAAGGATACACTTTAATCTACACTTGATTAAAACTTCGCTCGAATGGGACTTAACACAGACAAGAACTTTAGTAATCCTTATTTTATTGTAAAACGTAAAAATTTGATGGTGAAGTACGCAGGGGAATACTTGTATCCCTTATTTTCACTTAAGTTCTTCACTTGATTTCGATAGAAGAAATTAAAGGTCTCATCTTTACGTTCACTATAAAATTATGTACACTTTTTTAAACTCAAATAAAGCAACCTATGGTTTATAGCGAGATTTTTTAAACCATTCCATCACCTTGCAACGCAATTCCTTTCCTTTTTACTTAAGTAGCCAAAAGTAGCAGCCTTTTAAAGCAAACTTGTGTCTCGAAAACCTCGACCTGGAGGTAACACTCCTGAGCACAGTGATATGGCTACTTAACTATGTTTTTCAAACTCTCATTCACAATAAGAGAAAAAATAATAAAATAACCCGGCTGAATATTTAGGCTTGCAGCTTAGAAAATTACTTAAGTGCTTGTAAATATGAGGATTTTTGTCTCTCACTGGATGTTCCTTTGGCCTTAGCTAGTGGAAAAATGTTGAGTTGTCTTACTATTAAATGTAACCTTGGTTACATCCAGCCCATCTACACTGACAACTAACAAGGGATTCTGAGGCATCCGAAATTTGATCTATAGGGCTTAAGAGGCTTTCTCTTTTATTTCCACTCAGTCAATTTCGCCTGAAACTCTTTCAACAGAAATATTATACTTAGGAAAGAACTAAATTAGATCTGGTTTGATTCGAAATAGTTTTCTGACTGCATTGGGGGCCATGATTATTTAGGGACTTTTGCAAGATCTTGAAAATTGAATTATAGGCATATTTGTAACATTGCTAAATATTTGATTTGCATAGTTCAGCTACGAAATTCATATCAGATTGCTTAAAAACCTTTCTAGTTTGCAAAGAAAGTTTGAATTACCCTCTCAATATAATTATTTGAAATGGCAAACTTAAGCATATTCTGGCCCCTATAAATCAGGCAAAATTATTTTTGACACAAAACTGACCAAGTGGAAATAAGGGAGACAACCTCTTAATCTTAAGTACTTTTTTTTTCTTTGGAAGAAATGGAGATGATCCTTTAGTCAAGGTGTTAGCAGAAATCCTTACAGCCTTATTATTAAGATTCTGGACTCAATGAACATACGGCCTAATTATAACAGAGGCATGGTATAGTGGATCTTCACTGAACTGAATGAACACAACTTTATAGGGAATCACTATCTTAAAAAGCTAAGGCTATGATTAATCCTTTGACTCCTATGAGTGACTAGCATCTAACTTCTCTTTACAATGTCACCCCTGAATTACACATTCAGGTCACAAAAATGAAGGAAATGTCATCACCAACTAAACACACTCCGACGAAGGGCTAACGCTCGAAACGTCAGCTTTTGTAATCATTACGGTGGCCAATTTACCATTTCAACTTTGTTGATATATCCAAATTATTAAACACACTCTAGAATGTTAAAACTAATTTTTGTTGTTAACACTTTGGAAATGTATTAAGACAGGTATTGAGAATATCCCCTCCTGATATTAGGGTTTAAAGGGTTAACAGTACACTTTCTGAATGAATGCAGCCATTGTTGTATTGTAGCCTTAACAAGTTGTGTTCATTCAACTTTGGTATGACTTGTATCAACCCTCTACACTCTAGCATTAGTATGCACATTCTCCATACTGTTCTCTACACATTTCCTAAGGTGCTGACAAGGAGAGTTTGTTTATTTATCAAGGGCTTCTCCAGTTAATGATCATTTCCTCAAACCTTCATGGCCTTGTGTGTGATTGAAGGATGATATTGTATGGAGAAATTAGATCCAAGTCCCTTTAAAGGTTTAAGTAGGAGATTTTAAGTTATTGGGACAGTGGAACCTCGATTTAATGAACCTCTATACAACGAAGTTGTTGGTATAATGAACTGATACTTCAGTTCCAGCCTGGCTAAAGTTACAGTAATAGGAATGCTTTAGAACCTCTATAATTATAACGAACCCTCCATATAAGTAAGCAATTTCCCCAGTCCCTTGGCACTTCATTAAATCGAGCTTCCACTGTACATGTTATCTATTTCTATTTACTACTTGAAAGGAAAAGTTGAAGAAAAAAGTTGTGTTCCTTTACAGATAACCAGTATAGTAAACAAGAAAAAACCCTAATATTGTAATAGAATATCATTTGCACTTGATTACTTATGGTTAGGTGAGGTACACATGAAATGAATTTAGTAGTAATTTGGGATCTGCCTTTGTCTTGGTATGATCAAGTTTACTGGTATTACTGATCATGAGGGATGTAACACAATTTATTTTTAGTGTTTGGGATCTTCCCTCTTTCTCTTTCCCTTTCGATCCTTGTGAGATCTCTTTTCCTTTCTCTTTTTTTTAACCTGCCTGGCTCCATCTTTTGTTTCCATGTAACATAGAGGGAAAAGTGAGAGATTAGTTGAATGTTGTAATGTGCTCACTAGAATAAAGGCAAAAATGAGGGTTGTTCATGTTTACATACCATCAACTGATGATAAAAATAACAAGCTAAGGGGCTTGTTGGAGATATTTTGGGATGTACCCCCCAATCAAATTCACAACCATTATAATTTTTTTTGTTCATTTACTGGAAGAAACAGGTGCCTCACTGTGCTTCACCATGGCACAAACACTGCACAAGCAAGTTTGATAAAGAAGAGTTTTGAATATAAATGTGAAGTTGGTGGTGTTAACATTGGTCATGCTTATTCTATTTACTATTTTGTTTACCTTTCATTGTCTCTGAGAGTTCCTCTTCATCTGAGGGGTAGTTTCCCTTGAATGACACCTGCAATGAAACAAAGGCAGAGGGTGATATGCCACTCATCCCATGAGTGGCATACCACCCTTGTGTAGGTGCTGCTGGGAAGTATTATCCAGAGAATTTAAATTATTCACTGGCCCATTTCTGAAAACTGTCATACAATTTGGACCCCTTAGGGTTGAGAAGGGGGGGAGGGGTGGGGTTGGAGGTGAGTTTATACAAAAATAATGGATTTAAGGGGAACCATCTCCCTGAATGAAATGTTGGAAGGAGGGAGGTCACACTAAATATGTTAGTAATTGTATAGTTTTGTATTTAAATGAAAACTACATTTTGAAAAATAAACAAAAAGTTCATACATGACCGTTTCCATTCCAACAATTTCCAAAGTATCTCAGTAATTGTAGAGGTTACATGATTTTACACTATTTCGACAAATCTAAATGTTCAAAAATAAACAAGAAGTATATATATGAGTGTTTCCATCCAAAAAATTTTCCAAGTAATTCTTATTAATTGTAGAATTTACATGATTTCATACTATTTAGATGCATCTACATGTTCAGAAACAAACAAAAAGTGTATAAACATGATTATGCCTATGTAATTATATCTCCTCTGCATTTGCATGACTTTTCATCCCAACACTTTTTAAAGTATCTTAGCAATTATAGATTTTACATGGATTTTATACCATTTAGATAACACTACATGTACTACATGCATTTGTCTTAATAATTCTTCTGCATTTATAATTATGACTGTTTCCATCACAACAGATTTCAAAACCAGGGTACTCTTATTAAGAGACATTTTATCGCGTTAGTCGTCTGCAATATCTCTTCGCTCATCTTTAGCATTGTCAAGCTCTTCCTTGTCACCATGCATCTGCGAGAGTCGCTTTTGTACTTCTCATCCATGCCATACTCTTCAGGATACATGAAGCAGTACGCTTAATCTCTGACTTCTAGCTTGAGTTTCATGGTAGTTCTACTCTCGTGGCATTACTAAAGTGGTGGCTTTGCAAGAGCTGTGCGAGGTATGTCGTATCTTGTCTTGATCTCTGACTTCTCGATTGAGGTTTTTGGTAGTTCTGCTTTCTTG
The DNA here is from genome assembly GCF_964205215.1 of Stylophora pistillata. Lineage (NCBI taxonomy): Eukaryota > Metazoa > Cnidaria > Anthozoa > Scleractinia > Pocilloporidae > Stylophora > Stylophora pistillata. The sequence continues at coordinate 47,060,384 of NC_142520.1, read as the reverse complement.
GCATAAGTGAAATGGTATCTTCACAAGAGCTGTGTCAGGTATGCTGCATCTTTGCCAAACAGCTAGCAAAACACTCTCAACGTCTACACTCTTTTAGGGACATGGTGTCTTTGCAGACATCTTGAATATGCCTCCCTAACTTTGGCTTCTCTCTCCAAGTGTCTTCATTGCATCTGCTCTGCTAGAAGTCAGCAAATTGTTCTCCTTGCTTCAGGGTAAGCCAATGTTACTAGAAAAGCAAGGGATTGTGAAGGCAGCATGTGTGGTTGATAACCTCCAGCATATCAAGGTGATGCAGCTTGATAAGAAGAAAAGAGGAGAGCAGGCAAAGGATAACAAAAAAGAAACCACCACAAAAACACAGGAAAGACTCTTCCTGATTATTCTGGGAAAGATTGGTTTGAAGAATGTAAACAACTCTTTTTCGCAAGAGAGGATAAAGTGCCTCAAGCACCATGGACTTTGACTAACATATCAACAGCATTAAGAACTACACAGTGGATGTTTTGCAAGGTATTGACTTTTCCAACTGAATCCTGAAGGCTGTGGTTCAGTAATGCTGCAAACACAACTGAAAGAAAGAGATCTAACTTTTAGGCAATCCTTGCAAGACAGTGAAAACCCCAACTTAGCTAAAGTTAAGTAGAGCAAAGTGAAAGCCATGCAATTGGTAACAATGAGAACGACAATGATTCCATCAACTCTGGAGAGGAAGATAACTCTACAAATGATGTCCTTCTTGCTTTTATCAATAACTAGAGAACAAGTTGAAAGACCAACAGCAACACACCCAGGAAGTTTCAAAAGGAAGACCATAAGAAATTGAGTCATAAATCATTTCATTCTTAACACTTTTAATCATGGAAAACAGGGAAGAAATGTCATAATTAACAAACCTAGATGGCTTTTCGATTGAACATCTGTAGAATGAGCTATGACCATCATTATAATAACAAGAAATGAAAATAGTATAGTGCACTATAAAGTACATGGCCGGGGGGGAGTTATCAGAAAAAAGTATATATATATATATATATATATATATATATATATAAATTTATTTTTAAGGAATGATCATGGCAAAGAATGACACTTATCATGAAGTATCCTGTTAAGGGTTATCATTAGCCACAAATTAAAAACATCAGGTTAGAGTTAAGGTTAGGGGACACTTCATAACAGTGATTTTGGGGTAAGGAGAAGAGTAAGGGAATACCTCACAATGCACAGTGCTTACTGTCTGGCTGAATATTAAAATAAAAGAATAATTTAAAAATAGATAGGAAGAGCCTGGTCAAAGTAGCTTCAGCTGGATGGGGGGGGGGGGGGGAGGGTTATGGAGGGAGAATAATTAAAGGATACCAGGTCGCATTGGACACAGCAAAGGAATAGCTGGTCAACAGTGGCCCTGGAGGGATCACGAAGGGGTATGATCTAAGGATACCAGGTCGCAACCGGACACGGCTCACGGAGAGCTGGTCAACGGCGGCCCTGGGGAGATTACCAAGGGGTATGATCTAAGGATACCAGGTCGTAACCGGACACGGCTCACGGAGAGCTGGTCAACGGCGGCCCTGGGGGGATTACGAAGGGGTATGATCTAAGGATACCAGGTCACAACCGGACACGGCTCACGGAGAGCTGGTCAACGGCGCCCCTGGGGGGATTACCAAGGGGTATGATCTAAGGATACCAGGTTGCCACCGGACACGGCTCACGCAGAGCTGGTCAACGGCGGCCCTGGGGGGATTACCAAGGGGTATGATCTAAGGATACCAGGTTGCCACCGGACACGGCTCACGCAGAGCTGGTCAACGGCGGCCCTGGGGGGATTACCAAGGGGTATGATATAAGGATACCAGGTCGTAACCGGACACGGCTCACGGAGAGCTGGTCAACGGCAGCCCTGGAGGGGTTACCAAGGGGTATGATCTAAGGATACCAGGTCGCAACCGGACACGGCTCACGGAGAGCTGGTCAACGGTGGTCCTGGGGGGATTACGAAGGGTTATGATCTAAGGACACCAGGTCGCAACCGGACACGGCTCACGGAGAGCTGTTCAACGGCGGCCCTAGGGGGATTACCAAGGGGTATGATCTAAGGATACCAGGTCGTAACCGGACACGGCTCACGGAGAGCTGGTCAACGGCAGCCCTGGGGGGATTATGAAGGGGTATGATCTAAGGATACCAGGTCGTAACCGGACACGGCTCACGGAGAGCTGGTCAACGGCGGCCCTGGGGGGATTACCAAGGGGTATGATCTAAGGATACCAGGTCGTAACCGGACACGGCTCACGGAGAGCTGGTCAACGGCAGCCCTGGGGGGATTACGAAGGGTTATGATCTAAGGACACCAGGTCGCAACCGGACACGGCTCACGGAGAGCTGGTCAACGGCGGCCCTAGGGGGATTACCAAGGGGTATGATCTAAGGATACCAGGTGATAACCGGACACGGCTCACGGAGAGCTGGTCAACGGCGGCCATGGGGGATTACGAAGGGGTATGATCTAAGGATACCGGGTTGCAACCGGACACGGCTCACGAAGAGCTGGTCAACGGCGGCCCTGGGGGGATTACCAAGGGGTATGATCTAAGGATACCAGGTCGTAACCGGACACGGCTCACGGAGAGCTGGTCAACGGCAGCCCTGGAGGGGTTACCAAGGGGTATGATCTAAGGATACCAGGTCGCAACCGGACACGGCTCACGGAGAGCTGGTCAACGGTGGTCCTGGGGGGATTACGAAGGGTTATGATCTAAGGACACCAGGTCGCAACCGGACACGGCTCACGGAGAGCTGGTCAACGGCGGCCCTAGGGGGATTACCAAGGGGTATGATCTAAGGATACCAGGTCGTAACCGGACACGGCTCACGGAGAGCTGGTCAACGGCAGCCCTGGGGGGATTATGAAGGGGTATGATCTAAGGATACCAGGTCGTAACCGGACACGGCTCACGGAGAGCTGGTCAACGGTGGCCCTGGGGGGATTACGAAGGGTTATGATCTAAGGACACCAGGTCGCAACCGGACACGGCTCACGGAGAGCTGGTCAACGGCGGCCCTAGGGGGATTACCAAGGGGTATGATCTAAGGATACCAGGTGATAACCGGACACGGCTCACGGAGAGCTGGTCAACGGCGGCCATGGGGGATTACGAAGGGGTATGATCTAAGGATACCAGGTGGCAACCGGACACGGCTCACGGAGAGCTGGTCAACGGCGGCCCTGGGGGGATTACCAAGGGATATGATCTAAGGATACCAGGTCGTAACGGGACACGGCTCACGGAGAGCTGGTCAACGGCGGCCCTGGGGGGATTACCAAGGGGTATGATCTAAGGATACCAGGTCGTAACCGGACACGGCTCACGGAGAGCTGGTCAACGGCAGCCCTGGGGGGATTATGAAGGGGAATAATCTAGAAATGTCATGTCATAGGAGTCCTGGCTTACAAGTCACCTGGGGCATTTATGAAGGGAAATAATCGAAGGATACCAGATCGATGTTAATATGCTAATATAAGTGCAGTTCCTAATAAAAACAGAGTTCGATCATCATTTAATACAAACTTGACATTCAATCTGAAATTGAGAATGAAACCCCTATTTTCTAGTAAATGACTTTTGCACTTACCAGTGACAGCTCCGAGGTAGTCATCTCCTCAGTATTCTGACCTGGCTTACAAGTCACCTGGGGCATTTATGAAGGGAAATAATCTAAGGATTTAAAAAGAATTTAAAGAATTTAAAGAATTTAAAATTAGACCATTATGATGAAAGGTCACACTTAAAATAACTTATTATGCTACCCTAGCCCATGCTGTTCTTTGGTATTTAATGATTTTAGAGAATTAAGAGTTAATTCATTTTCAGAACTAAATGTGGATTGAATGGGAATGCGTTATTTCAAGACAATGAAAAAACTAAAGTGGGTTCTGATTGAAACATACCCTCTCTAAAAGGTCCAGGACTTTGTCCCCTTGTAGACAATCGGAGTGCCTCACCACTTCCCTTCTTCTCTGTAGCGTGAAGTGGAGTGGTACTTCAACGAGCGAACCAATCCAGTCATAGACTTCCTATTTATTGTTTTCATATCATCAAAAAAGAAAACATACATCACTTACTATCACCAACATCATCATGTATCATGTAGTATATATTACATTATATTCTTACCTAGAAAAAGGCATTCTTTTCAAAGGCCCTGGAAAACTTTTTTCCATTGCTAATACGGATGAAAATGGTTGTTCCACCACTATTTGGTGGTGCTGTCATCCTCACCCTGCGTAGAGCCCTTATTTTCTATAAAGACAAACATTATTATGACGGATATTATTATGACAGATAAGGCATATCACAGTGTACACAATTATAAAATAAACATACATAGGTAGGTATATTTAAATGGAAAATCACTGTATACACTTGACACAACTTTAGATTATGAATTAGTTGAGTTAAATAATCAGAGTACACTTCATTCTTAATTTGTTCAAACCTCTTGTGGACCTAAACTTAAGATTGGAGAGAATGCTTGATACGGTGCACACAATTATTATAAAACAAACATGCCTACATAGGTATATTGAAATGGAAAATCACTGTATACTCTTTACATACCATGACATTAGATTATTAATTAGTGTAGATGACTTATGGGAGTACATTTCATTCTTAACTTTTCCAAACCTTACATGTATCAGAACTTAAGATCAGAGAGAAAGCAGATGATAACTTACAGAGGTTTTATTCTGACTGTTTACAGTTATTGTATTGTTGGAGCAGGTTCCTTGAGAGCTGCTAGCAGTGTTAGTGTTACTGCTAGGGCTGGACTGTATTGCCTGTTTTAAAAATTGAAGTGTTCTAATGGGTATGTTAGGGAGTAAAATTAAAATAGCACTATTTGGTAAGTGTTTCCTTTGTGATGACTGATGTGAGTACATTTCATTCTTCATTTTTCCAAACCTTACATGTACTTAAACTTAAGAGTAAAGAGAAAGCAGATGATAACTTACAGAGGTTTTATCTTGATTTTTGACAATATTGTTAGAGCTGGTTCCCTGGGAGCTGCTGGCAGTGTAGGTGTTACTGCTGGGGCTGGACTGTATTGCCTGTTTTAAAAGTTAAAGTATTCTAGTGGGTATGTTAGGGAGTAAAATTAAAATAGCACAATTTGCTAAGTGTTTCCTTTGAGATCACTGATGTGAGTACATTTCATTCTTCCTTTTTCCAACGCTTACATATACTTAAACTTAAGAGTAGAGAGAAAGCAGATGATAACTTACAGAGGTTTTATCTTGATTGTTGACAATATTGTTAGAGCTGGTTCCCTGGGAGCTACTGGCAGTGTTGGTGTTACTGCTGGGGCTGGACTGTAATGCCTGTTTAAAAAAATAAACTTTTCTGAGGGGTATAATAGGTGTTACAATTAAATCCTTTGAGATAACTAATGGGAGTACATTTCTGATTGTTTACAGTATTGTTGGAGCTGGTTCCCTGGGAGCTGCTAGCAGTGTTGGTGTTATTACTGGGGCTGGACTGTAATGCCTTTTTTTGCATTTATAGTTTTCTAATGGATATAACAGGGAGTAAAATTAAAATAATGTGATTTTGTAAGTGTATTCTTTTGAATTGAATTCAAAACTGGGGGGATCTTGTGTACCTGGTACTGTAGCTCTTGACTTTTTCTTTGTTTCCGCCAGTCATCCAACTTTTTCCTGTTGAGAGAAGAACCTGTACATGTCAGTACCTTTCATTCTCATGTGTTAGATTTTATAATCTTTTTAATTTTGAATACATAAATAGCTGAAAGTTTGCATTCCATACCATTCATCCCTCATTGCAGAACATAGAGCCTGTGCTCTGCCAATGGAATCTTGAAGGCCCACACGATCCAAGTTTGCTTCTTGTAAGGTACAAGGTACAAAACATGTTAGTGTTAAAAAGATTAATAGATCGAAGCTATTCCTGTTGTAGGGATGATTATTAAAGACCTTGCAGAGATTCCTTCAGAGGAAATTTTGTGTTTGTTGAACATGGAAGTTAGAAAAAAATATGTTTTTGGGACATGTACATGTCCCTTTTTTGTTTGTTGGGTTTTTTTGCAGGGGGGTATCATAAACAATCTATGGATAATCAGAGTACTGGTGAAGCAAAGAGAAGAGCTTGCAAATTATTCTACCCCAGTCACGACCTTAATGACAAATGATACACTTTCAAAAATGAAAGGTGTCATTCACATTTATTTACCACAAAATAGATTTCGAATTTCAAAATTATCACGCTTACCCTCAAAGATTTCCACGCACTGTGGCATGTTTCTGCTATGGCAAGGGGCCAGAACAAATACCACAATGCCAGGGCTTTGTGAAATACCATATTTTACTCTGACTGCAATGAAAAGTACAATCACTCTTGTGCTAATAATAACATCCACAAAATCATCCTAATATTCATGTTAATATCAAAAATAACAACAGTCATGACAACTATGATAATTATAATTATTACTTTAATGCTAGAAAAAAAAAAGCTGATTAAAATTAATACTTAGGTGTATTTGCTTTTGCATTCTTAACCAAAGATTAGGTTTAGCTACCTTTCTGGGCTTCATGGCTGCTGTCCTTTGCAATCCAGAAGTAAATGTCTGGGCTGTTTGCCACAGTGTGGAGCATGCTTGAAAAAGTAAATACAGAGAAGGTTAATAAATATCAAATACACTTGAGTTAAACAAAATGTGGAGACAGAGTAGGCAGAGAAAAATCAATAAAAAAATAAAAGCAAATGCTGAGTGAACTAACCTAACCAGTCTTCTCTTGCTAACAAGAGGACAGCTGAAGGGCAAAAGCACAGCCACCATTATGCGACCATCCTCTGATCCTTGCCATGTGAACTAAGATAAAAAGAAACAGTACAGTAAGATATGTTCATGAACATGACTGTACTATTTGAATTGTTCACAGCTTTTTTCCCATAGTTGGTGGTCAAAAGAAAAAAGGGGTTCTATTTGACAGACTTGTTTGTAGCTCCTGGTTTTTTTTTTTAAACCTGCAAATTAGTTTCTTTTTCCCTGCCGATCAAAGGGTAGGATATGAGTGATGATCTCATCCTATGTGGGCTTTTTCTACATACTGCTAAACAAGCGAATTACCTCTTCAAAAGAGTGGATAAGAAATGAAATGGCTGTGCTTTGCCCTCTTTCCTCTAAAAGATTAATGCATTGCAGCACCTCATTGGTCCTGCTATGAACAGCTTCACCTATAAGAAATGGGGAATTATGAGGAGAGTTTCCATGATGCTCACTTAATAAAGGATATTTTATATACCAGGATAAAAAATTGTAAAAAAAAATTATTAAAATGTTTAAATCAAATGTTTTCGGCTGTTTGCCATCTGATGATGGCAAACAGCTGAAAACGTTTGGTTTAAACATTTTAATAATTTTTCCATAACCTTTTAGCCTTGTATATATATATCCATGAGGAGAGTGATTGTAGTAAATGTGTATGAATGTATTCAGTTGGATTAGACATTGTGTATACCTGTGCTTTTGGTGCTCAGTTTGTTGTTTAATGCACTATCTGAGGTAAACTCATTGCAAATATACCTGTTATCACTCCTGATATCGAAAAATCATCAGTGACATAGCCATCTAGAGAGACAAAATAATATAATTAATACAGGTATACTTGTTCATTGATAAAGAATAATGTAGATGACAGTTTATATACTTATTAAACTAAATGATTGGGGCATTATGCTTGCAAGGATGTGATCTCCCAAAGTACAGACACACAGATGCATTGGCTTTGTTAAAAATGGTTCTTGTAATCTTTCTCTGAGCAGATGCATGGGAAAAAAGGAAGTTAGCATGGTACAGGCATTAATGGAAATTGATTTCCATTTATTTCAGTAAGACATCAAGGTGAGCTTACAGAGTCTAGCCTCTTCTGAGTAAACTATCACTTCTGCAATTTTTTATAAATTTGACTGGAAATGGGCTTTTAGAAGACTGTTGCGAGTGTTTGTGGATACAATTATGACATAAAGGCCATCAACCTTTGAATTGTTTCATGTTAAGGTATGCATTTTGTTAAAGCCAGCCTCTGCTACTCTATTAATATTTGGAAAATTGCAGTAGTCATGCACATCACTATTCCTAGGGTGATGAGGTAACAAATGACCAATTTCTTCTGAAAGTTCTGTGTAGTACCGGAGGTTTGTTGTTTTCCTATTAATTTGTGCTAGAAGTTGCAAGGCTGCAGGGAAAGACACCTTACTTAGATATTAAGTAAATAAAGTATCGAGCATAAATAAAAGTTCATAGAAAGCTAAATTGAATTAAAATTATGACAGAAAGATTGCCCAAGACATAATTATGCTCCATTTGACGATAACAACTTAAACACATTGTGCAGATGTAAGGTTTGGTTGACATAAGTAACATTTCAAAAATACACAGACCTTGACTTGGTAAAAATATAAAGATCTTTTTCTTTCTACTTCCACCAAAGTGGTTCATGAGCTGCACGCCACTTTGAAGGCCAGTTGCCACTGTCCTCATTGCATGCCCTCTCGATGTTATTATTTCCAAGCTAGTGTAATAAAGTAATGACAGAAAGGTGATTGTATAGTTACCCACACTAATTTTTCTGTTGAATTGAATTTAACTCTGGGTTTATTTCTGCAAGGTACATACATTAATTTCGCATGCACTGTGACATTTGTTTTAGTGGTATTTGCTTTAGATTGTAGCAATGAGAGAAAGATTGCACAGTATGTCACATGAAAAAGAGTATTGTAAGTTTAAATAATTCAATGTGCACTGGTACAAGGAAGATTATCATCTAAGATGTTCTTAATAAAATTGGCCAACATTTCATTTCATTTTTTTATCACGTCACAAATGATTGCAAACTGGCAAGTTGTTCGAAGTGTTGCCTTGTAACCAATTTTAAATGCAATAAATCCTCTCACTTGGCGAAAAATCCTCAATGTTATTAGTAATTGCAAGACATCTAAAGGAATATATATTACAGCAACCTTAGTTTTCTTTCATTCACGTTTACATCCAATCTCGCCTCTTTTCGGCATTTCGCTTATTTTATTACGGTACTTCTCATTCTTTTCCCTGGAACCATTTTTCTAGCCTACGATACAGATTATGTAGGGAGCAGCACTTACCTGCTAAGGTCTTTTCCTCTAAGGGGAGGAAATGCTCTCACCAGTAATTATCCGATTTGGGAAGAGCTGTCGTTCTTTGTAAATGATAAATCAGAAATCCGCGTGGCGGTAGTGAGCCTGCCCAGCTCAGTCTTGTTTGGCACGCTTCTGTGCCGTTTATCCAGAAAGACAACAGTTCTTTGGAAAGCGCGCTTACTGCGGTTCATCTCGTAGAGTTGAAGGCTTAATCTAAAAGACTTAAGTGCTTGCTACACTAATCGATGTCCTTCGATGACGCGAAACCACGCCGAAAATGAAACTGACCGACGTGTATATGATTTATGTCTTAATTAAAGGCTTTTGTTTCACGGCACACCCATGTCACCTAGGCCTGTCGCTACGGGACACTTACATTGATAGTTAAACAATTTTGGGATCGTTTTCCGCAAATGCACCAAACGCAATTTTTTAATCGTCCAATTGTTCTCTAATTACATCAAACGGGCAAGTGACCCTTTTCTAGGAAGTGGTGTGCACACATAGACACCCGTACACGCAGAATGGAAACTTTATTGTTTGAACAGGAACTTGAGACCATGCATGGGTAACTGTCACTTCGCGGATCGATCGCTACCAGATCAGTATCAATTGTTATTGATGAATACGTGTCAAATTGTCCAGGGAATACTCATTTCCCATTGAGGTCCATAAGGTGATATATATCGTTTACTTATCAGTTAATCTTGGTAATTTCAACAAATTAAAAGCAGATCTCGCTTGGACTAGATCACTCCGCTGCCTTATTCATTGCCAGATTCGCTATGTCTCATGAGCATTTTGAGTTTACTTCTCCTCCCGGCGCGCTATTTAACTGTTCTGTATGGTAAGTCTTTTTTTGTTTTCTTATTATTGCGATGATTTTTATCTGTCAGCAACTGCTTGTTTTCGCTGTCACGCATCGACAGATAGATCTTCAGTGCATTCGTTAAGAAATTTCAATGTTATAGGAGATAGGTTAAGAAATAACTCTCTAATTTTTAGGTCTCTTTGTTTTCTAAACTTGAGATATTCGTCGAAATGTTTTGCGCAAATTTAAAGAGCCTAGTATGGAGTCGCAATTGTGGTGGGTGTATCTTTGGTTCACTAAAATTGCGGCCGGAAAATAGTGCAAAAAGTCTGAATTTAAATTTGGCTATCTAGCCCTCTGATTATCTCAACTGAACCCAAAAAAATGTACAAAAGAACTTTTTATAACAGATAAGTCTATATTTTTCAACAACGTGGAGCTGTATGTCAAGCAACCACCATAACTCTGAACTTCAAAATGCGCTGGTTTTCAAACCAAGCTCGGTGTCGAGTTGAACATTTCAAAACAGATAAGAAATTAGACCTTATGCCTGACGAGAATAAAAATTTTCGTGGCTCTTTATTTTTGGATTTCCGGTTTGAAGTCGCACTTAAAAATCAGCATTAAAGCAAACAATACCACGCAGCTTCTTTGAGAAAAAAAATTGCGAATTCAAAATGCAAAGGCTAAACATGACGTTTAAGGAGAACAACCGACAGCATTCAGGGCATTCAGAAGGCAGAAGTTCTTTTTAACTGCGGAACTATATTCGCATTTTCTGGGAAAAAGAGATCATGAGCGAAATTGTAATAATCTTCAGGCAAAAGGACGGGATGTTTAAATATCAAGGCAATGAAAATCATTAATGCAAACTTGCTTACTTCTGTGATCGAGCTGAAATGGTTTATACTTCACCAGTTGTCTTTCTAAGATGAGAGAAATGTTGCTCCTTCAACAGGAATTTGACCAATTAGACGAAATGATAGCAATGTGTCTAGGAACAGAAGTAAACTATGAAGCCTTAAAACATTAAGATTTATGTTCTGCGTTTGTTGTAACTCTGAGTAAGGAATCATTACTCCATGATTAAATTCCACTTTCCTTCGACAACTTTTCGAACTGAATTCCTTGCTAGCAGGGGTATTTTTGAAGGGAATTACTTGACTTGTCAACACTAGTTTTGCAATAGTGTGTACTAAACTCTCTTTATTGTCTGTTAATTTGAAGCCTATCGACAATGGTTAAACCTGTGACTCTGGCATGTGGGCATACAGGCTGTCGACACTGCCTTGCGACTCTCATGGGCATTGAGACTTTCCCAAAATGCCCACTTTGTAAAGCACCGATAGGAACAGGTACCCTTCACGTCAATATCGCACTCGACGACATCCTGGGAAATTTTGATGTCAAGTGCAATAAGAGCGGCTGTCTATGGACAGGACAATTTCACGAGCACGAGCAGCACTTACAAACATGTGGAAAGTTTCCGATGCCGTGTGCCAATGATGGGTGTGGAGAGGTGGTGGCAAGGGAGAAGATTGCAGCACACACTGCGCAGTGTGCAAAGCACAAGCTCCCTTGCCAGGAATGCGGTAGAAAAATAACAAGGGAATCCTTCGAGGAGCATATCGCTTCCCTTTGCTCTAATAAGAGAGTACTATGCCCTCTAAGCTGCGGAACAAGCCTTCCACGGTAAGATATTATCTGTTTAATTAAGAAATCAATAGTAAAATGACTATTTAAGGCCAATAAAATATCCAAAAGTTGCACTAGCCAGCCAGCTCCCCCTAATTTTGATTCTTTTGCAGACTCCACTTAACACTGCATTTAAGCGAGTGCCCAGAAAGAGCGGTTCGCTGTGCGGTGACTGGCTGCACTGCTATAATAAAACAGAAGAACGTGTCACAGCACTCGAAAAATGCAGCCGCAACCCACAGTGTTCTGCAGGAAGGAGAGGTCCAGCGTCTGCGGGGCCTGATGCATTTCCAGGTGAGATGCTTGAATTTTAAAAATAATGAGAAAAGATTTCATATTAATATGAACTGAACATTCGGTTTCATTTCAGAGAGCCAAACCAAAATGAATTTTGGAAGAAAGAGGAGTGTTCTCCTTCCGCTGGAAGGGAGAGAAATGGAGTGACGTCAAGGGGCCGCACCTATTCAGCACTTAGTACAGGTGCTGGAATGGGAACCGGTGGAGGGCGCATCTGCGATTTGCGGGACTCTCCTTGGAGCTGGTGTCCGCAGTGACGGCAGTGGTAGTAGGAACGAGGTGAGGGACTCATCTTTATCATAAAGGATAGATTCTCACTCTTGAATCTGGAACGCTGTGCAGAGGATAAATGATCGTTGCTGATAAGCCAAAGTACTTGCATATAGGTGACGTATTTTACGACAACTATCAATATCGTTAATTTTCCATATAGGAGTGAGGAAATCTAAAACCATGTCTCCGAACCTGAAAACTGTCAAAAATAAAATAAACCTTATCATGATTCTCCACAGTAATGACTTTATGCTTCATGTCAACAGAATAGTACTGATGCCTGATTCCCGCGAGGAGAAGGTTTTCCCTTTCTCAGCGAGGGAGATAAGAGAGGGGGAAGTAGCAGCAAATATCCCGCTCTGTGAACTGGATCACGTGGACCGAGAAGACGTTATGATTGTCAAGTTTGTCTTGACATATTATCTTTTAAAAGAAGACAAGTAGATTTCCATTTATTAACTAGGAGAGTTAACAAGGTCGCAAATGATGACGCAAAAAATGGAAGTCGTTTATGCACTAGAACAAAAAGGATCGTAGGCGATGTGATAAGCATAGAACAAACTAACAATGAAATTTAAGAAATAACTTTGAATGGAAAAAAGTTGAAGTGCTTCTTCATGGAGATCTTCCGCTTTTTTCGCTGTATGTAATACCTCTCTTAGCTCTTATCTGTAACATTACTAATTGGAAAATTCACTTGACGCAGTTGTTTTGATGTCAAAACTTTGTTGTTTTTTAGGGTTAGTAACAAGTGACGAATTTAGAAAATAGAGAGTCTGGAAGCTAAATAACTTGAGTTTTCCAGTCAGCCACCAGTTTAGTTAAGTTGTGTACATTTGGAAAAATGCCTGTGGGAAACAGAAGCACACTTAAAGAAAAATGTTCTCGATAATGACGTTATGGAAGGAAAGATAGCTACGAGGACAAATGTAGAGAGTGGTGCTCTGATAGTAAATCTTTTTTAGGCGATTTAAAAAAAGGTTAGGTTTTTTAGTCAAATTGTTTTTTTTTTCAAGATAAATGGGAAACAGAATTGTCAATTTACCTCTGCTCAGTATGAGTAAGCTAGATTTGTTCGTTTGCTGCACTGTGTTTCACGTGATAATAAATAATTTGATAAATTCATTTTTCCTTGTTCTCTGAATACCCTGGTCCCATTGTCGCAGACGCTATAACCGGTTTGGTAACAGAATGAAAGGCATCCCACACCGAATAAAAGCCGACACGTAGCCTCGCACCACCCCAGTCTGACAAGAATTTGAATTTGTTAAAAAACAAAATAAAACAATATATATAACTAACTGCAGACAGTACCGTTTCGGCCTTCTGGGCCTCATCAGTGCAGTGCTGATGCTAGGGTGGGGGAGAAACGATATGGCTATAATAAAAAAAAAAGCGAAAAAATAAAAACCTTGCCTTGCATAACATGAATTAAAAGTAGTTTTTTTCTCAAAGGAGACTAGTGGGCAGCACAAAGGAAGACTTATTGTTGTGATTTCTCCTTTATTTCTTCCGAAGCGTGTCGTCTCTAGCATTGGACAGAATATAAGTACACATTCGGTAGTCTCAGTTTACTTTCCCATATTAGTGTATCAGAGTTGAAAAATCCTGTAAACGGATGTTACAAAAGAACGCCTTAATCTATTGCGCGTTATTGTATTTTGAGGGCCGTAGGATAAATGATAATTGCAGTGAATCGATAAACAATGACTTTGTTTCTTTACAAATCTTTTTTAATTAGGAAAGAAGGTAGGTGAGATCAACCGATTTGAACAAATAAGTTCTCTTCCGTCATATATACGGGCCGCGAATTTTTTACAGTAGCCAGTTTGCCAGTCAGGTTTGTCAGTTAAGTCGTTCCGTATCCATGCTGATATTACAAGAAATGCCTTAATTTACTGAGCGTTGTTGTTGTTTGGGAGCCGTGAGGGTATCGTCAATTGTTGTGACTCAAGAAACAAACACTTTTTTTCTTCACAACTTGTCGTTAATTAAGAAAAAAAAATCATCGGTGAGTTCAACAGATTTGATCGTGTAAATTTTCTACCTTTAGAAATACAAAAAGCTAGCTTTGGTAGTTTTCATGGTAGCCAGTTTGTCAGTCACGTCAGTCAGTTAAGACGTTTCCTACCCCTATCAATAGGGTATGTTTTCCCTTTAGGTATGTTCGAAGTCAGGTCTGTTTCTTTCGTCAACTAGTAAATTTACCAGCGTTTAAATAATAACGTTTTTATTACGGGCGTCCATTTTTGATAGGCGACAGCAGAATGTAAGATCAAAAAGCGCGGGAACAGGGGAGTTATAGGACATGCATACGCAGATAATATTTTCACCACATACAAATAATATATTCCGTCCTAAATGAAAGTACATAACAACCCAACGTTTTTATGAACAAAACCTAAATTTTTAGTAATCGTTGTAATAACTGTAATTACAAACTGTCCTGTTTTCTGTTGTGACAACGGCAAACACACTTCGCCATTATAACAGAAGATGAAAAGTAATCAAACTTACCTTGCGCGAAGCAGTAATGAGGAAGTCGCAAGTTGAAATAATAGGCTGTTTTACCTTGTGCTTAGCAATGATTTACGGTCAGCTAAAGAGGTTCTATTCATTTTGTTCTAAACAACCGTGTGAAAAAGAGGTAATTTGCATAAGTGCGAAATAGTCAATTAGGAAACTGAAGAAAGTCACAGAATCATTGAAATTTAGATCGTTATTCGCTATTGCTAGCTGAGTAGACTCCAACAAGGAGAAGAAGAAAATGGTAAGTCCTTACGTCAGTATGTAGCTTTAGAGCAGGGCCCCACGATAAAGCTTTTAAACAGTAGTCGTAAAAAAAATGTTAATAGTAAAAATATTTATGGTAACCGGCTTAAGGAGAAAAAAAACCGCCAGCCGTAAAGTGGCCATAATTTTATTCTTTAAACTTTCGAACCATCACCCAATAGGAACACTCCACTATTTGGTGCATCTTTTTAATATCATTACTATTATTCATTTATGAATTTTTTTTGGCGAGTTCAACCTCAACGCCGGTAGGTCGGTTGCCGAACACTGTTGCAACGACACGAAGTTAATTTTTTGCAGATTCCATGAAACATTCAACCCAAACTTAAAATGGGACTAATTCGGTAATCACCTCGGCCTATTTAAGAGATTAAACTGAAAGCGTTCTCCAAAGATGCCAGGCTTTAAATTGCGAACGAGGGTATCAATTTTTTGCAGCACGAGATAATAAAGAAATTATTTTGTACAATTCCTTTCCGCTTATAATTAAAGAATTGAGCATATGCCCAAAAGTCGCATTTCCATTTCAATGGTAATGAATTGTTTTTAGCTCGTGCACACAAATATTGGAACGTCTCCTTTTTAGTGGGCACCGTCAATTATGGATAAACCTCATTTCGTTGGATTTTTTTTTTTTTTTTAACGCAGCGACCATCTTAACGCGCGGGGCTGACGTAAATGTACTTTGTATTAATTGAAAAACAGTAACGGGGAAAGGGCGCTTTAGTCCTTCTTTCATCGTGTGCGTGCATTGGCACAAACGTCCTTTAATCTATCTCTATCATCTTATATAGTAACAAATTTTACGTGCGTCTGCTCGCTGTTCGTAGCACAAATTGGATTGACGCCTACGCGACAAATAAAAACTAAAAAAAAAACTCAAAACAACACTAAAAGTATTGTGGATTACAATAATAATTATCGACGTACTCAGGTGCTGTTGTAGACTGCACTTTTCCCATTCGATGTGGAAGGCCTCCTTTATGTTAATTCAAAAATTCTCGAAGCAAGAGAATCCACCATAAAAGTCGTATCTTATACGCGTCTATATGTTCAGGGAAAAAGAATGCTTATGCACAAAGTTTAAGCCGGCCATCTTAATTTGTTCAAAACCGTTAAAGGGTCTTTCCTTTTTAATGCTGTACAGGCGTTGCAGAAGATGCAAGAAAAGAGGTGTGAGATCAAACAGTTTTTCGAGGAGTTACCCAGAGTGCCACTTGGTAAACCCCTGCACGAGGTTTATTTCTTCTCTGCTTAGGATTCCCAGCAACGAATTTCCAGGCTTTCCTGGATTTGAATACATGCTTGAACACCAAGATTAGTAGACCCTTACAGGATGACTGCTCGAGATTCCTTTAGGATAGGCCAATTCTGCCCCTTGGTGGACCTGGGAAAGAGAGGAAGTTCATGGTTTATTTCTTCTCTGATTTAAATGCATGCTTGAACAGCAAGATTGGTAGACCCTTACAGGATGGCTGCTCGAAACACCTTTAGGAAAGGCCAGTCGCACGCTTTGGTGGACCTGGGAACGTGGTAAAATGCAACGAGAGCGAGTTCAACCACTTATCAAAGGTTGAAATCTCTATTTTCTCAAGTATATACTGAAACAGTAAATAGCGTCGTAAGATCGCTCTGATCAGCCTGCACTCAAAATCCGAGCATCCTTTGCTATGCACCTCCGAGCAACTCACCCATTATTGGCACACAAAAATTATCATAACCGTTACTGGAATAAAAGAGTTAAAAAAGAATCACTGACATAGTATATACTAGAGCAGACATTGTCTAAAGATTTTTAAATGTAAATATTTTCATAATCTCATTGTTCCTTGATATTCTGCGACATGTGGTTCGCAAGCTGAAGAAGGTGGAAATGTGACAACAAAAAGTACTCAGGGCGCTTTAACATCAAAATTATTTCATACAGGCGAATGATAAATTACGCATATATGCATAGCTAGGATAACGCCTAAATAAAGATATTGATGGGACAAAATCCATCTCAAATATATCTACTATTTTCAATATTTCAGTACAATAGGGGAAGACGTGCACGAAGGGAGACATGGGTTTTTAGAATTGTTACGATACAAAATTCACCTGCATAACACCACTTCCAGATAGTGGAAAGACGAGATATGGCCACCGCCCTAGATCCGAAGTGCACTCGGATTACCGGCCCTCCTTCCGGCAGGTGGACCAAAGAATTAACAACATAACTGCACACCAAATGATTGTCCACCGACTTAACTTCGTTGACTCAGTCACTATGGGGTTGACACCCAAGAAATTGAATCCTGCTGGAAAATTTTAAAACTGGACCAGTCAACACGCTGGAGGATAAGGAGGGAAGAACGGGAGCCCCTCAGAAATCAATGCAGCCTTTTTGGCCGTTTTAGCCAATCAGTATCTAGTTCAAAATCCGGTTTTGTAAATAAGCTACGGGTTTTACTTTCAGGTTTTGAGAGAAAGTTAGATAAACAATTAAGCTCTGTCCATGACCATGTTGAAAAGTTTTTCATAGGTTAGGTCTATTGACCACACTGGTCCAGAAAGATTTTCTGACGAAAAGACGCACTTTTAAAATGTGCGACTTTACCTTGAATTTTAACTCACTTTTAAAACAGATCTTTTCGAATTCCCCGATGTCGATTTCTCTTGTAACATTTTTTTGACGGGATGATAAGGGCTTTAATACACGCATCATCTCGCTGCAATGCGTTTTTTGCCCTAGGTGACTATTATAATAATGGGGAAAAAAGATAGTTTATTCATTTTCATGGATAGAGGCAAAGCCTTTGTTGGATTCAGAGAGCAAAATGACGTTTTCAAAGCACCTACAAAAGTCACTGTGGTGATGGTTTGCCTTTATTTTGGAAGTGTTTAACGCCGAACAATTCAGAGTGTTCAAAAATAAAATGTGATTGAAATTTTAAGAGATTGGTGATTCAATCGTAATTGAAGGAGCAAAAATAGTAGCATTTTAAAACTAGAGTGCGATTTAATGTTGTTGTATCGATAGATGACGCTGTTGTGAGTAGGAAAAAGGGTGCGGCGATATCCAGTTTTCTTTACTGCTTCATATGCATGTCTAAGTTTTCCGTTCTTTATTTACCCTTTAAAGATTTACAGTAAAAGTTCAATAATATCTCAATGCACGTTGTTGCAGAAAAAGCAGGAACGCGCGCAAGCGAAAAAAAGGGCGTCCTGATATTTGGGGAAGAGAATCGCCTAAACAAAAACGGCAACATGGGAAAATTGATTTTCAATATTCTCCACTCTTACTTCATATCCTCTCTATGAATCCTGTGTCTGAATCTCCTTAAAAAACTTATGAAGTAAACACCGTTGGTATCGAGGTTTTTTTCCAAACCCCATCGCACTCCATAAGACTCTACGGATCACTCACAGTTTCTGGGCAACGAGTCGATTTTAAATCGTCACGATTTATAAGTCACTCGATAAACGATTTAAAGCGAGACTCGTTTGTTTGTGAATAGAAACGAGACTCGTTTATAGAAACGAGACTCGTTTTTGGGAACGAGACTCGTTTTTAGAAACGAGACTCGTTTGTAGAAACGACACTCATTTTTAAAAACGAGACTCGTTTGACGAAACGAGAGTCGTTTTGCGAAAGAATGCTCGTGTGCCAAACTTTGCTCTTGGCGCATGCGCGGATGTATATATTTCTTTTTTCCAGGGTAAAGATTTAGGTTCAAGATAAGCTGGGATTTTGCTGCAATATGTTAAGGTAATCTCTATTTTCTTTTTCTTGGGATTATAAAGTGCAGGGAAGGCCTTAACCGATATTTTTATAGAGCTTCTAGCATGAATTGCAGCACATAAAGTAGCACTAATTAATTAACTAATTAATTAAGTTGAAATCTTGAATCGGATCCTATCCCATTACTAAAGTTACTTCATCTTTCCACAACGAGAGGGAAACCAGAAATTAAAACCATGAAAGATGTACATTTTGATAAATAAAAATTAAATGCTGAAACTTCGTATTCATTATGCAAGGAATATTTCATCATATTTTGCTGTTTTAGACTTTTTTTCCCTTTAAGTAGACGCATAGCTGCTTGAACTTGGGCTTTCTATATCGCATATCTGGAGTTATCTTTAGGAGACTGCCCTGTTGCCATTGTTACTGTCGTTACGAATTTTTTTCATTTCCAATCATGAATAAGTCTACTTGTTTTTATTTTTGCCTGCTGGAGTGTAATGAATGTTGTTATGGTACTAGACAATAATCAAAATAATAGGAGTAGGTTCCTACAGGTGCTAAAGGTTGAAATTGAAGGGCTTTTCAATGACTTTGCCAAGTTTTAGATAAATTGAAGGACCTCTTTTGGAAAGGTTTGCATAAGAAAGTTTAAAAAGTACTGCAGTTTTTTACTTGAAAATTGTTAAGAAAAAGCATTGCAAAAATCAAGTTCTAGTCCTCAAATTCAAGTACTTTCAAGACCTTGAATTTGTAATTTTTGAATTCAAGCATCTTCAAAGACTTTCAAGGCTTTTATGAACTATGAGTAGGTAATGTACTTGCCTTTAACTGCAAGAAGGGAAATTTTTATCTATTATTGATATCGAGTCAAAGTTTGTTGCAAAATGTTCACCCAAGGGGAGTTTTCACAAATCAGTTGATTGAGGCAATATTACTTTTCAATAGTTCATGTTGTTTTTAATAGAAAAATGTCTGAATATTGAATATCGCTGATGGCCACAACAAGAGAAGTTGTACTATTTACAGTTTTAGTATATTCAATTAGAGGGATTTGACTTTCATTAGATACCAAGAGGCAATACACATATTTTGACCTTTTAGTGGATTAAAAATACAGGTCATAAAAAAAAACTGAAAACCTCATTGAAAACCCTGTGCATTCATTATTATTTCTTACAAGATTTTCAAGAACTGATTTGCTATTAACTGAATCAGACATTGTTCCTTCACTTAATCACTTTTAGGATCTAAACTTACTTAATTTAATTCAGATGGTTCTTATTATCTCCCTTTTTTTTCCATGCTACAATAACTATTTTGCATAAGTCAGCCGGTACATTTCGATGATTTTTTAATTAATATTCAAGATTTATTTATTTAACACATGATAAATATCATTGGTTTGCATTTCTGTGAATTCCCATCCCAGTCATCAACTGTGGAAGAGAAACAAATACAAAGAGTTAGGTGTGAATTTTGAGTGAAAGTCAATTAAGATGACAGGCATGGGTAATAGGAAGATGAAACAATCTTCAACTAAAAAAAGGCCTTCTAGATGGATGATTTGACTTCCAAGAGACAAGAAGGAACTCTAGGCCAAAAATGATAAATAAGGTAAACCCAGAAATGGCAGTGATTATAACCATGGCAAGGAAGGGAATTAAAGAAAAAGGAGAGGAAGTTATGAACTAAATCAACTAACTTGTAAGAGAAAGGGCTGACAACTTGGCGTTTAGTATTCTGGTTATTTCCTTTTTTTTTTTTTTTTTTGGGGGGGGGGGGAGGAAAGGTGGGGTATGTTACCTTAAAATTCCACAATAGGATTTAAATCATTCACACCTACCACCTCTATTCATTCACAGCTTCATTGTTACAATGTAAAGATCCATTACTTGACATCAGAAAGTTGTACTGGGGAAAAAAAGAGCAAAAAACAAGTGGGAGTATGTCTTTCTAATGACAGAAAGACATACTCCCACTACAACTAACCCTATTTCAGAAAATTTGGCTGAAATAATTTGTTATTATAGCAATACCAAACATCTCAGTGAGTCAACCAGACTCGTTCTCAGCGAGCCAACTAGACTTATTCTCAGCGAGCCAACCAGAATTATTCTCAGCGAGCCAACCAGAATTATTCTCAGCGAGCCAACCAGACTCATTCTCAGCGAGCCAACCAGACTTATTCTCAGCGAGCCAACCAGACTTATTCTCAGCGAGCCAACCAGACTTATTCTCAGCGAGCCAACCAGACTTATTCTCAGGGAGCCAACCAGACTTATTCTCAGCGAGCCAACCAGACTTATTCTCAGCGAGCCAACCAGACTTATTCTCAGCGAGCCAACCAGACTTATTCTCAGCGAGCCAACCAGACTTATTCTCAGCGAGCCAACCAGACTTATTCTCAGCGAGCCAACCAGACTTGTTCTCAGCGAGCCAACCAGAATTATTCTCAGCGAGTCAACCAGACTTCTTCTCAATGAGCCAGACTTACAAAGTCCAGTATCCTCAGCAAGTCAAAGCCCAGTATCCTCAGCGAGTCAAAGACCAGTATCCTCAGCGAGTCAAAGACCAGTATCCTCAGCGAGTCAAAGACCAGTATCCTCAGCGAGTCAAAGACCAGTATCCTCAGCGAGTCAAAGACCAGTATCCTCAGCGAGTCAAAGACCAGTATCCTCAGCGAGTCAAAGACCAGTATCCTCAGCCAGTCAAAGACCAGTATCCTCAGCCAGTCAAAGACCAGTATCCTCAGCGAGTCAAAGCCCAGTATCCTCAGCGAGTCAAAGCCCAGTATCCTCAGCGAGTCAAAGTCCAGTATCCTCAGCGAGTCAAAGACCAGTATCCTCAGCGAGTCAAAGACCAGTATCCTCAGCGAGTCAAAGACCAGTATCCTCAGCGAGTCAAAGACCAGTATCCTCAGCGAGTCAAAGACCAGTATCCTCAGCGAGTCAAAGACCAGTATCCTCAGTGAGTCAAAGACCAGTATCCTCAGCAGGTCTAAGAGTAGTATCCTAAACAAGCTAAAAAGAAAGCATTTAATTTGGGGCCAGTCAAGGTATATGGATCCTCTACAAGTGATAGCTTTAGATTTGCAGCAAATTTAATTCCAATAAACACTATGAGTCTTAGTATTATAAGCAAGTTGAACTATAGATACAAAATAAGGGACAATCATACTAACCTTTGGAATAAAGCTCCAGGGGAATTGTCCAAATTTCTGTAAAAGAACAAATATGTTAGCCAAGTCACTGGTACCACTAAATGAGGAAAAAATCTAAATGAGAGTGAAAAGGAACCATTGAGTGCTGTATAATTTTTTAAATATCACCCTGAACTTTAATCAAGTGGAAACTATTTTAAGAAGTTGATTCTGTTTGCTTTACTTGCCTTTCATGAAAAAAAAGCTGTTGATAATGGGTGCATAGATACTCCTTTTCTGAATTTTAACCTTGATTTCAATGTTTCCCATCAGCGGAGAGAGTGATCTCAGGATAAACAATGTTCTTCCTATTTTAAAATTTATAAATGAACTCTTAACATATTTCCAAGGTTGTGATAATTCCACTATCTAATTGACTTGGCAATTACCTGGTTTTTGATAATACATTTTTTACTGAGCCAAGTCATCTCCTACCTCTCCTGGGCTGGATATTCAAGCTCTTCTCCTTTATAACTTGGTTATGCAATATGGTTAAATTACTACAGATTGCTAAAATTTCTGTGCCTTTTCTCCTGAGCGAATAAATACGAAATGGAAAGTACAGAAACATATCTGCCTTCTGAGTTGTTTCAATTCTTCATAATGCATGAGATAAATGAATGAAGATCCATCAAAATCATAACCTCCACGCATCATGGCTCATGTGGCATTACATTTCTCTGTTTCTTTCCTTTTACTTCATCTGGTAATTTGTCTTTCAAATGGCTCTAACCAAATGATAAAGTTCAGTGCTTGAGATTCTGAACTTGCATCCATTGTTTGGACCTCACAATGAATTACAATAATTTATAAACAATATTTGGCAAATGAAAAGGTCAACTTTTGGTTTCACCGTGGAACAGCATACGTAGATCACTGTACTTAATTCTCACCTTGAAAAAAAATAAGGGGCCACCCTTACACTGGTTTTTCCAGTGAATAACCTTTTCACAGGGTCAAAACATTGAGCCCTACTGACTAAGATTTACCTAATATTATGAAAATAACAAGAAAAGGCCTTGAACCAGTTAGGAGCTTTCTTTTTAAATTGTTTATTGAATAAGAAATGTGGAGACAAATAATACCGCAAACAATGCATAATGATAGTTGCTTGGTCACGCCAGTTACTTATTAAAATTAGCTTTAATTTTTAATCCAAGAAAAAGGTAATCTTCGGAACGAACCAACATGACAGAGTTAAAAATCGATCTTTTGATGTACTTGGTTAAAGTAGTTGATTAGCTTCTTCGTGTCCTAGAAAAATTCGGCGTTGTAACTGGGCCAGACTCCAAATCAAAGTAAATTAAGAACGTATCCTCGTTTGCAAGTGAACTCAGTTCAAGGTCAGATCATGGGTCATCTTTACTTTCGGAACGTAGTGACACAGATTTCACAGGGAACTTTATAAAGAAAAATTTCCCAAATCCTTAGAGGAGCTGCGTTCGTTTTTGGATCCATCTCAAACCTCCAGTAAACAAGCCTGATTGTAAATAGTTATTGAATAATGAAACGCTGGGGCCAAATTTATTTAAACATGGAATTGTTTCGCGTAATTCCGCCCAAAAACCCTTTGGCTATTGGACAGGAGGGTAATCAAAACCTTTGCTTGGCATGTATGATACTGTAATAAGAATACGTGGCACTAGCTTACTTGTAACATAAGTTGAACTGTGAACTTATAAAATTCAGCTGAAATTAGTCACGTACTTACCCGACTCTCGACTCTTGCCTTGTAAACAACGTAGCAACCGGTATCATTTCAAAAGCATAGATGTGTCATCATGTAACAGAAATGGATTGTTTATGCGATGTATTCCACTACATTCTCGTTAAGCAACTTCTAAAACGACTGCCATTCTCGACACACGCGTACCATTGTGGCTGTAGCTGCTGGATTCCTCTCTAAGCCATAACTAAGTCTAAGCTGTCACATCAAGTTGGAACACGCTGTGGTTGTTAAAAATTAAAAAAACATCGAAGGGAGAAAAAGATAAGGCTGAAGGCGTGCACGAAGCCAGTAAATCTAAGATGCAAAATTACGACCTTGATGGCAAAGTAAAAATTTGAATGACATTGCGCTTGATTCAAGGACCTTCGCCGGCGTGGGATAGTTCAATCTCGAGCCTAGGGGCATCTTGGCGTTTGTCAGCGGTATGACCTCAGGGAGAATGGGTTACCATAAGCGCCCAGCCTCAAATAAGCGCCCAGCCTCAAAGAAGCGCCCAGCCTCAAAGAAGCGCCCAGCCTCAAAGAAGCGCCCAGCCTCAAAGAAGCGCCCAGCCTCAAAGAAGCGCCCAGCCTCAAAGAAGCGCCCAGCCTCAAAGAAGCGCCCAGCCTCAAAGAAGCGCCCAGCCTCAAAGAAGCGCCCAGCCTCAAAGAAGCGCCCAGCCTCAAAGAAGCGCCCAGCCTCAAAGAAGCGCCCAGCCTCAAAGAAGCGCCCAGCCTCAAAGAAGCGCCCAGCCTCAAAGAAGCGCCCAGTCTCAAATAAGCGCCCAGCCTCAAATAAGCGCCCAACCTGAAAGCCCAAAAATTAAGGTTACCTCCTACCTTCGCGGATGTCCTTCGGGAGAAAATTCGTACGCGCGCTAGTTGGAAGAAAACCCTAACAAACTAGACATCAAAACAAAGGTTAATAAATGCAATTTACGATAAAAATATAATTTCGGCGATTTTTTCACTTAGGAAGTGTCAGGAGCCGGAAAGGCGTGAAACGACCGAGTGTTTTTCTATTGAATTTATCAGGTATCGGATCCCGCGGCACGAGAAAAATGGCTGCCTAGTCTCATTCACAAGGTATCAATCAACAAAAGCGTGTCAGGCTTTTCCAATATTCTGATTGGTTGTCTGGATATTCGCATCTAAAGTTAGAGTAGCGAAAAATATGCGAAGCGTTTTGCGTAAATGGACACCACGTAAAAAATATTTAAAAGATCAAAATTTCCTGACACACTTTTGTTCGTCATCATCCCGGGAATGTTTTGGCGAAATTTCACGAAAATTGGTCAAATCTACATACCCTATAAATTCGTTCAAAGTGGATGTATTCATCTCAAAATCAAATGCGAGATTTTAGCTCCCAAAGGTTTGTAAACAACTTGCGCCACACCAGGAGATTATCTCGCCTCCTGAAACCGCAAACCAATGAGAAAGACGAGACCCAGCGTCAATGACAATGGATCAAGATTTTCCCGGGAAAAGTATCGTGTAGCAGTCTTTTTTTTTTTTTTTTTCTCGCCCTGTTGATCGTTTTGTAATGGACAAAGTCGGCGAAGAGAAAAACCGCGGCAGAAAGGGTAAATCTGTCGCATTCTTCTTTTTCTCCATCGGTTTCGTCACATTCCAACGAAGAATCTTGTTTACAACCTTCTGTGGTGTTGACTTTAATTTTTCCGCTCTTTGCCCCAAGGATAATTGAATGCTGTCGATCTTCAGTGGATGCCAAGCTTGTCGACGGTTCCTGGCCAAACCAAGAACCTTTGTCGCGTTGTTTTGTTTTGTTTTGTTTTGTTTTGTTTTTTTTGACAAAATGCTGCCATCTCTCTCTTCTTTGGACCTTTTTTTCTTTTTCTTTACCCAAGGACTCTTCTCTAATTTTTAGTTTTGTGTTATATCCACGAGAAAAGACTTTCTACGAACAGATTACTTCCACGTATGAAATTTGTCAAGGGCGCGATGTAATAATCCTCCGAATATTCGAATATTCCCCCGGGGGGTTCGCCCATTTACGAGATTATGACACCTTCCTGATTTATTAACTTTTATTCGAAAAGACGTTTTTTTTTAAATAAGTCGGACGCTTTTTGAAATTTTTAATTTTTTTTCTTTTGCAAACCCTAGTTAAAAAGTGTAACCTCAATCTAGTCCCAAAAAAAACTAGCCTCTGAAGGTAGGAAGTAACCTTAAATAAGCGCGCTTAATAATGATAAATAATAATAATAATAATAATAACAATAATAATAATGGTCTCTATTGATTCCGAACAGAAAAATACAGTCCTAATGTTACAAGCAATTTGAGTTAAAAGAGTTAAAAGGTTAATAACTCCACAAAATTAAATTTACCACCTGATTACAGTTAAAAATTGACATATAGGTTATGTCTAAAAATTAAACGACCAACGAATGTATTTTTAAAACGTTTACTTTTGATGCTTGTTCTGGTGCCAGACCTAGTCCGTAAATTGTAGCTGCAGGCCTCTACAAGCGGAATAAAAAGCGACATGGGTTATTGGCGGCCTTAGAAACCTTTTTAAAAATACTACTGCTTCTGTAAAATTGATCGTAAATTGTGATTTCTTGTAATAAAATTCCTTTTCCAACGATCGAAAAAAACATTGTAGTGGGGTGAGGTCGGAGTCTGATGCTCCATATGGGCATATGTGAAATCGGGGAAGTACTAAGGAATCGAAAAGAACGTCTATTTGTACCTGCTTATACCCCTCTTTACGTAGACATCTAAGGACATAGAGACATTTAATATGTGTATTGAACCTACAGTCACTCTGAAAGGTGACACCTAGAATGCTCACATAAGTACAACTAGGGATCCCTAACACAGGAGGGTACAATTCATGATTGCCTTTCAAGGACTGTAAGCTCCTTACATTTGCTGGGGTTAAATAACATTCCATTTTTTTCTATCCACTCTAAGAAATGTTTGACCAATGTCTCAGACATGTCTTTAACTTTGTAAACAGGAGCAATGATATTTCAGTGAAACAGCAGCATACTAGAATAACACTGGCAGGGTATCTAAATAGATCTCTAGATCATTTATAAAAAAAAGGAATAGTTAGGGTCCGCTTACGCTACCTTGAGTAGTACCTTGATTCAATAATTTCCAATCAAAAGAAATATTATTGTAGCAAATTCTTTGGTTTCTACCTTTCAAAACACACGGGTATAGTTGAATTATATATGGATTTAATTGGAGATTTCTCAACTTTCTTGCGAGCAAGAATCAGAATACGGCAATTGAATTTTTTTTAATTGGTTGATTGAAAAGGTGATGGACTCAACACAGAAAGTGTGTTTTTCTGAAGGGATTGATCGATGTTTTAACAGTTTTTTTTTTTTGCCTTAATCAAAGTTTTCCATTGTAAACTCCCAAACTGCCACTCGATGCGTGGAAAACATCCAATCAAAGCCACTGCACAAAACAATGACGGGAAGATGTTTTTCATGAAACGATGGATTGCTGTTGTTCCTGCCAAAGACGTACAAGTAGATATAAGTCATTTCATTAACTTGTTTGGAATAAAAAGTAGAAAAGAAGAGATTGTAGAGCCGGTGCAAGCGAGCGGATATGTAAATGTAGAAAAGTAAGATGTCAGAATAGCATGAAATAACAAATTCAAAAAAAGAAAGTCTGTGATCAGCATCAAAGGAGAAATCGAGATGTTTTTCTTGATATCTAAAGAAAATCGCGAAAAATGGTTGTATGTTTGAAAACACAGAAATGAGGTGCGTCGCCATTCAAAGCCTTTCTCAGGCCACACTTTCACCATCTGCTTACACTTAAAAGTAAACCGTTCTGAAAATCCATCACACCCACGTCTAGGGTAATCCAAGAAGAAACTTCAGATGTTAATACAGAGGGTTTCCTTTCATATTTATATATGAATCTTAAGCTGGCCTGTACTTCTGTGATGCACTTCACCCAAATATTAGTAAGATGTCATGGCCTCCGAAACCGACCGAGCTATGTGATAGTGCAGTCAAACTTTCAGAAGAACTAGATGCGTTTCTATACTCAATCAATCAATCAATCAATCAATTTATTTATTTGTTAGCAATACAATATTATCACAGTCCTAGGTGATAATATTGTATTGTACTCTAAACTGGCAACACACACACACATCTCGGCGGAATATTCTGATCGCGTGCGGCGCCTTGTTACCTCTTTTGGCCAGGACATTATTTAAGGAGTTACGGCACGATTACAAAAACCACCCAAGCAAATACTGTTACCGTATGCCAAAAATATTCAACTTATCCAGATGCCACACCGATTGGGGCATGAGATCGCTCCTTTGCCTGAAACTATCAAGCCATATATCAAAGCAACACTCCCGTGGGGTATTATAGATAGATTGGAGGAGACCCTTTCTGGTGCGGGAACCAAAAAGCCAATGGCTAGAATGGATTTAACATTTCTGTCCTTAATGAGGTTCAACTGTCTCACTGGCTGTCAACAGGTATCTCCCGAGTATCGATGTGCCTGCTACTGACATGGCTACCGTTCACAAGGTTCTAGTGCAGTCTCTCAAGGTAAAGAACACGCTCAACTTAAAGAGCATCGGCTTCGTCATTGACTTAACACTGTATGCAAAGGCAAGCGAGGGACAATGGAAACAAAGCGCAAAATTGAAAGATATGGTAATGAAAATGGAAGTATTCCACACAGCATGCACCATGTTGTCCAACACTGGCAAACGCTTCCAGGATGCTGGCTTGCGGGAACTGTGTGTAGAGTGTGATGTGATAGCAGAAGGTTCTATTGCAGAAGTTCTAAAGGGACTTACTCGTGTATGAAGCCCGATACTGATAAATCCCTTGATTCCACTATTCCTGGTAAGTGGAAAATTTTCTTTACGGAATTTTAAAAAAATTAAAAATGAAAAAATTAAGCTGTAAACCTATTTGTTTCTGTACTTCTAAAGATAGCAAACTTTAAATAAAGTAACAAGAAATCACCTTTATAAAGTTATGTTTTTATAGACTCATGCATAATACACATTTAACTGCCAACTGCAAGAAGAAAAAAAATCAAGGCCTTTCTCTTTAACTTTATAATGACAAGGACATAGGAGGGCAAAGACATGACATTGAGGAGAGGAAGACTTTAAGCGAGGGTAAGATTTAACAAACAAAATTCATTAAGTTTCATGGCTAATGAATTTCTCCAGTTTTCTAATTTGCTCAAAGCATTCCAAAATGGGAAATTCAGGCCAATCCCGCATGACCAAAAACCTATAAACAGCTGACGACAACAATTTCTTCTTACTATCCTCACAGAACCAGAAAGGAAGAAAAAGAAGAGCCGAAAGAGAAGAAAGAAGAAAAATAATGAATCTCAGCAAGAAGGAAACGAAAAACCTAGTTAAAGTGTAGATGAAGTTATTAATAAGTGCAAAAATTATCATGCAATGTCTTGTATATTGAATTAGCCTTAACTTTTCTTTTAATACCTGTCAAAAAGTTATCTTTGCAAATGTGATGAGAATAAATGATATAAAGTTTTCCAATATGTATTAGTCGACTGTAATCGGGCCAGATGGTATTATTTGACAACATTTTCCAGAGGCAAAGAGATCAACGAGCTATAATTATATGCAACTGATAACAAAAATTTTTGTTTTAGTCATCATGGTCATTATGCACTTATCAGCGGCCGTCCCAGGGGGGGAGAGGGTGACCCCGGGGAACCCCTGGGCATTTGCAAAGGAATTTCCTAAACCCCCTAACCAACAATAACATTGTTCAACATAAAGCTACCAATGCCCTTCCCCTGGGGACAAAGAAGTATGCTCTACTAACTCAAACAATGGAATGCTCCAAAAGAATGTTATTTGCCACAAACTAAAACTTACTTCAGCTTGTGTTTACTATACAGGGCTATACAGGGCTCAAAGTTAAAAACATCCCATGTGGCTTTTTGCCGGCGACTAACTGGAAAAAGTAGTAGTAGTAGTATTTTTTTTACATCTGTAGGTATCAATGGTAATAGCCAGTCACCATGGTAAGGATCTTTTATTCTCAAGATGGCGGCAATGGTAAAAATCCAGTGGGTGTTTTCCCATGTGTCTCGTCTCGGAGGTGCAAATGCACTTCAATGCAAAATTGGCGACAAAAGTCTATTCCCCCATATGACCCCAGGGTCGATCCCCAGGATGGCAGCTGCTAAGTGCATAATTATTAATCTCGTTATCTGTTTCTTAAAAATTCACAAACAATCATTTTATAAATCAAAGATCTCTTTCTAAAAATATTCTTACCGAAGCAATCTCATCTCTGTAATAATCTAGAAAATTTTCCTAAACATAAACATGTCAGAACATTTTTTCATAGCAAATTAGATTTGTCATTTTGATTTGCGTTTATTTTGATGAGATCCCTGAGATAAAAGATAGTTTACGACGAAAAAATTCATTTTAAGAAAGAAATGATCATGTACTTTTAGATCATGTATTCTATGAATACAGTCCTCATAAATTACTCGGGCTTTCCGAAGGAAACGCCCGAAATAAATTCGGCTTTTTTTTTTCAATTTGAACCTTTGGCATCTGTGGGAACCTACTGCTATATAGTAATATATTTTTTGATTATTGTCTAGTACCATAACAACATTCATTACACTCTAGCAGGCAAAAATAAAAACAAGTAGACTTATTCATGATTGGAAATGAAAACATTGCGTAACGAGAGTAACAATGGCAATAGGGCAGTCTCCTAAAGATAACTCCAGATGTGCGATATAGAAAGCCCAAGTTCAAGCAGCTATGCGTCTACTTAAAGGGAAAAAAAAAAAGTCTAAAACAGCAAAATATTCCTTGCATAATGAATATGAAGTTTCAGCATTAAATTCTTATTTATCAGAATGTACTTCTTTCATGGTTTTAATTTCTGGCTTCCCTCTTATTGTGGAAAAATGAAGTAACTTTAGTAATGGGACAGGATCCGATTCCAGCTTTGAACTTAATTCGACACAAATATTCAATGCTACTTTATGTGCTGAAATTTATGCAAGAAGCTCTATAAAAATATCGGTTAAGGCCTTCCCTGCACTTTATAATCCCAAGAAAAAGAAAATAGAGATTACCTTAACATATTGCAGCAAAATCCCAGCTTATCTTGAACCTAAAACTTTACCCTAGAAAAAAAACTATACTTCTGCGCATGCGCCAAGAGCAAAGTTTGGCACACGAGCCTTCTTTCGCAAAACGTCTCTCGTTTCTAAAAACGAGTCTCGTTTCTAAAAACGAGTCTCGTTTCTACAAACGAGTCTCGTTTCTATAAACGAGTCTCGTTTCTACAAACGAGTCTCGTTTCTATAAACGAGTCTCGTTTCTATTCACAAACAAACGAGTCTCGCTTTAAATCGTTTATCGAGTGACTTATAAATCGTGACGATTTAAAATCGACTGGTTGCCCAGAAACTGTGAGTGATCCGACTCTACTCTCCACCAGTCTTTCTCGTCAGTTCTGTAATCGAGCTCGATAAACGAGCTTTGTCGAGCTCGATTAGTTATCGAGCTCGATAAGTTATCAAGCTCGATAAGTTATCGAGTACGATTAGTAATCGTACTCGATTAGTAATTGTACTCGATTAGTAATCGTACTCGATTAGTAATCGTACTCGACTTGTAGTTATCGAGCTCGATTATGAAACGTGGTTGGATCAATGCTGCCATCTGGGCACGGCACACGAAATCGAGTATAACGAGGACGTTAAAAAGAACGAGCGCGTTCTACACGAAATCGAGTATAACGAGCACGTCAAAAAGGACGAGCGCGTTCTACGCGAGATCGAGTATAACGAGCGCGTTGAAAAGAACGACCACGTTAACCTTAAAATCCAGTACAACGAGGACGTTAAAAAGAACGTCCTCGTCTATACGATTTCATCGTATGGTTCAACGATCTTTCATAACATCGTGCTCGTTGTCTAAGAACGTGTTCCTAGACAACGAGCACGAATCAGATCGTTAACGTTACCAGCGAAACGTCGACGATCTAATCCTCCTCAACCGACGTTGAATCGTATCAACGGAGCAGAAGTACAGAACGTGGGTTCTACGAAATTCCAGTTAATATCTCACTTTATTTTCAAAACACAATATTTTTGTGCAATCGCAGAACGTGATTTTTACGAAGTTTCAGGTAAATATTTTATTCGATGTTCCCGTGCTAATATCGGTAGATAACACACAAAAGAAGTAAATAGAGTGAATAGGGTGGAAAAGGGAAGAATGTACTTTACAGTATTTGATGATGGATGTTCTAAGCGATTATTTGTGAAATAAAGAGAAAACCACAGAGGATAATTCTTCAAACACCAGCAGTTTATTAAACATTGATCCTTAGGAGTGAATAGGGTGGGAAAGGGAAGAATATACTTTACAGTATTTGATGATGGATGTTGTAAGCGATTATTTGTGAAATAAAGAGAAAACCACAGAGGATGATTCTTCAAACACCAGCAGTTTATTAAACATTGATCCTTAGGCATTGATACTTAGGCAAATTTACATCAGCACGTTTTTTGTTGATAAGATTTTCCCTAACAGGTTTTTCCCAAATATTGGACATGTTCATGGAACAACGCATGACTGGAAATTGCTCGACAAAACCCCTTTTCTGAAAAAAATTCCAAGCTTGATTTTAACTAGCAGAGAATTATTACATGAATTAAACTATCAACAAAATCACTATATTTAATTCTCTCCTTTGCGACTCTCGTCGTGATAAAAACATTGACACATGATAGTTCAAAATTATCTTTATTTAATTGTTTTCCAGCCGCAGGAGGATTTGTTTGTCGTGTCCAGCAATATCCCTAAATATTGCACTTGGCGGGACTCTAACTGAAACATTTTCTCCACTAAACATCCGGACCACAACACCAGCGTCTCTTTCTTGGGCAGTGAGTATGCTCTGGTTTGAAAAATTAATACAAAACATATTATATTCCTGCGTTTCATTGAAAACAACATGCAACAATCATCATAAAAAAAACATCCACGAGGCTCGTAAGGGTTATAGCCGCAACTTGTGTCGGTTAAAAGTTCTAACAGGTCTGGGCATTCATCACGAGCGCAATAAATT
This sequence comes from Stylophora pistillata, assembly GCF_964205215.1. Lineage (NCBI taxonomy): Eukaryota > Metazoa > Cnidaria > Anthozoa > Scleractinia > Pocilloporidae > Stylophora > Stylophora pistillata. Next base: position 47,027,554 of record NC_142520.1, on the reverse strand, counting down.
GAGAGATTGCAAACAAATGTTCAAGGTCTAAGTGGATAAAACGTGTCAGTTTAAGAACTGACCAGTCGTGTAGCATCAACATATCATAAGGGAGGAAATTCGTGAAATAAAGCAATCAGTAGGAATCAGCGTAGGATCAACGAAAATTACAGATTGGAGCTCACAACAAATCTTCGTCACAGCTTCTGAAATATGCAGGACTGTATTAAATTACTGAATAGAAGGTTGAGGAGAATATTACCATCAGTTAGCTCACCTCAACGCATCTTGAATTGTCTACTGTCAAAATGATTATGTTTCCAGAGGGTTTGACCACCTTCACAGAGATATGGTGTTGTTGTGTCTGAGAGAAAGTATTGTCAGTGAACAACAGATTGTTACAAGTACGTCGCTTGATTAATTTTGTTAACAATTATTTCTCATTTGCATAAGGTTCTTTCTTGACACGCTTATTACTTTTCAACGATAAAAAACGGGGGGGATACCGTGCTAGTGCTTCAGTTACTTGTTATTTAAGCCAAAATAAATAGTGTTTTTAAGACGCTATAGTGTTTCTATGGTAATCTGTTATTTCATGCGTAAATAAATTGGAAGTAGGGATAAATCAAAATTATACAGCTTGAAAATTCTGGAAACCTGAAGCAGCCACCTCAGTTTGACATTTCTGCGAATACTACAATTTAGACTCCGCGTGGTCCCATTTTGTCCAAACCTTCGCTTTGTGTTAGAAATCTCGCCATACATAACTCACCTTAAGCTTAAATCTTACCCAGATACAGCTATTTACGCAAGTATATATGAAAAATATGGGATACTCTGATAGAAAGTACGTCTTATAATAATAGAAAGTACCTGCGGAAAAGAATTACATTCGGAAACAGTATATTCGGAAACAGCGAATCCAACTGCTTCTATATCTGCTGCTGCTGCCGTTGCATGACCAGCTGCTGGTGGTGTTACTGCTACTGGCGATGCAATCACCTGTCGGTACAATTAGTTTGTATCAATGTAGAGCTTTGCACTCAAAAATAAGAAAAAAAAATGTCGGCGAATCTTCTCAAAAATAAATGAATCTGGTAAATATTCTTATTTTGTGGATCGAAGTTTGCGGGAAAAAGGTTGGATGGTGACATTAAGTTATTACAGAATGTCATTGTTGAATAATAACAATAATAACTGTTATACCTCTTTCTGTGCATCAGCTGTTTCCTGTAACAAAATAAATACGATGTTAGCTGTAAGCTTAGATTTGAGTAAATGCACCTTTTTCATCTGAATAAGTTAATTGTAAACAAAATTCAAGTGCATTGTAGATAATGTAATTAATATTGGTGTTACGCACTGACATCCTGTAGCCTTTTCAAATAATACTTTACCGATGCTTGTAACGCTGCATCTTGTTGTTGTCGCAATTCTCTTGTGTCCTCTAACTGTTGCCTGTCGTTAGATAAACTTCCAATTTAATATTGCTGAACACAGTGCCATACCATGCAACTGTTTTTCAAAGTAGCTACCGGTATATGTATCACTGCTATTAAGTGCATTTTAATAAGTGACTTTGTCATTTCAAAACAGCATGCAATTATGTCATTATTAATTCTTTCTGTTAAATACCAAAATAAGAGAGCAACCTGCATATTTAGGATTTCATATCATTTATTATTAAAAACTGGATCATTGGATAATGCAATTCAAGACTTTTCATTGGCTTAGCCATTATGGTATATGAGCCAATATACCATAAACTACGATATGGTAAGCGTACGCATAAGCTCAAAATTGAAAGGGAGCTAAAGATTTGATAAAATTCAATAATTGAATGTAGTGTTTTTAATAAAACAACTATTCCACTCGCGTTTGTTGGATATGAGATTATCATAGCCAACTCAGCGCTACGCGCCTCGTTGGCTATCTATCATCTCATATCCAACGTGCGCTCGTGGAATAATTGTTAATTATATGTATATAGCAAACAACTTCCATTTACTTTACTGCATAGAAAAGGCTTGACCATTTGTTTTCCTTTCAATTGTTAACAACCCAGTGAGTGAGTAATTACATAGAAGGGAGTCAAAATATGTAAAGTCTACTGTAAGTATACCTTTGTGAAGAGATGGCCTTTACATGATGGAGGTTCACTGTGGCATGTCTGATCACCTCTTCTGCAGTCAGTTTATCTCCTAGTGATAAGAGAATTGGATCATTAATTTATTGAGGCTGGTCTGAGCTTTCTCTGAGGAAACATGGAGGCATGCATCAATAACATCACATACCTGACAACCATGCAGCAATGACTTGACGTTTGGTAACACCAACTTGTTGTAAAATCAAGACATGGGCACCACTCAGGGGACGTGGATCTTCACCAACACGTTCAAGCATTTGTGACACACAAGGTGATCTGTTGTGTGCCACAAAGACCAAGCAGCAGCCTAACACTTTTGATACTTCTGTATCCTCGTTAAGTGTCCTTCAGAATAAAAGGAATATACTTTAATCTGTACTAAGAAACAATACAAGACTGGCAAAAGACTTAGATCTAATATTTGGGAACTAACTATAGAGTCAACAAAGTTTGTGTCTTAAGGATGAAAGAAGGAAGAAACATTTACATCATTCATCTGTGAATATCTATTCTTACATGAAGTGGAATACTTCTCAGATAATCTAAGCTCAAGATAAAAACATTTACTTCTGGCATGTTCTGTTTTGTAAAATTTGAATGAATGATTATTTGTTTGATAGTTTTTAGCTTAAATTACCTGATGACATTGACACTCTCATCACTCTCATCAAACAGGATCACCACAATTGGTGTCAGGTCTTGGTGACTCTGTACAACAGCCTAAACAAAATCCCAGGTTTAAATCAAATATAGTTGTTAAAAAGAGTATGTATATAACACTGCAAGATACAAAACAACTATGCACAGACCAACACTTTCAAACATCTCGCCAAATTTGTCTTTTCCTGAGTACATAAACAAAATCCTTGCCTGGTCAAACATAAATGGGCATGGGGTCCACATTAATCTTCTCCCAAGGAGGAGGTACAGCAGTTGGACCTACTGTAAGGGTCCTTCAATTTCTGTTATCAAAACAATTTTTCAATCAGTTAATCAGACCTTTAAAAATAAGAACAACCTTTAATCATGATCTATGGTGACACTCAATTATTACTCTGAAGCTGTAATTAATTCAATAGAGTCTGTACCATTATATAGGTATAGATAGAGATAAACTGCTATTAATGCAGAATTAGCATCTTGTTTAACTCATCTACCACTGGTGCCCAACCATTTCCTAGAGGCCTATATTCTTGAGGGATAAACTAGTGTATGAAATCATGAGGGAACTGTGACCTTTCTTGTGTTTGATTTACTAATTTTTGCTAACTGGCCAACTTCATGGTCTCTACAAGCTTCTACCTCTCACAGAAAGGTAAAATTTGCTGTGTGGGAGAACACATGCCAGCGTTGTTTCAAGAAAGTTTATAGTATTTGAAAAAAATTATCAAAAATGTCCTCACCAAAGACCTCAGCACCCTCCATGGATTTTTGGCAACTCACTTGTCCCCCTATCACAATTGAAAAACAGATGCCAAACAAAGGAGATACTTGTGATCAGGCCCTCAATTACATCTTGTAATAATTTAGGATTAAATGTAGCACTTACAGTTTACCAGAGAACAGTATACCTATAGTGTTTAGTTGCTACCAATATGAGGGGTTTAATGCAGATGGGGATTGTGGCCTTTTTAAGTTTTCTTTGTTCATTCTTTTGTCAAAATTTTTTGCAATTTGTTGTAACTTGTTACTATGACAATATATATACTGTTTGGCCAAACATAAGGTAGGACTGTGTGGTGGCCTAGTTTGCCTTGACTATTAATTTAATTAATATAGTACACAATTAACTTTATAGAGTTTCCCATTTCAGTTTTTTTCTCTCAGTTGTATGAATAGGTGCTAGCAAATTTAATGACAAACTCCTTGCTGACTGGTCTGAATACAATCATTGCTGATAAGCCAATTAGAATAGGAATTAAGTCGCTCAGATTCTACCATACCAAACAGACCCTTCAATGTTGGTAATGAAAATCACAAAAATGTATCCATACCAGACTGGACGTTTTCATTTATTTCCTGAGTTGTGCCTTTTGTTGAGATTATATCTGTAATGGTATAAGTGAACAGTTCATTTTCATCAGTTTCATACCTGCAAATAAGAAAGTCACTCTCCAACAAAGTATATCTATTTGAAGTAGAATATGGTCAAAATCAATAAAATGTAACAATGAATGCTGGTTAAATTGATACTTTCACTATTTTAGGCTTATGCTAAGACTTTTCTGTTTTGTTGATATGACTGTTCATACCATAGTTCCCTTTCAACACATCCACAATAGACGTCTGGGCTGCAACAGAACAAAAACAATGTCAGTTGTCAGTTCTTCAATTAGTAGGGACATAGATCACATGCAAATTTTTAAGTATTATTTGGAATCACAAAATTGTGATGGCAGGAGAACCATTCAAAATGAATTAAGTACATTTTATACTGAAATGTTCATTAATTACAAAAAAATGTATGCCTTTTAAGGAGAAGACAAGGTAAACTTGCAAGTATTTCTGTGGCAATTCATGCACTCACAAAATAATGAAAGTAATGCCCCAGTCTGATTGTTAGAACTGTAATATGCTTGTAAAACCAAAATACTAATGCCTAGAAAGTACAACAAAACCTGTACCGTACATGTAAGCACCACTATATACTGCTAAATAAAAGCCACACAATGTATCAAACGTTTCCTACCAGTCAGTTGGTTAAGAGATCTTACAGACACTATCTGTAGATCGTCAGAATTGCCTTCATGGCCGAGACTCACACCATGTCCTGTAGACATCAATATAGACAACAGTATAATGCATAAGATAATAAAAATAACAATAATTATAGTAATGATAATAATGATTTTTTAATTCTTTATACAGATGGCCCATTTCACCAGGGGGTTTTCAATAGGGCACTGTAAAAATGTAAAATCTCATTGTCTTTGGTGAATGAAAAGAGGTTTTAAAGGATGGGAAAACAATCAACAACTCAGGTTACTTGCCACTCAAAGGAGGATATGAATGACTGGCTCTTCCAATCTGACATCACTTTGGTGTAAAAGAATGACATGTGCTAAACCTTTTTAAAGATCCATTAATATCCCTTACTTGAGTGACAGGCAATATATGGCTAGCTAAGTAACTTGGTTTTGAAGATAACCTAATTCCTCTTTCAAATGTAGTTAGTAAAAATTCTTGTCAAAATGAAATGATGTCTACCTCTAGCATCACTTCCTGAAGGCAAAGGACCAGCTGTAGATATTACTGGAGCAACAACGGGTGTCTCTGTTGCTGAGGAAACCATTGATGCTGACGTTACTGTTGATAATAATGTTACTGCAGATGATCCCGTTGTTGTTACCGGAGATGTTGCTGCAGATGTCACTGCAGTTAACAATGCTATCAATGGAACAAGAATTTCTACAATTGTTATTGAATTGTTCAAAATATTACCTACACAGATTTTAAACAGAAAATTTTCATGTAATTACAATTCAAAATCTTGCGTAACATCAAAAGTTGTGAAAGGTGAACATGTCAAGTAAACTTTAAGCAAGTTTAAACTTTCATAATCAGTGCTTCATCTCACATCTATAATGGGTTTTTTTTTTCTCTAGTTAATAATTACGGAGTAATTCAATGTGGGAAATAGTTGTAACCTCAGCACAACCTGTACACATGCCAAAACTTTGCTATTCTAGATGACTATAACAACCAACCTCCAGAGTCAAATATGAAGACTTTCTTTGTCCTTTGTCTGAATGCATTTTGGATGTTGTATCCATTTGTGAGACCATTGAAAACTCTAACCATCTCTGAACCCCGGTTAGTAGATTTCAGTATCGTCATGCTACAAAGCAATCATCATTATTACATTTCTCAGGCAGATTTTCAAGTCAATAATAAAACATTTAGGGCACTTGGCTAGATCGTGATAATGACGTGCTATGAACATTAGTAAAAGATGCATCAGTTAGTACTGGTTTTAAATTAAATAGATCATTCTCAAGACATGTTGCAAGCTCAACGCTCAGCTTCTTGTTTGGAAGTCTTTAAGTAGTTTTTGAACGCTGATTTGTTTGTCCTTTAACTGCTCCCGTTGAGCGCCATAAATGCTCACTTCCTCAGACTGCTCAAAGTAGTGCTGCAAGATTTATGACGTCATCGCTTGTTCGTTAACTAATTAATTTATTATATTACTTTATTTTTTGCTTGACACATTCATATTTAGCTTGAACGTTTTGAGTCGATGTCGTTTATAATTGAGAAAATTCTTCCACAAATCATATGCCAAAATTGTTCCAAATATTACTTTGAAAAAACCTTGTTTCCAGAAACCAGATAATGAACCGTGAATCGATGGAATGACACGCGTGATTAGTGCGAGTACAGGCATAAATGGGGTGAGATTGGCCCCATCTCTCAAACAAGCATGTTGACCTGTCGTTTCTATTGTACTTTTTGAAACAGACATTGGTAGTGAATATGTAAAGATGGTTAAGAAAAGAATTGGTGGACAGCATTTTTCTGAGGAGTCATATTTCTTTTCCCTTCGTTTGAAGCCAAGTCATGCAACTGCTATGTACTGCTATGCACGTTCATAGCGAGTAATTAAAATCGCCTAAAAAGCCAGCCCTTATCTAGCCCCATGGAAAGCTACCTGACAATTTTGCGGCACAAAATTGACGAAACAAACTTGTGATTTACTTCTTACAATGTCACTGTTTATGAATCATGAGCATTGAAAATGCTCTTTAAAAAAATACCTTGTGGGGCTTACTCCCGCTAAAGTTGGAATATTCGTAGCCAGTAGGTTTGCAATCTGACTACAGGTGTGCCTGGTAGAGAATTGAATATCCTTTACTCTCATTTCGTTTACCAACGTTTCCATACGCGATCTTCTAGGAACTGCTTTCTTCGAGACATCCTCTTGTCGCAAGTGGACAAACGTTCTTGTAACAGATGTGTTTCTGTCTACATTATCGCGCCACATTTGCAGCAGGGTTGAGGCCTGTGCGTCTACTTCAGATTGATCGATTGGAGCAGAAACTTGGTCTTCAGACATGTTCGAGTTCCTTTTGAGTAAATCTCGGCCTTGCGAACTTTACTGAGATTTTACAATTCCTCCCTTTGTGCGAGAGAAGTGTTGTTTGCGACTTTCAAGGACTCAGAGGACAATGTGATTGAATTTCCTGCCACAAAGGCGAGAGAATTTATTGTTTGTCGTCAAACCAGCTTGCGTTTTCGGCTCGCTAACCACAGAACGAGTTATCGTACTCTTCTGTTGCTTTTCAACGGAAGTCGGCGAAATTGCGCCTTCAGTTCTTGTAATTAATGTGGCTTGCCGTGGCTTGCCTCTCGTCATTTGACCACAGGTACAAAAAGACCAAGATTTTCCCCAGTGGTAACCTTGGGAAATCTGCGAATAAGGAATTACACCTCAAACTTCTCTTCTTTCTGTATCCTCTACAGCGCCTAGAACGATAATAAGTATCGAAAAAGTGGATATTAAAAAATCATCTTGAGCTCTAGTTGATGTCCACCGTGTACAAACGGCTCACGTATACATCTTTTCCTATACTTATGAACATTTATTCTTGGCGTGAAATCGAAGATGTTGTTAATCCATCAGTACGTGCAGGGAATTCTTTAGTAGCATTTTCCATGCCTGGTGTTCCGGCATTAGTACGTAAGTTTACATGATTCATGAAGAATTTTATCTAAGAATACAGTAACGTTTCGATCCCTGAGCGCCGAAAAGTGAGTAGATGTTAAAACCTAGGCCAGAAAAACCTCCAAGTTCGCAGCTCGTGATCGCTACTTTGCCAGTTCGCGGTTGTTTTTATTTAAATATTTCAACTGACAATAACCTGCTGTATGAGAAATATTTTAACAATAGCATTTACCACTGATAGCCATCGAGATGATCTGCATTTCGCGCAGAAATAACCATATCCAGATTGCAATTTCCACAACGAAGTGGATTTGGCAGCAATCCACGCCCTTGTAACCAAGTTATCAACTCTCTCATGTTGCCGTCTGCTAATGCTGAGATTCGCAGTAAATTCATAGCCTCGGACTGATCAAAATTACCGTGTAGTGTGAAATTGTTGGTAGACTTTTTTCAGGAGAGTGGCGACTTTTGAGGTATTTGGGAACAAATTTTTGCGGCTCGAATAGACTAAAGCTTCCGGTGGTAACTAATTGTTGAGGGCTCTTTTGGAACCGCATGACATCAAGAAGATAGGAACTGTAGTACCAAAGTTTTATAATTCATGTGATGGTTAATAACAATTCCCATAATTTGCTCATCACCTTGGTTGTAACAGTCGACCTTGGAAGACCTCAATAGTATTTTGTCCTGCAACGCTTGCCCTGTCGAAAATGTTAACTGTTCACATAAATGATGTCATCAAGAAGCATCAACGCAAGCCCATTATTATTCTTTCATTATGAGAGAAAAGCTTGAAGGATAATGCATTCTGGTTATCCTGAGTATACCTCACACAGGGCGGTCGATTTTTATCTGTACATACAGAAAAACCTTTCCGGCAATAATGGAAAAAATGTGGCATGAGTGAGGCCTTAGAGAATGTTGTCCCTTCGTATGATCCACTTAACGTTTAATGTTTCTTGTGCCTCAGAGACTTGAAAGGTATTGACTTAACCTGTTATCATTTGGTTTTTTTGTTAGCTAGCTTAAAATAAAACGATCTTCAACCAATGATTTACTTGAGACGTGACCCTGAACTCCGCTGCAAGAAAGTTGAGCTCTGGTCAATTTCTAATCATTGTTCAGGTACTTCCGCTCCTATAGATTATCCCTGGTGTATTATTCCTTTGGTTGTGTTGTCAGCTAAATTAAGGCAGGAAACACCAGATATACACTCGGAATTCGAGCGGCTAAAATAAAATCTTATATGAACCAAAGCGCGCAACTAGCAGCAAATAAAGTTGTTTTCTGACTTCTTTCATTCTGCAAAGGTCGATTATCTTTTAGAGGATGCAGTCAATTTCTCTACAAATAGGGAGGATGCGACGTTGTGATCAAGTGTCCTGCGTGAGAATAAAGGTGAAGACAGATAGGCACGGACTCCCCATGTGGCTTTTGTGGTCGAGTCGCATTATCGCCGTCAAATTGTATTTTTGCTCCCACAAGCGTATCATATGGGATTTTCCCTTTTTTTAAGAGATGATCGGATGTAAAAAAATTTTTTTTTCAGCAAAGGCTGATTGCGTATCCAGGTGGATTGGGAGTGTGTGAAATCCATTTCTTAGACATACCTTCAATGTGTTTGACCTCATCACCGCCATTTGGTCTATGATCTCATTAACCCTTTCTTGTGACTTCATTTTTTACGGTGTTTCGAAACAAAATTAAACGAAAATACTGGATTATAACAGCCTTTGGCAATTCAAACAACGCGAGAAAGCGAGAGTGCACCTAGAAAGCGTCGTAGAAAGGTCTCTGTTTGGGGTGAACTTTGCCTCTAGACAATCGGCCCTTACACATACAGAATAGCCAAAAGGTCACGAACGTTTATCGTCCTTTGTCACACTGTACCACAAAGCACTGGAGTCTGACGTACAATCAGACCTTGCAGAAAACAGTTTTCATAAACCTCCCATCATCTTTTAAAAAAAGAAAACATCCCTTCAAGACAGGCAAGTGAGAGGAAAATTGTCATTAAAGGTGATAATGGTAATACCACGCGACCACAACAGCCAGAAAGGGAACCGTGCCGTTCTGTCTTCACCTTTTTTCTCATATACCTTGAATAAGGGACCAACCAGTTAACTCTTGAGGGGGGTGGGGGATTTTGAAAAAAATTTCCTGCAAGCGCTTGTTGGAAGAAAACAGTTGCATGCAGCCCAAATGTAACAGAAAAAAAAAAGAGCACTTAGAACGGAAAAAAAATATCCTGCCCAGCAGATTGCTAGAAAAAAAATTTCTTGATGACCAGAAATCACCCACCCGCCACCCCTCAAATGTTAAATGGTCGGGCCCCTAACGCTACACTGCAAATTAAACGTAAACAATCATGCATCTTGTCGTCAGGAGAACCTATTCTTATTTACTCAGCATGTTGTTCTTCCACGCTTACGTTAGAACAAGGATACGATCTCACGGCTGTAACGAAGAACTTCAGGGAAAGTAATGTGTGTGCGAGTGAGCCTAGTGAACTCGTTCGCAATGACCCTGTGGGTAGCAACTTTCCCTGAAATCAGCAAGAGCTTGTTAATCTGTTGTTACGAGAAAATACAGGTCAAACAATTTCCCAATTATCCAGATCTCCTTAAAAAATGAGTTCTATTGCCCGAAGACACAACTACAACAGTCTCCAGGCCGCGTTTAGCTCGATAGATTGCAACAGATGATTGGTCACTGTATCACATTACGTCAGAGGACATAGCTACAATAATTAATAAGGGGACATAGGTACAACGGTACAGATTATTAGGGTGTAAAAAGTGTCCCTCCCCAGTCTACTTTCGATTATCTCTCCTCCCTCCAGTATCACCTCGCTGTTAATGGCTTGTGCCGCAAAATGAAACCGTTATCCGAGCTCATCAATTTTTGCATTTGCATGGGTCAGATACAAATGGCTAGGTAACACCTGTCTTCAAAGGTAATGAACACCTAGATAAAGGAAATTACCCATCCATTTAGGTGTTATCCGTCTTTTCATCTTTGACGCAGTTTTTGGTAATTGTCTCTACCACATGCACCAGTTGAACAAATAGTTATATGTACCACTTGTGAGCCAACTCTGGTCGGCTATTTGAAGTATTGGAAATTAAGTCTTGATGGGAAACGTTCATTGGATGTTGTATCATGAGATCTCGTTTGGGATTTCGAATTCGACACCCTAACCTACTAGACAACCATATTCTTCATTGTCTGTCATTACAAAGTATTTGCCTCACTAAGAGCCTTTTGGTTCGATGCAGACAGCGTGAAAAAACTGTGATAGATTTTTTGATTGGTCTTTGATCTCTTTTTGGGCCCCTCCCTTTTCAAAAGTTTTAAAAGTAACGATGAGTCATGAATGTCGCATGCCACTGAAGCCACTATGTGAACGATGATTTACAGTGATCTCCGTCAATGTAATTTTTCCCAGAATTCAAACCCTTGGGTGACTCCCGCCAGATGTTTTGCAGATTTCGATTTCCATGCATCAAACCAAAAACTTGAGAAAGAAAATGTTACGAAACTTATGGATGTTACTATTCACACAAATTTTATTTTCATGAACCAGTGGCCTGTCTATGTAGGCGTTCACTAGTTTATTCCTTTATATGCTAAACTGAACAATAATTGGTTTATTCTGTCCCATCCAAGCTACTGTTCTTCTGTCTGATACTTTCGTTTGAAAAGTGACTCCGACAAGCTTGAAAAGTGAAGCGATAAGACACTAAGGAACGTTTTCCATGAAATTCTGATATTCAAGTCTGAGGAGATTATGCTTCATAATAAAATAAGTTATATTATACTATTTCATTAAATATTTTTCAGTTTATTAATATTTATCTTTCAACTTTCAGAAAATGAGACGTGAAGATCATGACAAATGTCCAATTATTTTGCCAACATTTTATCAAACTACAACAACTTATATACCATAATAAAGATCTAAGTAAGGGAAACACACCGGTGTATTTATATTCTCTAAAGGTTTGAATCCACATGTGCTGGAGACGCTAAGAGATTGAAAGGTTGAGGTAGTTAGCCACTAGCCCTGATGCCAAAAAAAATTCATAAAAAAATTAGGTTTTAAGTAAAGAAGCCGCACTTTCACGTATTTGTATACATGGTTACTTACTATATTTGTACAAGGTTTCATATCATTTGATTAGAAAGTGTAGAAATTATCGCAGTTAGGGCTAAATTTTGGGTAACGACATTAACATCTCTGGAGAATCAGGCAAAAAAAAATATCTCAAAGAAGCCCAAATTTGGTGTGTACATAGTTTGCACCATTCCCTATTCAGTGATTTTAAGTAACGTCCATTCCCTCTAGTTTTAGAAATCTGACGTAAAGCAAAAAACCCTTGGTATAGGTATATATCCTACACAAGGCTTGACACAAAACTCAACCTTGAAACTAGGGCTAGATCGCAAAACTGCTAAAACTTTTATTCTTGGGAGTTGAGAGCTGAAATTTTCAGAGAATGTTTATGGCATAATTTCTATTACGTGCACCAAGTTTCAAGACATTTCAATAAATATTTTGGATTTTTTAGCCCTTTTTCGTCAAATTTGCATATTTTGAGAGAAGTGAGGGTTGGGGCTTAAGGGCTTTTCGCGTTTTTTTAAGCACCATCTCATTGAATGTAAACAAGCTATACATCGTTGGAAAGGTCGTATTAAGGACTACAACTTGATGTATTCAAAAGTATTGAAATGACTACTGGGCATGCGCTGGAGACCAAAAAAGCTCGAAAAAAGGGGTTTTTTGAGTCTGTTTTTGCAGGGCTAAGAAACCTTAAAAATCAAACCAAACTGACACGAAATGATATACACATAATTGTCCATTTCCTTAACAATGGTTTGCTGTAGTTGGCGTAGAAAAGGGTTGATGTGAGATTTTTTTATGAATTTTCTTGCAACACGAGTCTCATATGTACGCTATGCGGATCTATGTTTTTTGTCTTTAAAAACTCGTAAAAAATTCACTTTTTATCGGTTTTTCGTTACACTTACACCAATGTCATTATGATTAAAAGTACTTTTGATTAAAACTAAAAAAAAGGGATTGATTTTTCCAACCTTTTTCGTCTTCTTTTACACGCCATAAATCTTAAGCGTTTCTATCCATTCAGCTAATACTTACACATACAATGGTACAGTTTCCGTACTTAATGCCTGCTAAGTTTGAAGGCCGGAACAATGAGGGCTTTTGAGTAACAGTAGATTTAATGAGTGCCTGTCCGTTTCACGATTACGCTATTTTCGCCTAACTCCTGACGTTTGAAAAATTCTAAAAAATTAACAAAACATTAACTGTACCTTACTTGACCAGCATAAAATAGAAAATAAAACGACGTTATGGGTACTGCTCTAGCTCCTCAACCTGTGATGCTCTTCACTTGCGATTTATGAGAATACTACAAGAGGTATAGAACTAGGGCGCTGGCTATTATTTCCACGGGGATAGACTACAGCGATGCTTTAGTCAGCAATAAACAACGAAGCATTGAACGTTACAATGAAAATATTTGTAAGAAGACCTTTAATTCTATTTTACATGGTAAGAGTAACCGGTTAAATAATCTTTTACCCTCAGCCCATAAGTCGTCTTACCATCTAAGACGATGCAGGCGTTTTGAAACACCAAGGTGGAAAACAAATAGGTTCAGGAACACATTTTTAATGAGATCTTGTATTGAGCATGCTTATTATTATTCTTACATTAGTCATACTATTAGATATCTGTTACAATTTTTGTAAATACGCAATTCAGCCCCTTAGAGGGCTGCCATGTATTTATTTGTGAAATAAACCTTTACCTACGCGGTCCCTGTGTGGGTATTATGGTCGCGTGGCGTTATCACCTTAAATGACCTTTTTGCTCTCACTTGCATGTCTTGGAAGGATTTTTCCTTTTTGTAAAAGATGATCGGAGGTTTATTGGGGTGCTTATTTCAACTTAACAGCCCATGCACCAACTGTCCAGACCCACCGAGTTGTAGTGTATGCTGGTAATTTTGTGGACCCGGTTACTGGCGTGCATACGCAAGAGGTGGAATCGGCTTGGTCTAGATTAAAATACAAAGTTAAGATGAGGAAAGGCGTCAGGAACTATGATTTGCGATTTTTTCTCAATGAGCATATGTGGCGAGACTGGAGAGGAGAGGCTCACGTTTGCAATAACATTACTGAAGTTCTCTCACGGTATCTCACCAACAACCCAGTTTAGGGAATATTGTGACTAATTTCAAAATATGATCTTCTCTCACTTCAATCAAGAACATTCCTGGATAAAATATTAACGAAATGAAGTATAACAACACTCCCCAATCCGCTTGTTCATCGGTGAATTCGTTCGGTAGCATTCCATTGTTTTTAGACAATATACTATTACACAGTAAGCTTCAGTAGTTTGCGTTAAATTAAAGTTAATATTTTTAGGCTCAAAGAGTAATAACTTGTTTTAGTACTGGATGTCTATACAGTTCAACAGTCATTCAAGACTTCTCTTTCAGGAGAGCGGCTAACTCGATTACGCGGCAATTCACTCGCAATTCTGTACCCTCTGCAAACTCGGGAGGGAACATGAAGCCGTGCCCTCTCCGTTCCTTTAACTTGATGTGACTCCGACTGATGATAACTTTCTTGCCATTGTTTCTTATCTTTTCAATGAAGAACCTTGAAAAAATAAAATAAAACTTTAGCCTGTTTATCTATTTATTCAACAATTTGCCAAAGTCAGGTAAATTTACAATAGGACAAGGTTATCCCCTACTAGGTAAATTGTTTCGAGTTATTGAAGCTAATTCAAATCTTTGACGAACAACTTGAACTATACATTAGTGTACAATAATGGACACCGAATCGTTGTTCAACAGTATGAGAAGAACAAAGCCTGCCATGATTCATGAATTCTGTTTTCAGTGATATGCAATGTCCTTTTTATCACTGAGAAACTAAAGGGATTGCCTAACCATACGGGTACTATTGAATGGCCGTTGATATACTCACGCGAAAGCAATTGTATAGATTCGACACCTCTGTAATATTGGAGCCAAGGCTTTCCTCTAGCCAGAACAAGTCTCCACTTCCTAGCAAACGCCTCTATCGGAGGAGAAGCGATGGGCCACTTCCAGTCATTCGGCACCACCCAAGTCAGAACGACTGCATCTTTACTCTCTATTTTCGCGTAGACTGTGGCCTGTTTAAAAGAGTGCGCCGATTAGTTGTAAAAGAATCTTCGAGCATTGAAACATTGATTGCACACCAACGTTTTTTCCTAACAATTTTTTTAACGAAATAGTGCTCGTGTTACTCAGATGAAACTAGCAGTTTCTATTTTTTTTTTGATTTCACAAAAGTGGTGAGCAACCCATTTAAGGAGATCGGGATAATTGGAAAATTGTTTGACCTGTATTTTCTCGCAACAACAGATGAACAAGTTCTTGCTGATTTCTAACGTAAACGTGGAAGAACAACATGCTGAATAAATAAGAATAGGTTCTCCTGATGAAAAGATGCATGATTGTTTAAGTTTAATTTGCAGTATAGCTTTAAGGGCCGACCATTTAACATTTGACGGGGGCGGGGTGGGTGGGTGATTTCTGGTCATCAAGAAATTTTTTTTCTAGCAATCTGCTGGGCAGGATATTTTTTCCGTTCTAAGTGCTCTTTTTTTTTTCTGTTACATTTGGCCTGCATGCAATTTTTTCCTTCAAACAAGCTGTTGCAGGAAATTTTTTTCAAAATCCCCCATCCCCCCTTAAGAGTTAACTGTTAAATGGTTGGCCCCTTATTCAAAGTCTATGAGAAAAAAGGTGCGAACAGAACGGCACAGTTCCCTTTGTGGCTGTTGTGGTCGCGTGGTATTATCATTATCACCTTTAAATGACAATTTTGCTCTCACTTGCTTGTCTTGAAAGGATTTTTCCTTTTTGTAAAAGATGATTGGAGGTTTATGAAAACTGTTTTCTGCAAGGTCTGATTGTACATCTGACTCTAGTGTTTTTAATTTTTTAACTATCGTGTGGTGTGACAAAATACAGTAAACGTTCGTGACCTTTTGGCTTTTCTGTATGTGTAAGAGCCGATTGTTTAAAGGCAAAGTTGACGCCTGACAGAGACCATTCTATGATGCTTTCTGGGTGCCCTCTCGCGTTATTGGGTTGTCTGAATTGCGAAAGGCTGTCATATTCCGATATTTTTGTAGTATTTTGTTTTCAAAACACCGATAGTAAAAAAACCCACACACGCACACACACACCGGGAAAGGGTTAATGGAATCATTGACAAAACGGCAGTTATGAGGGCAAACACATTGATGGGATGTGTAAACTGTTTTAACTGCCTGGGGTACGGTGTGACAAATGACAATAAACGTTCGTGACCTTTTGGCTTTTCTGTATGTGTAAGAGCCGATTGTCTGGGGCAAAGTTGACCCCCGACAGAGACCTGTCTATGATTCTTTCTGGCTGCCCTCTCGCTTTGTCGCGTTGTTTGATTTGCAAAAGGCTGTTATATTCCAAAATTTTTGTAACATTTTGTTTTTGAAACACCGATAGTAAAATATAACACACAGGAAAGGGTTAATGAGATCACTGACCAAAAAAGGAAAATCCTATAAGACACGTTTGTGAGAGGAAAAATACAATTTGAAGGCGATAATGCGACGCGACCACAAAAGCGACATGGGTAGTCCGAGCCGGTCTGCCTTCACCTTTATTCTCAAGCAGAAGACTTGATCACAACGTCGCCTCGTCCACATGTGTAGAGAAATTGATCAAATCCTCTGAAAGAAAATCGATAACATAGAACTCAAACACACGGCAAAAGAGAAGCCTCCAAGGGATATTCATTGCAGGATAAATTATCAACGGTTTTATCTATATACAAGGAAACCGTGGACAAAGAGCAAGAAGAGACAACTGGATGTTTGGCGTGCCGGTTTCAACAGGCTATTCTCCAGCGTGAGGTTATATCGAGGTCGTGGAGCAACAAGAACCGATGGCGCAATTTCGCCGATTTCCGTTGGAATACAACGGAAGAGTACGACAACTCGTTCTTTGTTTAGCGAACCGAAAATGCAAGCTGCTTTGACGACAAAAAATGGATTCTCTCGCCTTTGTGGCAGGAAATTCAATGACAGTTTCCTGCCAGTTGGCTTGAGAGTCACAAACAACACTTCTCTCGCACTAAAGGAGGAATTGTAAAATTTCAGTAAAAGTGAAAAACAAAAAAGGAAAAACGCAAACTAAAAGAAAACCAAACAAACTATTTTCAATCTCTAAAAAGGGCTGCCTTTCAATAAGCTTCCGGATAAATGAACGTTCTTAAACCAAAAACCCATGCTCTGCAGGCTATCATATCAGGATACTCCGTCGTTCAAATGTCACGTTTCATTTTAAAGACAAAGCTTCCTTTCTCTTCCTACCGACCACGTGAATTTCCGACTACTCTATATCATAGTCGCACTTAAAAAAAAGGCTGTCGAGCTGACATTAACTCAAGTCCCCTCCCTCTCCTCGTCTGATCAGTGCGAAAGGTTCGCAAGGCCGAGACTTACTCAAAAGGAATTCGAACATGTCTGAAGACCAAGTTTCCGCTCCAATCGATTAATCTGAAGTAGACGCACAGGCCTCAACCCTGCTGCAAAGGTGGCGAGATAATGTAAACAGAAACACATCTGTTACAAGAACGTTTGCCCTCTTGCGAGAAGAGGATGTCTCGAAGAAAGCAATTCCTCGAAGATCGCGTATGGAAACGTTGATACAGGAAAGGAGAGCAAAAGGATATTCAATTGTCTACCAGGCACACCTCTAGTCAGATTGCAAACCTACTGGCTACGAATACTTCAACTTTAGCGGGAGTAAACCCCACGAGGTATTTTATTAAGAGCATTTTCAATGCTCGTGATTCATAACCAGTGGTATTGTAGGAAACATATCACAAGATTTGTTTCGTCATTTTTTGCCGTTCAATATGACATGGCTAGCAGAATTGTCAGGTAGCTTTCAAAGGGGCTAGACAAATGCTGGCATGTTAGGCGATTTTAATTACTCGCTATGAACGTGCATAGCAGTAGCCCGACTTGGCTTCAAACGAATTAGGAAAAAGAAAGGTGATTCCTCAGAAAAAAGTGCTGTCGAACAATTATTTTCTTAACCTTCTTTAAATGTTCACTAACAATGTCTGTTTCGAAAGGTACAATAGAAAAAACAGGTGAATATGCTTGTTTGAGAGATGGGGCCAATCTAACCCCATTTATGACCGGCAACAATTGGAGGACACATAGAGAACTGCGACGCCAACAAGATAGAGCGTTACAAGCATCGGCAAAGTATTAACTGAAAAAGGCTACAGGATGTCATTGCTTAACACCAAGATTAATTACATTATCTACAATGCACTTGAATTTTGTTTACAATTAATTTATTCAGATGAAGAAGGTGCATTTACTCAAAACGAAGCTTACAGCTAACATCGTATTTATTTTGTTCTAGGAATAAGCTGATGCACAGTAAGAGTAAGAGTTATTGTTGTTAGTATTCAACACTGACATTCTGTAATAACTTAATGCCATGGCTTCACCATCCAACCTTTTTCCCGCAAGCTTAAATCCACGAAATAAGAATACCAGATTCATTTTGTTTTCGAGAAAGACTCGCCGACATTTGTTTTTCTTATGGTTGAGTGTAAAGCTCTACATTGATATAAACTAATTGTACCGATAGGTGCTTGCATCGCCAGTAGCAGTAATACCACCAGCAGCTGGTCATGCAACGGCAGCAGCAGCAGCAGAAATAGAAGCAGTTGGATGCGCTGTTTTCGAATATAATTGTTCTTTTCCGCAGGTAATTTATTAAGCCTTACTTTCTATCAGAGTATCCCATATTTTTCATAGAAGCGCAAACAACTGTATCTGGGTTAGATTTAAGCTTAAGGTGAGTTATGTATGGCGAGATTTCTGACACAAAACGAAGGTTTGGACAAAATAGGACCACGCGGAGTCGAAATGCGAGTATTCGCAGAAAAGTCAAATTGAGGTGGCTGCTTCAGGTTTCCAGAGTTTTCAAGCTATATTATTTTGATGTATCCATACTACCAATTTATATACGCATGGAATAAGAGCTTGCCATAGAAACACTATAGCGTCGTAAAAACACCCTATATCTTGGCTTAAATAACAAGTAACTGAAGCACTTGCACGGCCCCCCGTTTCTTTCCTTGAAAAATAATAAGTATGTCAAGAAAGAACCTTATGAAAATGAAAAAAAAAATTAACAAAATTAATCAAGCGACCTACTTTTAACAATCTGTTGCTCACTGACAATACTTTCTTCCAGACACAAAAACACCATATTTCCGTGAAGGTGGTCAAACCCTCTGGAAACATAATCATTTTGACAGTAGACAATTCAAGATGCGTTGAGGTCAGCAAATTGATGGTGATATTTTCAGTACCTTCTATTCAGTAATTTAATACAGCCCTGCATATTTCAGAAGCTGTGACGAAGATTTGTTGTGAGCTCGAATCTGTAATTTTCGTTGATCCTACTCTGATGCCTATTGATTGCTTTATTTCACGAATTTCCTCCCTTATGATATGTTGATGCTACTCGATTTTCAGTTCTTAAACTGATACATTTTATCCACTTAGACCTTCAACATTTGTTTTATTTGAGCTAGGAATCTCTGAATTCATTGCGATCGTGATGAATGCCCGTACCTGTTAGAACTTTTAATCGTCACAAGTTGCGCCCATACCATTACGAGCCTCGTGGATGTTTTTTTATGATGATTGTTGCATGTTGTTTTCAATAAAACGCAGGAATATAATATGTTTTGTATTCATTTTTCAAACCAGAGCATACTCACTGCCCAAGTAAGAGACGCTGGTGTCGTCGTCCGGATGTATAGTGGAGGAAATGTCTCAGTTAGAGTCCCGCCATATGCAATATTTAGGGATATTGCTGGAAATGACAAACAAATCCTCCTGAAGCTGGAAAACAATTAAATAAAGATAACTTTGAAGTATCATGTGTCAATTTTTTTATCACGATGAGAGTCGCAAAGGAGAGAATTAGACATATTGATTTTGTTGATAGTTTAATTGATGCAATAATTCTCTGCTAGTTTAAAACAAGCATGGAATTTTTTTCCCAAAAGGGATTTTGTCGAGCAATTACCCGTCATGCGTTGTTCCGTGAACATGTCCAGTATTTGGAAAAAAACCTGTTAGGGAAAATCTTATCAAGAAAACGTGCTGATGTAAATTGGCCTAATGATCAATATCTAGGGATCAATGTTTAATAAAATGCTGGTCTTTGAAGAATCATCTTCTGTGGTTTTCTCTTTCTTTCCCAAATAATCGCTTAGAACATCCATCATCAAATACTGTAAGCTACGTTCTTCCTTTTCCCGCCCTATTTACTCTATTTCCTCCTTTTGTGGGTTATCTAACGATATTACGACGGGAAAATCGAATGAAATATTGCCCTGAAATTTCATAAAACCCACGTTCTCTAATTGCACAAACTAAAAAATTAAGACATTTTGATTTGAAAATAAAGCGAGATATTTACTGGAATTTCGTAGAACCCACGTTCTGTACTTCTGCTCCGTTGACACGATTCAATGTCGACGATTAGATCGTCAACGATCTGACTCTTAACGATCAATATCGTTAACGATCTGATTCGTGCTCGTTGTCTAAGAACACGTTCTTCGACAACGAGCACGATGTTACGAAAGATCGTTGAACCATACGATGAAATCGTATAAACGAGGACGTTCTTTTCAACGTCCTCGTTGTAGTGGATTTTAAGGTTAACGTGGTCGTTCTTTTCAACGCGCTCGTTATACTCGATCTCGCGTAGAACGCGCTCGTCCTTTTTGACGTGCTCGTTATACTCGATTTCGTGTAGAACGCGCTCGTTCTTTTTAACGTCCTCGTTATACTCGATTTGGATCACTCACAGTTTCTGGGCAACGAGTCGATTTTAAATCGTCACGATTTATAAGTCACTCGATAAACGATTTAAAGCGAGACTCGTTTGTTTGTGAATAGAAACGAGACTCGTTTATAGAAACGAGACTCGTTTGTAGAAACGAGACTCGTTTGTAGAAACGAGACTCGTTTGTAGAAACGAGACTCGTTTTTAGAAACGAGACTCGTTTGACAAAACGAGAGTCGTTTTGCGAAAGAAGGCTCGTGTGCCAAACTTTGCTCTTGGCGCATGCGTAGAAGTATAGTTTTTTTCCAGGTTAATGTTTTAGGTTCAAGATAAGCTGGGATTTTGCTGCAATATGTTAAGGTAATCTCTATTTTCTTTTTCTTGGGATTACAAAGTGCAGGGAAGGCCTAAACCGATATTTTTATAGAGCTTCTGGCATAAATTTCAGCAGATAAAGTAGCACTGGATATTTGTGTCGAATTAAGTTCAAAGCTTGAATCGGATCCTATCCCATTACTAAGGTTACTTCATTTTTCCACAACACGAGGGAAACCAGAAATTAAAACCATGAAAGATGTACATTTTGATAAATAAAAATGAAATGCTGAAACTTCATATTCATTATGCAAGGAATATTTCATCATGTTTTGCTGTTTTAGACTTTTTTTTCCCTTCAAGCAGACGCATAGCTGCTTGAACTTGGGCTTTCTCTATCGCACATTTGGAGTTATCTTTAGGAGACTGCCCAATTGCCATTTGTGCTGTCGTTACGCAATTTTGTCATTTCCAATCATGAATAAGTCTACTTGTTTTTATTTTTGCCTGCTAGAGTGTAATGAATGTTATGGTACTAGACAATAATCAAAATAATAGTAGGTTCCTACAGATGCCAACGGTTGAAATTGAAGGGCTTTTCAATGACTTTGCCAAGTTTTAGATAAATTGAAGGACCTTCTTTGGAAAGGTTTGCATAAGAAATTTTAAAATTATTTAACATTATTTCTCAGCTTTTCTATTAAAGTACTGCAATTTTTTACTCGAAAATTGCTGAAGAAAAAGCGTTGCAAAAATCAAGCTCTAGTCCTCAAATTCAAGTACTTTCAAGACCTTGAATTTGTTATTTTTGAATTCAAGCATCTTCGAATACTTTCAAGGCTTTTATGAACTATGAGTAGGTAATGTACTTGCCTTTAACTGCAAGGAGAAGGGAATTTTTTACCTATTGTTGATATCGAGTCAAAGTTTGTTGCAAAATGTTCACCCAAGGGGAGTTTTCACAAATCAGTTGATTGAAGCAATATTACTTTTCAATAGTTCATATTGTTTTTAATAGAAAAATATCTGAGTATTGAATATCGTTGATGGCCACAACAAGAGAAGTAGTACTAATTACAGTTTTAGTATATTCAATTAGAGGGATTTGACTTTCATTAGATACCAAGAGGCAATACACCTATTTTGACCTTTTTGTGGGTTAAAAATACGTCATACAAAAAACTGAAAACCTCATTGAAAACCCTGTGCATTCTTTATTATTTCTTACAAGATTTTCAAGAACTGATTTGCTATTAACTGAATCAGACATTTTTCCTTCACTGTAATCACTTTTAGGATCTAAACTTATTTAATTTAATTCAGATGGTTCTCTTTATCTCCCTATTTTTTCCCATGCTACCATAACTATTTTGCATAAGTCAGCCAGTATATTTTGATGATTTTTATTAATATTCAAGATTTATTTATTTAACACATGATAAATATCATTGGTTTGCATTTCTGTGAATTCCCATCCCAGTCATCAACTGTGGAAGAGAAACAAATACAAAAAGTTAGGTGTGAATTTTGAGTGAAAGTCAATTTAAGATGACAGGCATGGGTAATAGGAAGATGAAACACTCTTCGACTAAAAAAGGCCTTTTTTATGGATGATTTGACTTCCAAGGGACAAGAAGGAACTCTAGGCCAAAAATGATAAATAAGGTAAACCCAGAAATTGCAGTGATTATGACCATGGCAAGGAAGAGAATTAAAAAAAAGAGGAAAGGAAGTTATGAACTAAATTAAGTACCAGAAATCAACTAAGTTGTAAGAGAAAGGGTTGACAACTTGGCATTTAGTATTCTGGTTATTTTTATTTTTTTGGGGGGGAAAGGTGGGGCATGTTACTTTAAGATTCCACAATAAGATTTACATAATTCACACCTACCACCCCTATTCATTCACAGCTTCATTGTTACAATGTAAACATCCATCACTTGCCATTAGACAGTTGTACTGGGGAAAAAAAGAGGAAAAACAAGTGGGAGTATGTCTTTCTAATGACAGAGAGACATACTCCCACTACAACTAACCCTATTTCAGAAATGTTGGCTGAAATAATTTTTATTATAGCAATACCAAACATCTCAGCAAGTCAACCAGACTCGTTCTCAGCGAGCTAACTAGACTTATTCTCAGCGAGCCAACCAGAATTATTCTCAGCGAGCCAACCAGACTTATTCTCAGCGAAAAAAAAGCCGAACTTATCTCAGGCGTATCCTTCGGAAAACCCCAGTAATTTATGAGGAGTGTATTCATAGGATATATGATCTAAAAGTACATGATCATTTCTTTCTTAAAATGAATTTTTTCGTCATAAACTATCTTTTATCTCAGGGATCTCATCAAAATAAACGGAAATCAAAATGACAAATCTAATTCGCTATGAAAAAATGTTCTGACATGTTTATGTTTAGGAAACTTTTCTAGATTATTACAGAGATGAGATTGCTTCGGTAAGGATATTATTAGCAAGAGATCTTTGATTTATAAAATGATTGTTTGTGAATTTTTAACAAACAGATAACGAGGTTAATAATTATGCACGTAGCAGCTGCCATCCTGGGGGTCGACCCTGGGGTCATACGGGGGAATAGACTTTTGTCACCAATTTTTGTTCTAGGATGGGGGCATTGAAGTGCATTTGCACTTCCGAGACGAGACACATGGGAAAACACCCACTGGATTTTTACTATTGCCGCCATCTTGAGAATAAGAGGTCCTTACCATGGGGACTGGTTATTACCATTGATATCTTCAGATGTAAAAAAACTACTACTACTACTACTACTTTTTCCAGTTAGTCGCCGCCAAAAGCCACATAGGATGTTTTTAACTTTGAGCCCTGTATAGTAAACACAAGCTGAAGTAAGTTTTTGTTTGTGGCAAATAACATTCGTTTGGAGCATTACATTGTTTGAGTTAGTAGAGCATACTTCTTTGTCCCCAGGGGAGGGGCATTGGTAGCTTTATGTTGAACAATGTTTGATCCAATTTGATACAAGAACAGTTCCAGATTTTTGTAAAGGTAATCACATGACTTTGAGTGCAATTTGGAATAAATAAGCACGAGTAGATTTTTTCAAAGACTAACAAAATTGCATGAGCCCATAGGGCGAGTGCAATTTGTGGTCTTTGGAAAAATTTACAAGTGCTTATTTATTCCAAATTGCACGAGAAAATCATGTGATTATCTATTAATAATATACATGAAAAAATACGAGGTAGCTTCTCATAACTACGCAGAAGAAAAGCGCGCGCATCATGTGCAAAAATAATTTATTCAAACTCTGCAAGTGACATTGACCTTGACATTGACATTAACCAATGATTCTGACCAATCAGAATGTCTGGTTTCTTTCTTTCTTTGCACTGAATTAGCCCTCTTCTGCACTGAATTAACTCTCTTCTGCACTGAATTAACTGAAAACTGCATTCATCTTAACCAATCAGAACCGAGAAATTTTTTCATGTATATTATTATAGCTAAAATTAATTTTGTGGAAAAAATTCATTAATGAAGGAAATCTTTCTTATGGTTTTCTTTATGCCTTCTTGTGCGCTTTCTGCTATTGTTTTACAAAGAAATGTGATATTTGCTTTAGATTTAATTTTATCATGGTATGGCCCAACTCTATGCATGAAAGATGACGACATTTTTGCCTCGTTTGTATGATACATGAAAAGGCAGTATTTGTACATGAAATTTATCCTTTTCTCAATATTTTCCCTAACGTGACTAATCTCTGCATCCAAAACATTTATAACTAATTGAAAAAATAGATATTCTCCAATGGTTTACTCACCAATCTCTTGTAGAAGTAGATGAGAAATGTTCACATTAGTGACAAATTGTATGTTCCATTTGATCATCGCTTACATCTTTCAGGGATTCTCCTCGGTGTAACAAAATGTCTGATGCTCATTGTACAACTATAAGTTTAAAAACTGGGTAACCAGTTCAATATTAATTCAATATGTAAAACCAAACACTGTTAACAGCTATTGGGACAATTTTAGGAGACATTTTTAAGGTAGCAATTTTTCAAATGTTACACTTTTCATTTTTAAGTTATATCAATCTCCTCAAAAACCAATTCACTCCACAGAGTAGATAAGTATGAGCCGTTTTTTTGCAATGACGCACATCAGGAAGGAAAAAATATAGATTGACTCTCTACAACAGCCTTAATTCAGAAATACATTAATTTTTTTATTAACTTCTTAACTCCCAGTTAATTAGCATGTAAATTCTTAAACTTAAGTGGCAAATTCCTGTAGCTGATTTACAAAGAAATGTGTATCAGCTAGAGGAGAGATTTAACAGTCAGATCAATTGTCATTGATTAGCAAAATTTTTCAACTTACCTGAAAAGCAAACATTTAGACTGGGGTTATTTTCTTTTGGAGTAAGGATCATCAACTCACTAAATGGACCTCTTCTTCCAAATGTGGTCCTTACTGCAGATGGAAAATAGTCAAGTATTTTAATGACTTTGAATGTTATGTTTTGATTTGGGGAAGCTATGTGTTTAAAATTTTGTTAGTGTTCTGTTGAAAGGAGAATTGCTCTGGATTCTTAATTTTGTTATTAGATAGACAGGTTCTAGACATCAACATTATGAACATTGGTTTTACCCACAAATGTTAATTGTGTAGTTGTAAACCTACTAAATTATATTAAACCTAATTCCAGCAGCATATGCATGATATTACTATAATTAGATTAGGTATTGGTATATATTTTAATCAACAATATTACTACCTTGCCTTCCTTAGCATTTAGTATTCTGGTTATTTAAATTTTTTTTTTGGGGGGGGGGGGGGAGGAAAGGTGGGGCATGTTACTTTAAAATTCCACACTAAGATTTAAATCATTCACACCTACCACCTCTATTCATTCACAGCTTCATTGTTACAATGTAAAGATCCATAACTTGACATTAGATAGTTGTACTGGGGAAAAAAAGAAGAAAAAAACAAGTGGGAGTATGTCTTTCTAATGACAGAAAGACATACTCCCACTACAACTAACCCTATTTGAGAAATTTTGGCTGAAATAATTTTTTATCATAGCAATACCAAACATCTCAGTGAGTCAACCAGACTCGTTCTCAGCAAGCCAACTAGACTTATTCTCAGCGAGCCAACCAGACTTATTCTCAGCGAGCCAACCAGACTTATTCTCAGCGAGCCAACCAGACTTATTCTCAGCGAGCCAACCAGACTTATTCTCAGCGAGCCAACCAGACTTATTCTCAGCGAGCCAACCAGACTTATTCTCAGCGAGCCAACCAGAATTATTCTCAGCGAGCCAACCAGACTTATTCTCAGCGAGCCAACCAGAATTATTCTCAGCGAGCCAACCAGACTTATTCTCAGCGAGCCAACCAGACTTATTCCCAGCGAGCCAACCAGAATTATTCTCAGCGAGCCAACCAGACTTGTTCTCAGCGAGCCAACCAGACTTGTTCTCAGCGAGCCAACCAGACTTGTTCTCAGCGAGTCAACCAGACTTCTTCTCAATGAGCCAGACTTACAAAGTCCAGTAGCCTCAGCAAGTCAAAGCCCAGTATCCTCAGCGAGTCAAAGACCAGTATCCTCAGCGAGTCAAAGTCCAGTATCCTCAGCAAGTCAAAGACCAGTATCCTCAGCGAGTCAAAGCCCAGTATCCTCAGCCAGTCAAAGACCAGTATCCTCAGCGAGTCAAAGTCCAGTATCCTCAGCGAGTCAAAGTCCAGTATCCTCAGCGAGTCAAAGACCAGTATCCTCAGCGAGTCAAAGCCCAGTAACCTCAGCGAGTCAAAGACCAGTATCCTCAGCGAGTCAAAGACCAGTATCCTCAGCGAGTCAAAGACCAGTATCCTCAGCGAGTCAAAGACCAGTATCCTCAGCAAGTCTAAGAGCAATATCCTAAACAAGCTCAAAAGAAAGCATTTAATTTGGGGCCAGCCAAGGTATATAGATCCTCTACAGGTGATAGCTTTAGATTTGCAGCAAATTTAATTCCAATAAAAACTATGAGTCTTAGTATTATAAGCAAGTTGAACTATAGATAAAAAATAGGGGACAATCATACAAACCTTTGAAATAAAGCTCCAGGGGAATTGTCCCAATTTCTGCAAAAGAACAAATATGTTAGCCAAGTCACTGGTACCACTAAATAAGGAAAAAATCTATATGAGAGTGAAAAGGAACCATCGAGTGCTGTATAATTTTTTAAATATCACCCTGAACTTTGATCAAGTGGAAACTATTTCAAGAAGTTGCTTCTGTTTGCTTTACTTGCCTTTCATAAAAAAAATAGCTGTTGATAATTGGTGCATAAATACTCCTTTTCTGAATTTTAACCTTGATTTCAATGTTTCCGATCAGCGGAGAGAGTGATCTCAGGATAAACAATGCTCTTCCTATTTTAAAATTTATAAATGAACTCTTAACATATTTCCAAGGTTGTGATAATTCCACTATCTAATTGACTTGGCAATTACCTGGTTTTTGAAAGTAGTACATTTTTTACTAAGCCAAGTCATCTCCTAACTCTCCTAGGCTGGTGTGTTAAATTGAAAATCTTCTCCCACAAGCCTAATATTCAAGCTCTTTTCCTTTATAACTTGGTTATGCAATACGGTTAAATTACTACAGATTGCTAAAATTTCTGTTCCTTTTCTCCTGAGCGAATAAATACGAAATAGAAAGTACAGAAACATATCTGCCTTCTGAGCTGTTACAATTCTTCATAATGCATGAGATAAATGAATGAAAATCCATCAAAATCATAACCTCCACGCATCATGGCTAATGTGGCATTACATTTCTATTTTTCTTTCCTTTTACTTCATCTGGTAATTTGTCTTTCAAATGGCTCTAACCAAATGATAAAGTTCAGTGGTTGAGATTCTGAACTTGCATCCATTGTTTGGACCTCACAATGAATTACAATAATTTATATACAATATTTGGCAAATGAAAAGGTCAACTTTTGGTTTCACCGTCGAACAGCATACGTAGATCACTGTACTTAATTCTCACCTTGAAAAAAATTAAGGGGCCACCCTTACACTCGTTTTTCAAGTGAATAACCTTTTCACAGGGACAAAACATTGAGCCCTACTGACTAAGATTTACCTAATATTATGGAAATAACAAGAAAAGACCTTGAACCAGTTAGGAGCTTTCTTTTTAAATTGTTCATTGAATAAGAAATGTGGAGGCAAATAATACCGAAAACAATGCATAATGATAGTTGCTTGGTCACGCCAGTTACTTATTGAAATTAGTTTTAATTTTTAATCCAAAAAAAAAGGTAATCTTCGGAACGAACCAACATGACAGAGTTAAAAATCGATCTTTTGATGTACTTGGTTAAAAGTAGTTGATTAGCTTCTTCGTGTCCTATAAAAATTCGGCGTTTTAACTGCGCCAGACTCCAAATCAAAGTAAATTAAGAACGTATCTTCGTTTGCAAGCGAACTCAGTTCAAGGTCAGATCATGGGTCATCTTTACTTTCGGAACGTAGTGACAGATTTCACAGGGAACTTTATAAAGAAAAATTTCCCAAATCCTTATAGGAGCTGCGTTCGTTTTTGGATCCATCTCAAACCTCCAGTAAACAAGCCTGATTGCAAATAGTTATTGAATAATGAAACGCTGGGGCCAAATTTATGCAAGCATGGAATTGTTTCGCGTAATTCCGCTCAAAACCCCTTTGGCTATTGGACAGGAGGGTAATCAAAACCTTTGCTTGGCATTTATGACACTGCAATAAGAATACGTGGCACTAGCTTACTTGTAACATAAGTTGAACTGTGAACTTATAAAATTCAGCTGAATTTAGTCACGTACTTACCCGAATCTCGACTCTTGCCTTGTAAACAACGTAGCAACCGGTAGCATTTCAAAAGCATAGATGTGTCATCGTGTAACAGAAAAGGATTGTTTATGCGATGTATTCCACTACATTCTCGTTAAGCAACTTCTAAAACAACTGCCATTCTCGACACACGCCTACCATTGTGGCTGTAGCTGCTGGTTTCCTCTCTAAGCCATAACTAAGTCTAAGCTGTCACCTCAAGTTGGAACACGCTGTGCTTGTTAAAAATTAAAAAAACATCGAAGGGAGAAAAAGATAAGGCTGAAGGCGTGCACGAAGCCGGTAAATCTAAGATGTAAAATCACGACCTTGATGTCAAAGTAAACATTTGAATGACATTGCGGTTGATTCGTTTTAAGACAAAGGCTCTATTCTCCTCAAGGACCTTTGCCGGCGTGGGATAGTTCAATCCCGAGCCAAGGGGCATCTTGGCGTTTGTCAGCGGTATCACCTCAGGGAGAATGGGTTACCATAAGCGCCCAGCCTCAAATAAGCGCCCACCCTGAAAGCCCAAAAATTAAGGTTACCTCCTACCTTCGCGGATGTCCTTCGGGAGAAAATTCGTACGCGCGCTAGTTGGAAGAAAACCCTAACAAACTAGACATCAAAACAAAGTTTCATATATGCAATTTACGATAAAAATATAATTTCGGCGATTTTTTCATTTAGGAAGTGTCAGGAGCCAGAAAGGCGTGAAACGACCGAGTGTTCTTCTATCGAATTTATCGGGTATCGGATCCCGCAGCACGAGAAAAATGGCTGCCTAGTCTCATTCACAAGGCATCAATCAACAAAGGTGTGTCAGGCTTTTCCGATATTCTGATTGGTTGTCTGGATATTCGCATCTAAAGTTAGGGTAGCGAAAAATATGCGAAGCGTTTTGCGTAAATGGACACCACGTAAAAAATTTTAAAAGATCAAAATTTCCTGACACACATTTGTTAGTCATCATCACGGGAATGTTTTGGCGAAATTTAACGAAAATCGGTGAAATCTACATACCCTATAAATTCGTTCAAAGTGGATGTATTCCTCTCAAAATCAAATGCGAGATTTTAGCTCCCAAAGGTTTGTAAACAACTTGCGCCACACCAGGAGATTATCTCGCCTCCTGAAACCGCAAACCAATAAGATAGACGAGACCTGGCGTCAATGATAATGGATCAAGATTTTCCCGGGAAAAGTATCGTGTAGCAGTCTTTTTTTTTTTCTTTTTTTTTTTTTATCTCGCCCTGTTGATCGTTTAGTAATGGACAAAGTCGGCGAAGAGAAAACCCGCGGCAGAAAGGGTAAATCTGTCGCATTCTTCTTTTTCTCCATCGGTTTCGTCAGATTCCAACGAAGAATCTTGTTTACAACCTTCTGTGGTGTTGACTTTAATTTTTCAGCTCTTTGCCCCAAGGATAATCGAATGCACTGTCGATCTTCAGTGGATGCCGAGCTTGTCGACGCCTCCTGGCCAAACCAAGAACCTTTGTCACTTTGTTTTGTTTTGTTTTGTTTTTTTTTTTGAAAAAATGCTGCCATTTCTCTCTTCTTTGGACCTTTTTTTTCTTTTTCTTTACCCAAGGACTCTTCTCTAATTTTGAGTTTTGTGTTATATCCACGAGAAAAGACTTTCTACGAGCAGATTAATTCCACGTGTGAAATTTGTCAAGGGCGCGATGTAATATTCCTCCGAATATTCGAATATTCCCCCGGGGGGTTCGCCCATTTACGAGATTATGACACCTTCCTGATTTATTAACTTTTATTCGAAAATACGTTTTTTTAAATAAGTCGGACACTTTTTGAGATTTTTAATTTTTTTTTCTTTTGCAAACGCTAGTTAAAAAGTGTAACTTCAATCTAGTCAAAAAAAAAATCAGCCTCTGAAGGTAGGAAGTAACCTTAAATAAGCGTGCTTAATAATGAATAATAATAATAATAATAATAATAATAATAATGGTCTCTATTGATTCAAAACAGAAAAATACAATCCTAGTGTTACAAGCAATTTGAGTTAAAAGAGTTAAAAGGTTAATAATTCCACAAAATTAAATTTACCACCTGATTACAGTTAGAAATTGTCATATAGGTTATGTCTAAAAGTTAAACGACCAACGAATGTATTTTTAAAACGTTTTCTTTTGATGCTTGTTCTGGTGCCAGACCTAGTCCGTAAATCGTAGCTGCAGGCGTTTACAAGCGGAATAAAAAGCGACAGGGGTGATTGGCGGCCTTAGAAACCTTTTTAAAAATACTACTGCTTCTGTAAAATTGATCGTAAATTGTGATTTCTTGTAATAAAATTCCTTTTCCAACAACGATCGAAAAAAACATTGTACTGGGGTGAGATCGGAGTCTGATGCTCCATATGGGCATACGTGAAATCGGGGAAGTACTAAGGAATCGAAAAGAAAGTCTATTTCTACCTGCTTATACCCCTCTTTACGTAGAGATCTAAGGACATAGAGGCATTTAACATGTGTATTGAACCTACAGTCACTCTGAAAGGTGACACCTAGAATGCTCACATAAGTACAACTAGGGATCCCTAATACAGGAGGGTACAATTCATGATTGCCTTTCTAGGACTGTAAGCTCCTTACATTTGCTAGGGTTACAGAACATTCCATTCTTTTCTAACCACTCTAAGAAATGTTTGACCAATGTCTCAGACATGTCTTTAAATTGTAAACAGGAGCAATGATATTTGAAACAGCAGCATACTAGAATAACACTGGCAGGGTATCTAAATAGATCTCTAGATCATTTATAAAAATATGGAATAGATAGGGTCCGCTTACGCTACCTTGAGTAGTACCTTGATTCAATAATTTCCAATCAAAAGAAATATTATTGTAGCAAATTCTTCGGTTTCTACCTTTCAAAACACACGGGTATAGTTTAATTATATATGGATTTAATTGGAGATTTCTCAACTTTCTTGCGAACAAGAATCAGAATACGGCAATTGAATTTTTTTTATTGGTTGATTGAAAAAGTGATGGACTCAACACAGAAAGTGTGTTTTTCTGAAGGGATCGATCGATCGATGTTTTAACAGTTTTTTTTTTTTTTTTTGCCTTAATTAAAGTTTTCCATTGTAAACTCCCAAACTGCCACTCGATGCGTGGAAAACATCCAACCAAAGCCACTGCATAAAGCAATGACGGGAAGATGTTTTTCATGAAACGATGGATTACTGTTGTTCCTGCCAAAGACGTACAAGTAGATATAAGTCATTGCATTAACTTGTTTGGAATAAAAAGTAGAAAAGAAGAAATTGTAGAGCCGGTGCAAGCGAGCGGATATGTAAATGTAGAAAAGTAAGATGTCAGATTAGCATGAAATAACAAATTTAAAAAAAGAAAAAGTTTGTGATCAGCATCAAAGGAGAAATCGAGATGTTTTTCTTGATATGTAAAGAAAATCGCGAAAAAAGGTTGTATGTTTGAAAACACAGAAATGAGGTGCGTCGCCATTCAAAGCCTTTCTCAGGCCACACTTTCACCATCTGCTTACACTTAAAAGTAAACCGTTCTGAAAATCCACACCCACGTCTAGGGTAATCCGAGAAGAAACTTCAGATGTTAATACAGAGGGTTTCCTTTCATATTTATATATGAATCTTAAGCTGCCCTGTACTTCTGTGATGCACTTCACCCAAATATTAGAAAGATGTCATGGCCTCCGAAACCTACCGAGCTATGTGATAGTGCAGTCAAACTTTAAGAAGAACTAGATGCGTTTCTATACTCTAAACTGGCAACACACACACATCTCGGCGGAATATTCTGATCGCGTGCGGCGCCTTGTTACCTCTTTTGGCCAGGACATTATTTAAGGAGTTACGGCAGGAGTACAAAAACCACCCAAGCAAATACTGTTACCGTATGCCGAACAATGTTCAACTTATCCAGATGCCACACCGATTGGGGCATGAGATCGCTCCTTTGCCTGAAACTATCAAGCCATATATCAAAGCAACACTCCCGTGGGGTATTATAGATAGATTGGAGGAGACCCTTTCTGGTGCGGGAACCAAAAAGCCAGTGGCTAGGATGGATTTAACATTTCTGTCCTTAATGAGGATCAACTGTCTCACTGGCTGTCAACAGGTATCTCCCGAGTATCGATGTGCCTGCTAATGACATGGCTACCGTTCACAAGGTTCTAGTGCAGTCTCTCAAGGTAAAGAACACGCTCAACTTAAAGAGCATCGGCTTCGTCATTGACTTAACACTGTATGCAAAGGCAAGCGAGGGACAATGGAAACAAAGCGCAAAATTGAAAGATATGGTTATGAAAATGGAAGTATTCCACACAGCATGCACCATGTTGTCCAACACTGGCAAACGCTTCCAGGATGCTGGCTTGCGGGAACTGTGTGTAGAGTGTGATGTGATAGCAGAAGGTTCTATTGCAGAAGTTCTAAAGGGACTTACTCGTGTATGAAGCCCGATACTGATAAATCCCTTGATTCCACTATTCCTGTAAGTGGAAAAATTTTCTTTACAGAATTTTAAAAAATTAAAAATGAAAAAATGAAGCTGTAAACCTATTTGTTTCTGTACTTCTAAACATAGCAAACTTTACATAAAGTAACAAGAAATCACCTTTATAGAGTTATGTTTTTATAGACTCATGCATAATACAAATTTAACTGCCAACTGCAAGTAGGAAAAAAATCAAGGCCTTTCTCTTTAACTTTAAAGATGACAAGGACATGGGAGGGCAAAGACATGACATTGAGGAGAGGAAAACTTTAAGTGAGGGTAAGATTTAACAAACAAAATTCATTAAGTTTCATGGCTGAAGAATTTCTCCAGTTTTCTAATTTGCTCAAAGCATTCCAAAATGGGAAATTCAGGCCAATCCCGCATGACCAAAAACCTATAAACAACTGACGACAACAATTTCTTCTTACTATCCTCACAGAACCAGAAATGAAGAAAAAGAAGAGCCGAAAGAGAAGAAAGAAGAAAAATAATGAATCTCAGCAAGAAGGAAACGAAAAACCTAGTTAAAGTGTAGATGAAGTTATTAATAAGTGCAAAAATTATCATGCAATGTCTTCTATATTGAAATAGCCTTAACTTTTCTTTTAATACCTGTCAAAAAGTTATCTTTGCAAATGTGATGAGAATAAATGATATAAAGTTTTCCAATATGTATTAGTCGACTGTAATCGGGCCAGATGGTATTATTTGACAACATTTTCCAGAGGCAAAGAGGTCAACGAGCTATAATTATATGCAACTGATAACAAAAATTTTTGTTTCAGTCATCATGGTCATTATGCACTTATCAGCGGCCGTCCCAGGGGGGGAGAGGGTGACCCCGGGGAACCCCTGGGCATTAGGAATTTCCTAAGCCCCCTAACCAACAATAACATTGTTCAATATAAAGCTACCAATGCCCTTCCCCTGGGGACAAAGAAGTATGCTCTACTAACTCAAACAATGTAATGCTCCAAAAGAATATTATTTGCCACAAACTAAAACTTACTTCAGCTTGTGTTTACTATACAGGGCTATACAGGGCTCAAAGTTAAAATCATCCTATGTGGCTTTTTGCCGGCGACTAACTGGAAAAAGTAGTAGTAGTAGTAGTTTTTTTACATCTGTAGGTATCAATGGTAATAGCCAGTCACCATGGTAAGGATCTTTTATTCTCAAGATGGCGGCAATGGTAAAAATCCAGTGGGTGTTTTCCCATGTGTCTCGTCTCGGAGGTGCAAATGCACTTCAATGCAAAATTGGCGACGAAAGTCTATTCCCCCGTATGACCCCAGGGTCGATCCCCAGGATGGCAGCTGCTAAGTGTATAATTGTTAATCTCGTTATCTGTTTCTTAAAAATTCACAAACAATCACTAAATCAAAGCTCTCTTTCTAAAAATATCCTTACCGAAGCAATCTCATCTCTGTAATAATCTAGAAAATTTTCCTAAACATAAACATGTCAGAGCATTTTTTCATAGCGAATTAGATTTGTCATTTTGATTTGCGTTTATTTTGATGAGATCCCTGAGATAAAAGATAGTTTACGACGAAAAAATTCATTTTAAGAAAGAAATGATCATGTACTTTTAGATCATGTATTCTATGAATACAGTTTTCATAAATTACTCGGGCTTTCCGAAGGAAACGCCCGAAACAAATTCGGCTTTTTTTTTTCAATTTGAACCTTTGGCATCTGTAAGCACCTACTGCTATATAGTAATATTTTTTTTTTAATTATTGTCTAGTACCATAACAACATTCATTACACTCTAGCAGACAAAAATAAAAACAAGTAGACTTATCCATGATTGGAAATGACAAAATTGCGTAACGACAGCACAAATGGCAATACGGCAGTCTCCTAAAGATAACTCCAAATGTGCGATAGAGAAAGCCCAAGTTCAAGCAGCTATGCGTCTGCTTGAAGGGAAAAAAAAGTCTAAAACAGCAAAACATGATGAAATATTCCTTGCATAATGAATATGAAGTTTCAGCATTTCATTTTTATTTATCAAAATGTACATCTTTCATGGTTTTAATTTCTGGTTTCCCTCGTGTTGTGGAAAAATGAAGTAACCTTAGTAATGGGATAGGATCCGATTCAAGCTTTGAACTTAATTCGACACAAATATCCAGTGCTACTTTATCTGCTGAAATTTATGCCAGAAGCTCTATAAAAATATCGGTTTAGGCCTTCCCTGCACTTTGTAATCCCAAGAAAAAGAAAATAGAGATTACCTTAACATATTGCAGCAAAATCCCAGCTTATCTTGAACCTAAAACATTACCCTGGAAAAAAAAAAACTATACTTCTGCGCATGCGCCAAGAGCAAAGTTTGGCACACGAGCCTTCTTTCGCAAAACGACTCTCGTTTTGTCAAACGAGTCTCGTTTCTAAAAACGAGTCTCGTTTCTACAAACGAGTCTCGTTTCTACAAACGAGTCTCGTTTCTATAAACGAGTCTCGTTTCTATTCACAAACAAACGAGTCTCGCTTTAAATCGTTTATCGAGTGACTTATAAATCGTGACGATTTAAAATCGACTCGTTGCCCAGAAACTGTGAGTGATCCCTCGATTTCGTGTGCCGTGCCCAGATGGCAGCATTGATCCACGTGGTTTGCTTATCGAGCAGGAATGGTAATCGAGTACGACAAATGCATATCGGGCTCGGTTGCCCAGGAACAAAATGTGATCCCGATTACTAATCGAGTACGATTACTAATCGAGTACGATTACTAATCGTACTCGATAACTTATCGAGCTTGATAACTTATCGAGCTCGATAACTAATCGAGCTCGACAAAGCTCGTTTATCGAGCTCGGTTACAGAACTGACGAGAAAGACTGGTGGAGAGTAGAGTCTTATGTAGTGCGATGGGGTTTGGAAAAAAACCTCGATACCAACGGTGTTTACTTCATAAGTTTTTTAAGGAGATTCAGACACAGGATTCATAGAGAGGATATGAAGTAAGAGTGGAGAATATTGAAAATCAATTTTCCCATGCTGCCGTTTTTGTTTAGGCGATTCTCTTCCCCAAATATCAGGACGCCCTTTTTTTCGCTTGCGCGCGTTCCTGCTTTTTCTGCAACAACGTGCATTGAGATATTATTGAACTTTTACTGTAAATCTGTAAAGGCTAAATAAAGAACGTAAAACTGAGACATGCATATGAAGCAGTAAAAAAAACTGGATATCGCCGCACCCTTTTTCCTACTCACAACAGCGTCACCTATCGATACAACAACATTAAATCGCACTCTTATTTTAAAATGCTACTATTTTTGCTCCTTCAATTACGATTGAATCACCAATCTCTTAAACTTTCAATCACAATTAATTTTTGAACACTCTGAATTGTTCGGCGTTAAACACTTCCAAAATAAAGGCAAACCATCACCACAGTGACTTTTGTAGGTGCTTTGAAAACGTCATTTTGCTCTCTGAATCCAACAAAGGCTTTGCCTCTATCCATGAAAATGAATAAACTATCTTTTTTCCCCATTACTATAATAGTCACCTACGGCAAAAAACGCATTGCAGCTAGATGATGCGTGTAGTAAAGCCCTTATCATCCCGTCAAAAAAATGTTACAAGAGAAATCAACATCGGGGAATTCGAAAAGATCTGTTTTAAAAGTGAGTTAAAATTCAAGGTAAAGTCGCACATTTTAAAAGTGCGTCTTTTCGTCAGAAAATCTTTCTGGACCAGTGTGGTCAATAGACCTAACCTATGAAAAACTTTTCAACATAGTCATGGACAGAGCTTAATTGTTTATCTAACTTTCTCTCAAAACCTGAAAGCAAAACCCGTAGCTTATTTACAAAACCGGATTTTGAACTAGATACTGATTGGCTAAAACGGCCAAAAAGGCTGCATTGATTTCTGAGAGGCTCCCGTTCTTCCCTCCTTATCCTCCAGCGTGTTGACTGGTCCAGTTTTAAAATTTTCCAGCAGGATTCGATTTCTTGGGTGTCAACCCCATAGTGACTGACTCAACGAAGTTAAGTCGGTGGACAATCATTTGATGTGCAGTTATGTTGTTAATTCTTTGGTCCATCTGACGGAAGGAGGGCCAGTAATCCGAGTGCACTTCGGATCTAGGGCGGTGGCCATATCTCGTCTTTCCACTATCTGGAAGTGGTGTTATGCAGGTGAATTTTGTATCGTAACAATTCTAAAAACCCATGTCTCCCTTCGTGCACGTCTTCCCCTATTGTACTGAAATATTGAAAATAGTAGATATATTTGAGATGGATTTTGTCCCATCAATATCTTTATTTAGGCGTTATCCTAGCTATGCATATATGTGTAATTTATCATTCGCCTGTATGAAATAATTTTGATGTTAAAGCGCCCTGAGTACTTTTTGTTGTCACATTTCCACCTTCTTCAGCTTGCGAACCACATGTCGCAGAATATCAAGGAACAATGAGATTATGAAAATATTTACATTTAAAAATCTTTAGACAATGTCTGCTCTAGTATATACTATGTCAGTGATTCTTTTTTAACTCTTTTATTCCAGTAACGGTTATCATAATTTTTGTGTGCCAATAATGGGTGAGTTGCTCGGAGGTGCATAGCAAAGGATGCTCGGATTTTGAGTGCAGGCCGATCAGAGCGATCTTACGACGCTATTTACTGTTTCAGTATATACTTGAGAAAATAGAGATTTCAACCTTTGATAAGTGGTTGAACTCGCTCTCGTTGCATTTTACCACGTTCCCAGGTCCACCAAAGCGTGCGACTGGCCTTTCCTAAAGGTGTTTCGAGCAGCCATCCTGTAAGGGTCTACCAATCTTGCTATTCAAGCATGCATTTAAATCAGAGAAGAAATAAACCATGAACTTCCTCTCTTTCCCAGGTCCACCAAGGGGCAGAATTGGCCTATCCTAAAGGAATCTCGAGCAGTCATCCTGTAAGGGTCTACTAATCTTGGTGTTCAAGCATGTATTCAAATCCAGGAAAGCCTGGAAATTCGTTGCTGGGAATCCTAAGCAGAGAAGAAATAAACCTCGTGCAGGGGTTTACCAAGTGGCACTCTGGGTAACTCCTCGAAAAACTGTTTAATCTCACACCCCTTTTCTTGCATCTTCTGCAACGCCTGTACAGCATTAAAAAGGAAAGACCCTTTAACGGTTTTGAACAAATTAAGATGACCGGCTTAAACTTTGTGCATAAGCATTCTTTTCCCCTGAACATATAGACGCGTATAAGATACGACTTTTATGGTGGATTCTCTTGCTTCGAGAATTTTTGAATTAACATAAAGGAGGCCTTCCACATCGAATGGGAAAAGTGCAGTCTACAACAGCACCTGAGTACGTCGATGATTATTATTGTAATCCACAATACTTTTAGTGTTGTTTTGAGTTTTTTTTTTTAGTTTTTATTTATCGCGTAGGCGTCAATCCAATTTGTGCTACGAACAGCGAGCTGACGCACGTAAAATTTGTTACTATATAAGATGATAGAGATAGATTAAAGGACGTTTGTGCCAATGCACGCACACGATGAAAGAAGGACTAAAGCGCACTTTCCCCGTTATTGTTTTTCAATTAATACAAAGTACATTTACGTCAGCCCCGCGCGTTAAGATGGTCGCTGCGTTAAAAAAAAAAAAAAAATCCAACGAAATGTGGTTTATCCATAATTGACGGTGCCCACTAAAAAGGAGACGTTGCAATATTTGTGTGCACGAACTAAAAACAATTCATTACCATTGAAATGGAAATGCGACTTTTGGGCATATGCTCAATTCTTTAATTATAAGCGGAAAGGAATTGTACAAAATAATTTCTTTATTATCTCGTGCTGCAAAAAATTGATACCCTCGTTCGCAATTTAAAGCCTGGCATCTTTGGAGAACGCTTTCAGTTTAATCTCTTAAATAGGCCGAGGTGATTACCGAATTAGTCCCATTTTAAGTTTGGGTTGAATGTTTCATGGAATCTGCAAAAAATTAACTTCGTGTCGTTGCAACAGTGTTCGGCAACCGACCTACCGGCGTTGAGGTTGAACTCGCCAAAAAAAATTCATAAATGAATAATAGTAATGATATTAAAAAGATGCACCAAATAGTGGAGTGTTCCTATTGGGTGATGGTTCGAAAGTTTAAAGAATAAAATTATGGCCACTTTACGGATGGTGGTTTTTTTTCTCCTTACGCCGGTTACCATAAATATTTTTACTATTAACATTTTTTTTACTATTAACATTTTTTTTACGACTACTGTTTAAAAGCTTTATCGTGGGGCCCTGCTCTAAAGCTGCATACTGACGTAAGGACTTACCATTTTCTTCTTCTCCTTGTTGGAGTCTACTCAGCTAGCAATAGCGAATAACGATCTAAATTTCGATGATTCTGTGACTTTCTTCAGTTTCCTAATTGACTATTTCGCACTTATGCAAATTACCTCTTTTTCACACGGTTGTTTAGAACAAAATGAATAGAACCTCTTTAGCTGACCGTAAATCATTGCTAAGCACAAGGTAAAAAAGCCTATTATTTCAACTTGCGACTTCCTCATTACTGCCTCGCGCAAGGTAAGTTTGATTATTTTTCATCTTCTGTTACAATGGCGAAGTGTGTTTGCCGTTGTCACAACAGAAAACAGGACAGTTTGTAATTACAGTTATTACAACGATTACTAAAAATTTAGGTTTTGTTCATAAAAACGTTGGGTTGTTATGTACTTTCATTTAGGACGGAATATATTATTTGTATGTGGTGAAAATATTATCTGCGTGTGCATGTCCTATAACTCCCCTGTTCCCGCGCTTTTTGATCTTACATTCTGCTGTCGCCTATCAAAAATGGACGCCCGTAATAAAAATGTTATTATTTAAACGCTGGTAAATTTACTAGTTGACGAAAGAAACAGACCTGACTTCGAACATACCTAAAGGGAAAACATACCCTATTGATAGGGGTAGGAAACGTCTTAACTGACTGACGTGACTGACAAACTGGCTACCATGAAAACTACCAAAGCTAGCTTTTTGTATTTCTAAAGGTAGAAAATTTACACGATCAAATCTGTTGAACTCACCGATCATTTTTTTTCTTAATTAACGACAAGTTGTGAAGAAAAAAAGTGTTTGTTTCTTGAGTCACAACAATTGACGATACCCTCACGGCTCCCAAACAACAACAACGCTCAGTAAATTAAGGCATTTCTTGTAATATCAGCATGGATATGGAACGACTTAACTGACAAACCTGACTGGCAAACTGGCTACTGTAAAAAATTCGCGGCCCGTATATCTGACGGAAGAGAACTTATTTGTTCAAATCGGTTGATCTCACCGACCTTCTTTCCTAATTAAAAAAGATTTGTAAAGAAACAAAGTCATTGTTTATCGATTCACTGCAATTATCATTTATCCTACGGCCCTCAAAATACAATAACGCGCAATAGATTAAGGCGTTCTTTTGTAACATCCGTTTACAGGATTTTTCAACTCTGATACACTAATATGGGAAAGTAAACTGAGACTACCGATTGTGTAC
Organism: Stylophora pistillata; assembly: GCF_964205215.1. Classification (NCBI taxonomy): domain Eukaryota; kingdom Metazoa; phylum Cnidaria; class Anthozoa; order Scleractinia; family Pocilloporidae; genus Stylophora; species Stylophora pistillata. Next base: position 46,986,599 of record NC_142520.1, on the reverse strand, counting down.
TTATATTCTGTCCAATGCTAGAGACGACACGCTTCGGAAGAAATAAAGGAGAAGTCACAACAATAAGTCTTCCTTTGTGCTGCCCACTAGTCTCCTTTGAGAAAAAAAACTACTTTTAATTCATGTTATGCAAGGCAAGGTTTTTATTTTTTCGCTTTTTTTTTATTATAGCCATATCGTTTCTCCCCCACCCTAGCATCAGCACTGCACTGATGAGGCCCAGAAGGCCGAAACGGTACTGTCTGCAGTTAGTTATATATATTGTTTTATTTTGTTTTTTAACAAATTCAAATTCGTGTCAGACTGGGGTGGTGCGAGGCTACGTGTCGGCTTTTATTCGGTGTGGGATGCCTTTCATTCTGTTACCAAACCGGTTATAGCGTTTGCGACAATGGGACCAGGGTAGTCAGAGAACAAGGAAAAATGAATTTATCAAATTATTTATTATCACGTGAAACACAGTGCAGCAAACGAACAAATCTAGCTTACTAATACTGAACAGAGGTAAATTGACAATTCTTTTTCCCATTTATCTTGAAAAAAAAACAATTTGACTAAAAAACCTAACCTTTTTTTATATCGCCTAAAAAAGATTTACTATCAGAGCACCACTCTCTACATTTGTCCTCGTAGCCATCTTTCCTTCCATAACGTCATTATCGAGAACATTTTTCTTCAAGTGTACTTCTGTTTCCCACAGGCATTTTTCCAAATGTACACAACTTAACTAAACTGGTGGCTGACTGGAAAACTCAAGTTATTTAGCTTCCAGACTCTCTATTTTCTAAATTCGTCACTTGTTACTAACCCTAAAAAACAACAAAGTTTTGACATCAAAACAACTGCGTCAAGTGATCTTTTCCAATTAGTAATGTTACAGATAAGAGCTAAGAGAGGTATTACATACAGCGAAAAAAGCGGAAGATCTCCATGAAGAAGCACTTAAACTTTTTTCCATTCAAAGTTATTTCTTAAATTTCATTGTTAGTTTGTTCTATGCTTATCACATCGCCTACGATCCTTTTTGTTCTAGTGCATAAACGACTTCCATTTTTTGCGTTATCATTTGCGACCTTGTTAACTCTCCTAGTTAATAAATGGAAATCTACTTGTCTTCTTTTAAAAGATAATATGTCAAGACAAACTTGACAATCATAACGTCTTCTCGGTCCACGTGATCCAGTTCACAGAGCGGGATATTTGCTGCTACTTCCCCCTCTCTTATCTCCCTCGCTGAGAAAGGGAAAACCTTCTCCTCGCGGGAATCAGGCATCAGTACTATTCTGTTGACATGAAGCATAAAGTCATTACTGTGGAGAATCATGATAAGGTTTATTTTATTTTTGACAGTTTTCAGGTTCGGAGACATGGTTTTAGATTTCCTCACTCCTATATGGAAAATTAACGATATTGATAGTTGCCGTAAAATACGTCACCTATATGCAAGTACTTTGGCTTATCAGCAACGATCATTTATCCTCTGCACAGCGTTCCAGATTCAAGAGTGAGAATCTATCCTTTATGATAAAGATGAGTCCCTCACCTCGTTCCTACTACCACTGCCGTCACTGCGGACACCAGCTCCAAGGAGAGTCCCGCAAATCGCAGATGCGCCCTCCACCGGTTCCCATTCCAGCACCTGTACTAAGTGCTGAATAGGTGCGGCCCCTTGACGTCACTCCATTTCTCTCCCTTCCAGCGGAAGGAGAACACTCCTCTTTCTTCCAAAATTCATTTTGGTTTGGCTCTCTGAAATGAAACCGAATGTTCAGTTCATGTTAATATGATATCTTTTCTCATTATTTTTAAAATTCAAGCATCTCACCTGGAAATGCATCAGGCCCCGCAGACGCTGGACCTCTCCTTCCTGCAGAACACGGTGGGTTGCGGCTGCATTTTTCGAGTGCTGTAACATGTTCTTCTGTTTTATTATAGCAGTGCAGCCAGTCACCGCACAGCGAACCGCTCTTTCTGGGCACTCGCTTAAATGCAGTGTTAAGTGGAGTCTGCAAAAGAATCAAAATTAGGGGGAGCTGGCTGGCTAGTGCAACTTTTGGATATTTTATTGGCCTTAAATAGTCATTTTACTATTGATTTCTTAATTAAACAGATAATATCTTACCGTGGAAGGCTTGTTCCGCAGCTTAGAGGGCATAGTACTCTCTTATTAGAGCAAAGGGAAGCGGTATGCTCCTCGAAGGATTCCCTTGTTATTTTTCTACCGCATTCCTGGCAAGGGAGCTTGTGCTTTGCACACTGCGCAGTGTGTGCTGCCATCCTCTCCCTTGCCACCACCTCTCCACACCCATCATTGGCACACGGCATCGGAAACTTTCCACATGTTTGTAAGTGCTGCTCGTGCTCGTGAAATTTTCCTGTCCATAGACAGCCGCTCTTATTGCACTTGACATCAAAATTTCCCAGGATGTCGTCGAGTGCGATATTGACGTGAAGGGTACCTGTTCCTATCGGTGCTTTACAAAGTGGGCATTTTGGGAAAGTCTCAATGCCCATGAGAGTCGCAAGGCAGTGTCGAAAGCCTGTATGCCCACATGCCAGAGTCACAGGTTTAACCATTGTCGATAGGCTTCAAATTAACAGACAATAAAGAGAGTTTAGTACACACTATTGCAAAACTAGTGTTGACAAGTCAAGTAATTCCCTTCAAAAATACCCCTGCTAGCAAGGAATTCAGTTCGAAAAGTTGTCGAAGGAAAGTGGAATTTAATCATGGAGTAATGATTCCTTACTCAGAGTTACAACAAACGCAGAACATAAATCTTAATGTTTTAAGGCTTCATAGTTTACTTCTGTTCCTAGACACATTGCTATCATTTCGTCTAATTGGTCAAATTCCTGTTGAGGGAGCAACATTTCTCTCATCTTAGAAAGACAACTGGTGAAGTATAAACCATTTCAGCTCGATCACAGAAGTAAGCAAGTTTGCATGAATGATTTTCATTGCCTTGATATTTAAACATCCCGTCCTTTTGCCTGAAGATTATTACAATTTCGCTCATGATCTCTTTTTCCCAGAAAATGCGAATATAGTTCCGCAGTTAAAAAGAACTTCTGCCTTCTGAATGCCCTGAATGCTGTCGGTTGTTCTCCTTAAACGTCATGTTTAGCCTTTGTATTTTGAATTCGCAATTTTTTTCTCAAAGAAGCTGCGTGGTATTGTTTGCTTTAATGCTGATTTTTAAGTGCGACTTCAAACCGGAAATCCAAAAATAAAGAGCCACGAAAATTTTTATTCTCGTCAGGCATAAGGGGGTCTAATTTCTTATCTGTTTTGAAATGTTCAACTCGACACCGAGCTTGGTTTGAAAACCAGCGCATTTTGAAGTTCAGAGTTATGGTGGTTGCTTGACATACAGCTCCACGTTGTTGAAAAGTATAGACTTATCTGTTATAAAAAGTTCTTTTGTACTTTTTTTTGGGTTCAGTTGAGATAATCAGAGGGCTAGATAGCCAAATTTAAATTCAGACTTTTTGCACTATTTTCCGGCCGCAATTTTAGTGAACCAAAGATACACCCACCACAATTGCGACTCCATACTAGGCTCTTTAAATTTGCGCAAAACATTTCGACGAATATCTCAAGTTTAGAAAACAAAGAGACCTAAAAATTAGAGAGTTATTTCTTAACCTATCTCCTATAACATTGAAATTTCTTAACGAATGCACTGAAGATCTATCTGTCGATGTGTGACAGCGAAAACAAGCAGTTGCTGACAGATAAAAATCATCGCAATAATAAGAAAACAAAAAAAGACTTACCATACAGAACAGTTAAATAGCGCGCCGGGAGGAGAAGTAAACTCAAAATGCTCATGAGACATAGCGAATCTGGCAATGAATAAGGCAGCGGAGTGATCTAGTCCAAGCGAGATCTGCTTTTAATTTGTTGAAATTACCAAGATTAACTGATAAGTAAACGATATATATCACCTTGTGGACCTCAATGGGAAATGTGTATTCCCTGGACAATTTGACACGTATTCATCAATAACAATTGATACTGATCTGGTAGCAATCGATCCGCGAAGTGACAGTTACCCATGCATGGTCTCAAGTTCCTGTTCAAACAATAAAGTTTCCATTCTGCGTGTACGGGTGTCTATGTGTGCACACCACTTCCTAGAAAAGGGTCACTTGCCCGTTTGATGTAATTAAAGAACAATTGGACGATTAAAAAATTGCGTTTGGTGCATTTGCGGAAAACGATCCCAAAATTGTTTAACTATCAGTGTAAGTGTCCCGTAGCGACAGGCCTAGGTGACATGGGTGTGCCGTGAAACAAAAGCCTTTAATTAAGACATAAATCATATACACGTCGGTCAGTTTCATTTTCGGCGTGGTTTCGCGTCATCGAAGGACATCGATTAGTGTAGCAAGCACTTAAGTCTTTTAGATTAAGCCTTCAACTCTACGAGATGAACCGCAGTAAGCGCGCTTTCCAAAGAACTGTTGTCTTTCTGGATAAACGGCACAGAAGCGTGCCAAACAAGACTGAGCTGGGCAGGCTCACTACCGCCAAGCGGATTTCTGATTTATCATTTACAAAGAACGACAGCTCTTCCCAAATCGGAGAATTACTGGTGAGAGCATTTCCTCCCCTTACAGGAAAAGACCTTAGCAGGTAAGTGCTGCTCCCTACATAATCTGTATCGTAGGCTAGAAAAATGGTTCCAGGGAAAAGAATGAGAAGTACCGTAATAAAATAAGCGAAATGCCGAAAAGAGGCGAGATTGGATGTAAACGTGAATGAAAGAAAACTAAGGTTGCTGTAATATATATTCCTTTAGATGTCTTGCAATTACTAATAACATTGAGAATTTCTCGCCAAGTGAGAGGATTTATTGCATTTAAAATTGGTTACAAGGCAACACTTCGAACAACTTGCCAGTTTGCAATCATTTGTGACGTGATAAAAAAATGAAATGAAATGTTGGCCAATTTTATTAAGAACATCTTAGATGATAATCTTCCTTGTACCAGTGCACATTGAATTATTTAAACTTACAATACTCTTTTTCATGTGACATACTGTGCAATCTTTCTCTTATTGCTACAATCTAAAGCAAATACCACTAAAACAAATGTCACAGTGCATGCGAAATTAATGTATGTACCTTGCAGAAATAAACCCAGAGTTAAATTCAATTCAACAGAAAAATTAGTGTGGGTAACTACAATCACCTTTCTGTCATTACTTTATTACACTAGCTTGGAAATAATAACATCGTATGCGAGAGGGCATGCAATGAGGACAGTGGCAACTGGCCTTCAAAGTGGCGTGCAGCTCATGAACCACTTTGGTGGAAGTAGAAAGAAAAAGATCTTTATATTTTTACCAAGTCAAGGTCTGTGTATATTTGAAATGTTACTTATGTCAACCAAACCTTACATCTGCACAATGTGTTTAAGTTGTTATCGTCAAATGGAGCATAATTATGTCTTGGGCAATCTTTCTGTCATAATTTTAATTCAATTTAGCTTTCTATGAACTTATATTTATGCTCGATACTTTATTTACTTAATATCTAAGTAAGGTGTCTTTCCCTGCAGCCTTGCAACTTCTAGCACAAATTAATAGGAAAATAACAAACCTCCGGTACTACACAGAACTTTCAGAAGAAATTGGTCATTTGTTACCTCATCACCCTAGGAATAGTGATGTGCATGACTACTGCAATTTTCCAAATATTAATAGAGTAGCAGAGGCTGGCTTTATCAAAATGCATACCTTAACATGAAACAATTCAAAGGTTGATGGCCTTTATGTCATAATTGTATCCACAAACACTTGCAACAGTCTTCTAAAAGCCCATTTCCGGTCAAATTTATAAAAAATTTATAGATTATAGACATTTGATCACCACATGTGCATGGATAACCTGTTCTCTCACCACAGCTCTGTCATCTTCCACTTCATCAACAGCATCCACTTCCACATCTTCATTGTCCACAGTCAGTTTACCACCCACATCTGGAGCCTCTTCAACACCTTCAGCATCTCCAACCCTTGTACCACCAACATCTACAGCCACTTCTACATCTTCTTCATCAACAGTCAATTTACCACCAACATCTACAGCTACTTCAACATCTCCACCATCTGCAGTCACTTTACCACCAACATCTACAGCTACTTCAACATCTCCATCATCCAGAGTCACTTTACCATCCACATCTCTATCCACTGCTGCCTTAACATCTACATCATCACAGGCCACTTTACTGTCCCCATCTTCAAGCAGCCTTGTATCTACACTGCCACTTGCACAACCCTCCACATCCACTCCACTGGATCTGATGCCTTTGCCAGTTGATGGAGGTAACTGGAAAAAAGTTTTGTCAATATTTGAAATTAATTAAGCTTTTCAGATCCTTCACAAAAATTTGAAAATATCAATAATTACAAGTCTGAGTTGAAAGGTATCTGCTTATACTACCAACAGCTTGGAGTTTGTCTTTCCCTTTGTAATTCAATTTACTGACTAGTTATGTTATTTTCAGTGGGTACATCTCATCCTGCCAATTGAAAGTGCCTAGATGAAAATCGGAGAAGTATGACAAGTTCTAATTTAATTCTGAATTTTAAGTGTAATCTAAATTGCTTTTGACATCATAGCTTCTACGCGACGATATCTCACAGCAATGGCAACTGCCAGTGCAAGAGGACTGACATCAGGTATAACTGCACGTTTGTCTTATTTTTTTTTATTCGCTTTCTGCATTGGTGTTCTAAATGAGTCTATGGGTGTGTATAGGATGATTACAATTTAAGTCTAATGTTACTCAACAGATGAGATCTCCGACTTGTCAGATGAGTCCGATTCAAACCAAGGCGGTGAGTTGGTGCAATTACAGTTTCAATTGATCTTAATGAAGATACCCAATAAATTCAATAGGAGAACACTTAATCACTTTGCCCCTTGCAGGCTCGTAACACTTTCAGAAGAAGCTGTTATTAAGCTTTCTTCTGATGTACAGCTTGCAAGGATTTGTGGGAAACTACTCTGAATACAAGTATTTTCCTGAACAACACCTCTGAAAGTGAAAAGTAACCTTTAGTTAATTTAAAGACCTTTCACAATTCTGCCATAGACCTGATCTTGATGTCTGCACCTTTTCCTCTGTTAGGCCACAATATGGGACCATCCATTGTATCATCTGACTCAGAAGATGACACTAATGGTGAGTAAAAGGATGTTCAAGTAAGTTAAAACTATAGACTTCTGAAGCATTATGTTATGTAGTAACCCACAGCTACAGGTATTCGTTCCAGTTCCAGTTCCAGTTAGACATATATAAATTTATTGGAAAAAACCCTACCAATCTGAGTCACACATCACTCAAGAAAGGATATAGACAAATATGGTATTAAGTGCTTCAATGGACTCATAAATAATGGACTTACATAGGGATAACTACATATGAAAATTGGTGATTAGTCTGTATTATCCTACACTGAGGTAAAGGAAGTAATGATTTGTGGGATTATCATCTTTTACATCAAAGTACTTCCTATCTTTTATTTATTTCCTTATTTTTTTTTATTTTTGCAGAAGTGATAGTTTACTCAGAAGAGGCTAGACTCTGTAAGCTCACCTTGATGTCTTACTGAAATAAATGGAAATCAATTTCCATTAATGCCTGTACCATGCTAACTTCCTTTTTTCCCATGCATCTGCTCAGAGAAAGATTACAAGAACCATTTTTAACAAAGCCAATGCATCTGTGTGTCTGTACTTTGGGAGATCACATCCTTGCAAGCATAATGCCCCAATCATTTAGTTTAATAAGTATATAAACTGCCATCTACATTATTCTTTATCAATGAACAAGTATACCTGTATTAATTATATTATTTTGTCTCTCTAGATGGCTATGTCACTGATGATTATTCGATATCAGGAGTGATAACAGGTATATTTGCAATGAGTTTACCTCAGATAGTGCATTAAACAACAAACTGAGCACCAAAAGCACAGGTATACACAATGTCTAATCCAACTGAATACATTCATACACATTTACTACAATCACTCTCCTCATGGATATTATATATACAAGGCTAAAAGATTATGGAAAAATTATTAAAATGTTTAAACCAAACGTTTTCAGCTGTTTGCCATCATCAGATGGCATCATCAGATGGCAAACAGCCGAAAACATTTGATTTAAACATTTTAATAATTTTTTTTTACAATTTTTTATCCTGGTATATAAAATATCCTTTATTAAGTGAACATCATGGAAACTCTCCTCATAATTCCCCATTTCTTATAGGTGAAGCTGTTCATAGCAGGACCAATGAGGTGCTGCAATGCATTAATCTTTTAGAGGAAAGAGGGCAAAGCACAGCCATTTCATTTCTTATCCACTCTTTTGAAGAGGTAATTAGCTTGTTTAGCAGTATGTAGAAAAAGCCCACATAGGATGAGATCATCACTCATATCCTACCCTTTGATCGGCAGGGAAAAAGAAACTAATTTGCAGGTTTAAAAAAAAACCAGGAGCTACAAACAAGTCTGTCAAATAGAACCCGTTTTTTCTTTTGACCACCAACTGTGGGAAAATAGCTGTGAACAATTCAAATAGTACAGTCATGTTCATGAACATATCTTACTGTACTGTTTCTTTTTATCTTAGTTCACATGGCAAGGATCAGAGGATGGTCGCATAATGGTGGCTGTGCTTTTGCCCTTCAGCTGTCCTCTTGTTAGCAAGAGAAGACTGGTTAGGTTAGTTCACTCAGCATTTGCTTTTATTTTTTTACTGATTTTTCTCTGCCTACTCTGTCTCCACATTTTGTTTAACTCAAGTGTATTTGATATTTACTAACCTTCTCTGTATTTACTTTTTCAAGCATGCTCCACACTGTGGCAAACAGCCCAGATATTTACTTCTGGATTGCAAAGGACAGCAGCCATGAAGCCCAGAAAGGTAGCTAAACCTAATCTTTGGTTAAGAATGCAAAAGCAAATACACCTAAGTATTAATTCTAATCAGCTTTTTTTTTTTCTAGCATTAAAGTAATAATTATAATTATCATAGTTATCATGACTGTTGTTATTTTTGATATTAACCCATTAAGGTCCAAAGCCCTCAGCCCAGACCACCCCTGAAAATCCAGACAAAATGGCTGTCCAATTAAAAAAAACCACATGGTCCAAACAAATTTACCATTTTATGTCTTGGTTTTACTCTTCAGCAGTGAAACTTTAAAACATGATTGCCAATACAATAAAGAATTACTTAAACTGCTTAAATACTGAAGATGTATGTTATGCTTTTTTAAAAAAAATATTAAAGTATGGACATCAAGTAAACAAAGTGACCATCGCTGTACTACCTACTATGTACAAGGAAATGAAAACATCTTAAAACCACAGTAAGTCTCAATTGCTGCTCTTAACTCAGCAGAAATGCAAACAAAAAGAATTAGTCAAAAACATTTTGCATTAAAACAGGCCATCTCACGGGTAAGAGAGTGAAATTCGTAAGTTTTCTTGCACAGATCAAATTTGAATTTACCGCCAGTGCTGACATCAGTGAACGTCACGAGGTAAAAAAAACTAGAAGTTACGAGTTAAGCTTACACAGACCTGGCAGTAAATCGTCTATGGAAGTATTGAAGAATGAAATAACTATCGATTGAATAGAACCCTTTCAGTTAGAGACTACGAACAAAGCTTAGATTATACCAAACAAAGAAAGTTGTTTTTATCTTTGACCAGTTCACGACTTGCAAAGTGAAGGTGAAATGAAATTGGGCTTTACGGCCTAATACAGCGCTCCAAAGAACGAAAAAAAAACAAGGTACAATTTAAGATCAAAGGTTAAGTGTTTTTTAAGAGTTAATTTCCTTCGTGCTATTTTGAAAAGCAGGAGAGTTCGCCACGCATTTGCTGACATAATGCAACGCCGCATTGCTCACAAGCATATGTTTCGAAGGCGCGTCTATCACTTTGCTTTCTCCCATCGTCGATGAAAAGATTAAGGAAATCTTTCGATGTTGCACCCTCGCCCAGATCTTTCGTTGGGCCATGAGGAAATTATGGTAAACTCTTCGATGTCAATTTCACTCAATGTGTTTGACCATTGAACCCCAAAGGCATATCTTCGTTGTCGCTATCTACTTCATCGTCTTCTTCTTCTTTGCTAGCAAAAATATGGACATCGGAGTTTGTTCCCCCTTAGCGCTTGCCGAAATCAAAGATCTACCCGATTTCTCCATCAACATCACGCAGATTTTTCTTGTAGCCTTCTCTGCCGTTCCTGTCGATTTTCAGCCACTTCGAGAGAGAAAAACCAGGAAAGATTTCTTCTTCTTCATCGGAAGAACGCGAAGTATCGTCAAATCCGCGAGAAGCCACGCTAAAATACTGAATGCTATTTTCAAAAATTCGCTAAAAATCACACACGAATCGCTGAATGAAAAACATAACATCAAATGAAAGGTTAATTTATGCAGGTCACGTTCAGTTATATTTCAATACCCAGGGGACTACGGTTTCTTAGCTACAGCCAATAAAAACGAGTCATATCTGACAGGGCGCATGAGGGCGCACTGGATTTTCAGAGGGGTTTTATTTCCGGGCGCATGAGGGCGCACTGGACGTTAATGGGTTAACATGAATATTAGGGTGATTTTGTGGATGTTATTATTAGCACAAGAGTGATTGTACTTTTCATTGCAGTCAGAGTAAAATATGGTATTTCACAAAGCCCTGGCATTGTGGTATTTGTTCTGGCCCCTTGCCATAGCAGAAACATGCCACAGTGCGTGGAAATCTTTGAGGGTAAGCATGATAATTTTGAAATTCGAAATCTATTTTGTGGTAATGTGAATGACACCTTTCATTTTTAAAAGTGTATCATTTGTCATTAAGGTCGTCACTGGGGTAGAATAATTTGCAAGTTCTTCTCTTTGCTTCACCAGTACTCTGATTATCCATAGATTGTTTATGATACCCCCCCTGCAAAAAAACCCAACAAACAGAAAAGAGACATGTACATGTCCCAAAAACATATTTTTTTCTAACTTCCATGTTCAACAAACACAAAATCTCCTCTGAAGGAATCTCTGCAAGGTCTTTAATAATCATCCCTACAACAAGAATAGCTTCGATCTATTAATCTTTTTAACACTAACATGTTTTGTACCTTGTACCTTACAAGAAGCAAACTTGGATCATGTGGGCCTTCAAGATTCCATTGGCAGAGCACAGGCTCTATGTTCTGCAATGAGGGATGAATGGTATGGAATGCAAACTTTCAGCTATTTATGTATTCAAAATTAAAAAGATTATAAAATCTAAAACATGAGAATGAAAGGTACTGACATGTACAGGTTCTTCTCTCAACAGGAAAAAGTTGGATGACTGGCGGAAACAAAGAAAAAGTCAAGAGCTACAGTACCAGGTACACAAGACCCCCCCAGTTTTGAATTCAATTCAAAAGAATACACTTACAAAATCACATTATTTTAATTTTACTCCCTGTTATATCCATTAGAAAACTTTAAATGTAAAAACAGGCATTACAGTCCAGCCCCAGTAATAACACCAACACTGCTAGCAGCTCCCAGGGAACCAGCTCCAACAATACTGTAAACAGTCAGAAATGTACTCCCATTAGTTATCTCAAAGGACTTAATTGTAACACCTATTATACCCCTCAGAACAATTTATTTTTTTAAACAGGCATTACAGTCCAGCCCCAGCAGTAACACCAACACTGCCAGTAGCTCCCAGGGAACCAGCTCTAACAATATTGTCAACAATCAAGATAAAACCTCTGTAAGTTATCATCTGCTTTCTCTCTACTCTTAAGTTTAAGTATATGTAAGCGTTGGAAAAAGGAAGAATGAAATGTACTCACATCAGTGATCTCAAAGGAAACACTTACCAAATTGTGCTATTTTAATTTTACTCCCTAACATACCCACTAGAATACTTTAACTTTTAAAACAGGCAATACAGTCCAGCCCCAGCAGTAACACCTACACAGCCAGCAGCTCCCAGGGAACCAGCTCTAACAATATTGTCAAAAATCAAGATAAAACCTCTGTAAGTTATCATCTGCTTTCTCTTTACTCTTAAGTTTAAGTACATGTAAGGTTTGGAAAAATGAAGAATGAAATGTACTCACATCAGTCGTCACAAAGGAAACACTTACCAAATAGTGCTATTTTAATTTTACTCCCTAACATACCCATTAGAACACTTCAATTTTTAAAACAGGCAACACAGTCCAGTCCTAGCAGTAACACTAACACTGCTAGCAGCTCTCAAGGAACCTGTTCCAACAATACAATAACTGTAAACAGTCGGAATAAAACCTCTGTAAGTTATCATCTGCTTTCTCTTTGATCTTAAGTTCTGATACATGTAAGGTTTGGAAAAATTAAGAATGAAATGTACTCCCATAAGTCATCTACACTAATTAATAATCTAATGTCATGGTATGTAAAGAGTATACAGTGATTTTCCATTTCAATATACCTATGCAGGCATGTTTGTTTTATAATAATTGTGTGCACCGTGTCCAGCATTCTCTCTAATCTTAAGTTTAGGTCCACAAGAGGTTTGAACAAATTAAGAATGAAGTGTACTCTGATTATTTAACTCAACTAATTCATAATCTAAAGTTGTGTCAAGTGTATACAGTGATTTTCCATTTAAATATACCTACCCATGTATGTTTATTTTATAATTGTGTACACTGTGATATGCCTTATCTGTCATAATAATATCCGTCATAATAATGTTTGTCTTTATAGAAAATAAGGGCTCTACGCAGGGCGAGGATGACAGCACCACCAACTAATGGTGGTGGAACAACCATTTTCATCCGTATTGGCAATGGAAAAAAGTTTTCCAGGGCCTTTGAAAAGAATGCCTTTTTCCAGGTAAGAATATAATGTAATATATACTACATGATACAAAGTCATGATGATGTTGGTGATAGTAAGTGATGTATGTTTTCTTTTTTGATGATATGAAAACAATAAATAGGAAGTCTATGACTGGATTGGTTCGCTCGTTGAAGTACCACTCCACTTCACGCTACAGAGAAGAAGGGAAGTGGTGAGGCACTCTGATTGTCTACAAGGGGACGAGGTCCTGGACCTTTTAGAGAGGGTATGTTTCAATCAGAACCCACTTTAGTTTTTTCATTGTCTTGAAATAACGCATTCCCATTCGATCCACATTTAGTTCTGAAAATGAATTAACTCTTAATTCTCTAAAATCATTAAATACCAAAGAACAGCATGGGCTAGGGTAGCATAATAAGTTATTTTAAGTGTGACCTTTCATCATAATGGTCTAATTTTAAATTCTTTATCAAATTTTCAGAATACTGAGGAGATGACTACCTCGGAGCTGTCACTGGTAGGTGCAAAAGTCATTTACTAGAAAATAGGGGTTTCATTCTCAATTTCAGATTGAATGTCAAGTTTGTATTAAATGATGATCGAACTCTGTTTTTATTAGGAACTGCACTTATATTAGCATATTAACATCGATCTGGTATCCTTCGATTATTTCCCTTCATAAATGCCCCAGGTGACTTGTAAGCCAGGACTCCTATGACATGACATTTCTAGATTATTCCCCTTCATAATCCCCCCAGGGCTGCCGTTGACCAGCTCTCCGTGAGCCGTGTCCGATTACGACCTGGTATCCTTAGATCATACCCCTTGGTAATCCCCCCAGGGCCGCCGTTGACCAGCTCTCCGTGAGCCGTGTCAGGTTGCGACCTGGTGTCCTTAGATCATAACCCTTCGTAATCCCCCCAGGACCGCCGTTGACCAGCTCTCCGTGAGCCGTGTCCGGTTGCGACCTGGTATCCTTAGATCATACCCCTTGGTAATCCCCCCAGGGCCGCCGTTGACCAGCTCTCCGTGAGCCGTGTCCGGTTGCAACCTGGTATCCTTAAACCATACCCCTTGGTAACCCCCCCAGGGCCGCCGTTGACCAGCTCTCCGTGAGCCGTGTCCGGTTACGACCTGGTATCCTTAGATCATATCCCTTGGTAATCCCCCCAAGGCCGCCGTTGACCAGCTCTCCGTGAGCCGTGTCCGGTTACGACCTGGTATCCTTAGATCATATCCCTTGGTAATCCCCCCAGGGCCGCCGTTGACCAGCTCTCCGTGAGCCGTGTCCGGTTACGACCTGGTATCCTTAGATCATATCCCTTGGTAATCCCCCCAGGGCCGCCGTTGACCAGCTCTCCGTGAGCCGTGTCCGGTTGCGACCTGGTATCCTTAGATCATACCCCTTCATAATCCCCCAGGGCCGCCGTTGACCAGCTCTCCGTGAGCCGTGTCCGGTTACGACCTGGTATCCTTAGATCATACCCCTTGGTAATCCCCCCAGGGCCGCCGTTGACCAGCTCTCCGTGAGCCGTGTCCGGTTACGACCTGGTATCCTTAGATCATACCCCTTGGTAATCCCCCCAGGGCCGCCGTTGACCAGCTCTCCGTGAGCCGTGTCCGGTTACAACCTGGTATCCTTAGATCATATCCCTTGGTAATCCCCCCAGGGCCGCCGTTGACCAGCTCTCCGTGAGCCGTGTCCGGTTGCGACCTGGTATCCTTAGATCATACCCCTTCGTAATCCCCCCAGGGCCGCCGTTGACCAGCTCTCCGTGAGCCGTGTCCGGTTACGACCTGGTATCCTTAGATCATACCCCTTGGTAATCTCCCCAGGGCTGCCGTTGACCAGCTCTCCGTGAGCCGTGTCCGGTTGTGACCTGGTATCCTTAGATCATACCCCTTCGTGATCCCTCCAGGGCCACTGTTGACCAGCTATTCCTTAGCTGTGTCCAATGCGACCTGGTATCCTTTAATTATTCTCCCTCCATAACCCTTCCCCCCCCCCCCCCCCCCATCCAGCTGAAGCTACTTTGACCAGGCTCTTCCTATCTATTTTTAAATTATTCTTTTATTTTATAATTCAGCCAGACAGTAAGCACTGTGCATTGTGAGGTATTCCCTTACTCTTCTCCTCACCCCAAAATCACTGTTATGAAGTGTCCCCTAACCTTAACTCTAACCTGATGTTTTTAATTTGTGGCTAATGATAACCCTTAACAGGATACTTCATGATAAGTGTCATTCTTTGCCATGATCATTCCTTAAAAATAAATTTATAGATATATATATATATATATATATATATATATATATATATATATATATATATACTTTTTTCTGATGACTCCCCCCGGCCATGTACTTTATAGTACACTATACTATTTTCATTTCTTGTTATTATAATGATGGTCATAGCTCATTCTACAGATGTTCAATCGAAAAGCCATCTAGGTTTGTTAATTATGACATTTCTTCCCTGTTTTCCATGATTAAAAGTGTTAAGAATGAAATGATTTATGACTCAATTTCTTATGGTCTTCCTTTTGAAACTTCCTGGGTGTGTTGCTGTTGGCCTTTCAACTTGTTCTCTAGTTATTGATAAAAGCAAGAAGGACATCATTTGTAGAGTTATCTTCCTCTCCAGAGTTGATGGAATCATTGTCGTTCTCATTGTTACCACTTGCATGGCTTTCACTTTGCTCTACTTAACTTTAGCTAAGTTGGGGTTTTCACTGTCTTGCAAGGATTGCCTACAAGTTAGATCTCTTTCTTTCAGTTGTGTTTGCAGCATTACTGAACCACAGCCTTCAGGATTCAGTTGGAAAAGTCAATACCTTGCAAAACATCCACTGTGTAGTTCTTAATGCTGTTGATATGTTAGTCAAAGTCCATGGTGCTTGAGGCACTTTATCCTCTCTTGCGAAAAAAGTTGTTTACATTCTTCAAACCAATCTTTCCCAGAATAATCAGGAAGAGTCTTTCCTGTGTTTTTGTGGTGGTTTCTTTTTTGTTATCCTTTGCCTGCTCTCCTCGTTTCTTCTTATCGAGCTGCATCACCTTGATATGCTGGAGGTTATCAACCACACATGTTGCCTTCACGATCCCTTGCTTTTCTAGTAACATTGGCTTACCCTGAAGCAAGGAGAACAATTTGCTGACTTCTAGCAGAGCAGATGCAGTGTGTCGAGCTCAAGATGTTAAATGCAACACAAGATGAAGACACTTGGAGTGAGAAGCGAAAGTTAGGGAGGCATATTCAAGATGTCTGCAAAGACACCATGTCCCTAAAAGAGTGTAGACGTTGAGAGTGTTTTCCTAGCTGTTTGGCAAAGATGCAGCATATCTGACACAGCTCTTGTAAAGATACCATTTCACTTATGCCAAGAAAGCAGAACTACCAAAAACCTCAATCAAGAAGTCAGAGATCAAGTCAAGATACGACATACCTCGCACAGCTCTTGCAAAGCCGCCACTTTAGTAATGCCACGAGAGTAGAACTACCATGAAACTCAAGCTAGAAGTCAGAGATTAAGCGTACTGCTTCATGTATCCTGAAGAGTATGGCATGGATGAGAAGTACAAAAGCGACTCTCGCAGATGCACGGTGACAAGGAAGAGCTTGACAATGCTAAAGATGAGCGAAGAGATATTGCAGACGACTAACGCGATAAAATGTCTCTTAATAAGAGTACCCTGGTTTTGAAATCTGTTGTGATGGAAACAGTCATAATTATAAATGCAGAAGAATTATTAAGACAAATGCATGTAGTACATGTAGTGTTATCTAAATGGTATAAAATCCATGTAAAATCTATAATTGCTAAGATACTTTAAAAAGTGTTGGGATAAAAAGTCATGCAAATGCAGAGGAGATATAATTACATAAGCAGAATCATGTTTATACAGTTTTTGTTTGTTTCTGAACATGTAGATGCATCTAAATAGTATGAAATCATGTAAATTCTACAATTAATAAGAATTACTTTGAAAATTTTTTGGATGGAAACACTCATATATATACTTCTTGTTTATTTTTGAACATTTAGATTTGTCGAAATAGTATAAAATCATGTAACCTCTACAATTACTGAGATACTTTGGAAATTGTTGGAATGGAAACGGTCATGTATGAACTTTTTGTTTATTTTTTAAAATGTAGTTTTCATTTAAATACAAAACTATACAATTACTAACATATTTAGTGTGACCTCCCTCCTTCCAACATTTCATTCAGGGAGATGGTTCCCCCTTAAATCCATTATTTTTATATAAACTCACCTCCAACCCCACCCCTCCCCCCCTTCTCAACCCTAAGGGGTCCAAATTGTATGACAGTTTTCAGAAATGGGCCAGTGAATAATTTAAATTCTCTGGATAATACTTCCCAGCAGCACCTACACAAGGGTGGTATGCCACTCATCCCATGAGTGGCATATCACCCTCTGCCTTTGTTTCATTGCAGGTGTCATTCAAGGGAAACTACCCCTCAGACGAAGAGGAACTCTCAGAGACAATGAAAGGTAAACAAAATAGTAAATAGAATAAGCATGACCAATGTTAACACCACCAACTTCATATTTATATTCAAAACTCTTCTTTATCAAACTTGCTTGTGCAGTGTTTGTGCCATGGTGAAGCACAGTGAGGCACCTGTTTCTTCCAGTAAATGAACAAAAAAAATTATAATGGTTGTGAATTTGATTGGGGGGTACATCCCAAAATATCTCCAACAAGCCCCTTAGCTTGTTATTTTTATCATCAGTTGATGGTATGTAAACATGAACAACCCTCATTTTTGCCTTTATTCTAGTGAGCACATTACAACATTCAACTAATCTCTCACTTTTCCCTCTATGTTACATGGAAACAAAAGATGGAGCCAGGCAGGTTAAAAAAAAGAGAAAGGAAAAAAGATCTCACAAGGATCGAAAGGGAAAGAGAAAGAGGGAAGATCCCAAACACTAAAAATAAATTGTGTTACATCCCTCATGATCAGTAATACCAGTAAACTTGATCATACCAAGACAGAGGCAGATCCCAAATTACTACTAAATTCATTTCATGTGTACCTCACCTAACCATAAGTATACAAGTGCAAATGATATTCTATTACAATATTAGGGTTTTTTCTTGTTTACTATACTGGTTATGTGTAAAGGAACACAACTTTTTTCTTCACCTTTTCCTTTCAAGTAGTAAATAGAAATAGATAACATGTACAGTGGAAGCTCGATTTAATGAAGTGCCAAGGGACTGGGGAAATTGCTTACTTATATGGAGGGTTCGTTATAATTATAGAGGTTCTACAGCATTCCTATTACTGTAACTTTAGCCAGGCTGGAACTGAAGTATCAGTTCATTATACCAACAACTTTGTTGTACAGAGGTTCATTAAATCGAGGTTCCACTGTCCCAATAACTTAAAATCTCCTACTTAAACCTTTAAAGGGACTTGGATCTAATTTCCCCATACAATATCATCCTTCAATCACACACAAGGCCATGAAGGTTTGAGGAAATGATCATTAACTGGAGAAGCCCTTGATAAATAAACAAACTCTCCTTGTCAGCACCTTAGGAAATGTGTAGAGAACAGTATGGAGAATGTGCATACTAATGCTAGAGTGTAGAGGGTTGATACAAGTCATACCAAAGTTGAATGAACACAACTTGTTAAGGCTACAATACAACAATGGCTGCATTCATTCAGAAAGTGTACTGTTAACCCTTTAAACCCTAATATCAGGAGGGGATATTCTCAATACCTGTCTTAATACATTTCCAAAGTGTTAACAACAAAAATTAGTTTTAACAATCTAGAGTGTGTTTAGTTGGTGATCATTTCCTTCATTTTTGTGACCTGAATGTGTAATTCAGGGGTGACATTGTAAGGAGAAGTTAGATGCTAGTCACTCATAGGAGTCAAAGGATTAATCATAGCCTTAGCTTTTTAAGATAGTGATTCCCTATAAAGTTGTGTTCATTCAGTTCAGTGAAGATCCACTATACCATGCCTCTCTTATAATTAGGCCGTATGTTCATTGAGTCCAGAATCTTAATAATGAGGCTGTAAGGATTTCTGCTAACACCTTGACTAAAGGATCATCTCCATTTCTTCCAAAGAAAAAAAAAAATACTTAAGAGGTTGTCTCCCTTATTTCCACTCGGTCAGTTTTGTGTCAAAAATAATTTTGCCTGATTTATAGGGGCCAGAACATGCTTAAGTTTGCCATTTCAAATAATTATATTGAGAGGGTAATTCAAACTTTCTTTGCAAACTAGAAAGGTTTTTAAGCAATCTGATATGAATTTCGTAGCTGAACTATGCAAATCAAATATTTAACAATGTTACAAATATGCCTATAATTCAATTTTCAAGATCTTGCAAAAGTCCCTAAATAATTATGGCCCCCAATGCAGTCAAAATTATTTCGAATCAAACCAGATCTAATTTATTTCTTTCCTGAGTATAATATTTCTGTTGAAAGAGTTTCAGGCGAAATTGACTGGGTGGAAATAAAAGAGAAAGCCTCTTAAGCCCTATAGATCAAATTTCGGATGCCTCAGAATCCCTTGTTAGTTGTCAGTGTAGATGGGCTGGATGTAACCAAGGTTACATTTAATAGTAAGACAACTCAACATTTTTCCACTAGCTAAGGCCAAAGGAACATCCAGTGAGAGACAAAAATCCTCATATTTACAAGCACTTAAGTAATTTTCTAAGCTGCAAGCCTAAATATTCAGCCGGGTTATTTTATTATTTTTTCTCTTATTGTGAATGAGAGTTTGAAAAACATAGTTAAGTATCACTGTGCTCAGAAGTGTTACCTCCAGGTCGAGGTTTTCGAGACACAAGTTTGCTTTAAAAGGCTGCTACTTTTGGCTACTTAAGTAAAAAGGAAAGGAATTGCGTTGCAAGGTGATGGAATGGTTTAAAAAATCTCGCTATAAACCATAGGTTGCTTTATTTGAGTTTAAAAAAGTGTACATAATTTTATAGTGAACGTAAAGATGAGACCTTTAATTTCTTATATCGAAATCAAGTGAAGAACTTAAGTGAAAATAAGGGATACAAGTATTCCCCTGCGTACTTCACCATCAAATTTTTACGTTTTACAATAAAATAAGGATTACTAAAGTTCTTGTCTGTGTTAAGTCCCATTCGAGCGAAGTTTTAATCAAGTGTAGATTAAAGTGTATCCTTCTTTACCCGAAATGACTACACCTGACCCGGGGTTTTCATGCTTTGAGAAAACTTCAGTTTCCAATATATTTGCTCCAACTTCTTTTATACCTTCCCTTTGAATTCTATCGCTGAAACTTAAAAACGTACGAAGTACTCACCCAATGATCAAGGTTCTTGCAAAGACACCACTACCAGCCATCGTCCTCCTCAATCAGTGTTTGACTCGTTCCCAGTCTTTCTCGTTATTACTCTAACCGCGCTCGACAAAAATTCGAGCTCCATTAGTTATCGAGCTCGATTAGTTATCGAGCTCGATAAGTTATCGAGCTCGATAAGTTATCGAGCTCGATAAGTTATGGAGCTCGATTAGCAATCGTACTCGATTAGTAATCGAGCTCGAGGAATGGTAATCGAGTACGGCAAATGCATATCGAGCACGGTTGCCCAGGAACAAAATGTGATCCAAAATTCTAGTGGATCACATTTTGTTCCTGGGCAACCGAGCTCGATATGCATTTGCCGTACTCGATTACCATTCCTGCTCGATGAGCAAACCACGTTTTATAATCGAGCTCGATAACTACAAGTCGAGCTCGATTACTAATCGAGTACGATTGCTAATCGAGCTCCATAACTTATCGAGCTCGATAAGTTATCGAGCTCGATAACTAATCGAGCTCGATAACTAATGGAGCTCGAATTTTTGTCGAGCGCAGTTAGAGTAATAACGAGAAAGACTGGGAACGAGTCAAACACTGATTGAGGAGGACGATGGCGGGTAGTGGTGTCTTTGCAAGAACCTTGATCATTGGGTGAGTACTTCGTACGTTTTTAAGTTTCAGCGATAGAATTCAAAGGGAAGGTATAAAAGAAGTGGGAGCAAATATATTGGAAACAGAAGTTTTCTCAAAGCATGAAAACCCCGGGTCAGGTGTAGTCATTTCGGGTAAAGAAGGATACACTTCAATCTACACTTGATTAAAACTTCGCTCGAATGGGACTTACCACAGACAAGAACTTTAGTAATCCTTATTTTATTTTAAAACGTAAAAATTTGATGGTGAACTACGCAGGGGAATACTTGTATCCCTTATTTTCACTTAAGTTCTTCACTTGATTTCGATAGAAGAAATTAAAGGTCTCATCTTTACGTTCACTATAAAACTATGTACACTTTTTTAAACTCAAATAAAGCAACCTATGGTTTATAGCGAGATTTTTTAAACCATTCCATCACCTTGCAACGCAATTCCTTTCCTTTTTACTTAAGTAGCCAAAAGTAGCAACCTTTTAAAGCAAACTTGTGTCTCGAAAACCTCGACCTGGAGGTAACACTTCTGAGTACAGTGATATGGCTACTTAGCTATGTTTTTCAAACTCTCATTCACAATAAGAGAAAAAATAATAAAATAACCCGGCTGAATATTTAGGCTTGCAGCTTAGAAAATTACTTAAGTGCTTGTAAATATGAGGATTTTTGTCTCTCACTGGATGTTCCTTTGGCCTTAGCTAGTGGAAAAATGTTGAGTTGTCTTACTATTAAATGTAACCTTGGTTACATCCAGCCCATCTACACTGACAACTAACAAGGGATTCTGAGGCATCCGAAATTTGATTTATAGGGCTTAAGAGGCTTTCTCTTTTATTTCCACTCAGTCAATTTCGCCTGAAACTCTTTCAACAGAAATATTATACTTAGGAAAGAACTAAATTAGATCTGATTTGATTCGAAATAGTTTTTTGACTGCATTGGGGGCCATAATTATTTAGGGACTTTTGCAAGATCTTGAAAATTGAATTATAGGCATATTTGTAACATTGTTAAATATTTGATTTGCATAGTTCAGCTACGAAATTCATATCAGATTGCTTAAAAACCTTTCTAGTTTGCAAAGAAAGTTTGAATTACCCTCTCAATATAATTATTTGAAATGGCAAACTTAAGCATATTCTGGCCCCTATAAATCAGGCAAAATTATTTTTGACACAAAACTGACCGAGTGGAAATAAGGGAGACAACCTCTTAAGTATTTTTTTTCCTTTGGAAGAAATGGAGATGATCCTTTAGTCAAGGTGTTAGCAGAAATCCTTACAGCCTTATTATTAAGATTCTGGACTCAATGAACATACGGCCTAATTATAACAGAGGCATGGTATAGTGGATCTTTACTGAACTGAATGAACACAACTTTATAGGGAATCACTATCTTAAAAAGCTAAGGCTATGATTAATCCTTTGACTCCTATGAGTGACTAGCATCTAACTTCTCCTTATAATGTCACCCCTGAATTACACATTCAGGTCACAAAAATGAAGGAAATGTCATCACCAACTAAACACACTCTAGATTGTTAAAACTAATTTTTGTTGTTAACACTTTGGAAATGTATTAAGACAGGTATTGAGAATATCCCCTCCTGATATTAGGGTTTAAAGGGTTAACAGTACACTTTCTGAATGAATGCAGTCATTGTTTTATTGTAGCCTTAACATGTTGTGTTCATTCAACTTTGGTATGACTTGTATCAACCCTCTACACTCTAGCATTAGTATGCACATTCTCCATACTGTTCTCTACACATTTCCTAAGGTGCTGACAAGGAGAGTTTGTTTATTTATCAAGAGCTTCTCCAGTTAATGATCATTTCCTCAAACCTTCATGGCCTTGTGTGTGATTGAAGGTTGATATTGTATGGAGAAATTAGATCCAAGTCCCTTTAAAGGTTTAAGTAGGAGATTTTAAGTTATTGGGACAGTGGAACCTCGATTTAATGAACCTCTATACAACGAAGTTGTTGGTATAATGAACTGATACTTCAGTTCCAGCCTGGCTAAAGTTACAGTAATAGGAATGCTGTAGAACCTCTATAATTATAACGAACCCTCCATATAAGTAAGCAATTTCCCCAGTCCCTTGACACTTCATTAAATCGAGCTTCCACTGTACATGTTATCTATTTCTATTTACTACTTGAAAGGAAAAGTTGAAGAAAAAAGTTGTGTTCCTTTACACATAACCAGTATTGTAAACAAGAAAAAACCCTAATATTGTAATAGAATATCATTTGCACTTGTATACTTATGGTTAGGTGAGGTACACATGAAATGAATTTAGTAGTAATTTGGGATCTGCCTTTGTCTTGGTATGATCAAGTTTACTGGTATTACTGATCATGAGGGATGTAACACAATTTATTTTTAGTGTTTGGGATCTTCCCTCTTTCTCTTTCCCTTTCGATCCTTGTGAGATCTTTTTTCCTTTCTCTTTTTTTTAACCTGCCTGGCTCCATCTTTTGTTTCCATGTAAAATAGAGGGAAAAGTGAGAGATTAGTTGAATGTTGTAATGTGCTCACTAGAATAAAGGCAAAAATGAGGGTTGTTCATGTTTACATACCATCAACTGATGATAAAAATAACAAGCTAAGGGGCTTGTTGGAGATATTTTGGGATGTACCCCCCAATCAAATTCACAACCATTATAATTTTTTTTGTTCATTTACTGGAAGAAACAGGTGCCTCACTGTGCTTCACCATGGCACAAACACTGCACAAGCAAGTTTGATAAAGAAGAGTTTTGAATATAAATATGAAGTTGGTGGTGTTAACATTGGTCATGCTTATTCTATTTACTATTTTGTTTACCTTTCATTGTCTCTGAGAGTTCCTCTTCGTCTGAGGGGTAGTTTCCCTTGAATGACACCTGCAATGAAACAAAGGCAGAGGGTGATATGCCACTCATCCCATGAGTGGCATACCACCCTTGTGTAGGTGCTGCTGGGAAGTATTATCCAGAGAATTTAAATTATTCACTGGCCCATTTCTGAAAACTGTCATACAATTTGGACCCCTTAGGGTTGAGAAGGGGGGGAGGGGTGGGGTTGGAGGTGAGTTTCTATAAAAATAATGGATTTAAGGGGGAACCATCTCCCTGAATGAAATGTTGGAAGGAGGGAGGTCACACTAAATATGTTAGTAATTGTATAGTTTTGTATTTAAATGAAAACTACATTTTAAAAATAAACAAAAAGTTCATACATGACCGTTTCCATTCCAACAATTTCCAAAGTATCTCAGTAATTGTAGAGGTTACATGATTTTACACTATTTCGACAAATCTAAATGTTCAAAAATAAACAAGAAGTATATATATGAGTGTTTCCATCCAAAAAATTTTCAAAGTAATTCTTATTAATTGTAGAATTTACATGATTTCATACTATTTAGATGCATCTACATGTTCAGAAACAAACAAAAAGTGTATAAACATGATTCTGCTTATGTAATTATATCTCCTCTGCATTTGCATGACTTTTCATCCCAACACTTTTTAAAGTATCTTAGCAATTATAGATTTTACATGGATTTTATACCATTTAGATAACACTACATGTACTACATGCATTTGTCTTAATAATTCTTCTGCATTTATAATTATGACTGTTTCCATCACAACAGATTTCAAAACCAGGGTACTCTTATTAAGAGACATTTTATCGCGTTAGTCGTCTGCAATATCTCTTCGCTCATCTTTAGCATTGTCAAGCTCTTCCTTGTCACCATGCATCTGCGAGAGTCGCTTTTGTACTTCTCATCCATGCCATACTCTTCAGGATACATGAAGCAGTACGCTTAATCTCTGACTTCTAGCTTGAGTTTCATGGTAGTTCTACTCTCGTGGCATTACTAAAGTGGTGGCTTTGCAAGAGCTGTGCGAGGTATGTCGTATCTTGACTTGATCTCTGACTTCTTGATTGAGGTTTTTGGTAGTTCCGCTTTCTTGGCATAAGTGAAATGGTATCTTCACAAGAGCTGTGTCAGGTATGCTGCATCTTTGCCAAACAGCTAGCAAAACACTCTCAACGTCTACACTTTTTTAGGGACATGGTCTCTTTGCAGACATCTTGAATATGCCTCCCTAACTTTCGCTTCTCTCTCTAAGTGCCTTCATCTTGTGTTGCATTTAACATCTTGAGCTCGACACACTGCATCTGCTCTCCTAGAAGTCAGCAAATTGTTCTCCTTGCTTCAGGGTAAGCCAGTGTTACTAGAAAAGCAAGGGATCGTGAAGGCAACATGTGTGGTTGATAACCTCCAGCATATCAAGGTGATGCAGCTCGATAAGAAGAAAAGAGGAGAGCAGGCAAAGGATAACAAAAAAGAAACCACCACAAAAACACAAGAAAGACTCTTCCTGATTATTCTGGTAAAGATTGGTTTGAAGAATGTAAACAACTTTTTTCGCAAGAGAGGATAAAGTGCCTCAAGCACCATGGACTTTGACTAACATATCAACAGCATTAAGAACTACACAGTGGATGTTTTGCAAGGTATTGACTTTTCCAACCGAATCCTGAAGGCTGTGGTTCAGTAATGCTGCAAACACAACTGAAAGAAAGAGATCTAACTTGTAGGCAATCCTTGCAAGACAGTGAAAACCCCAACTTAGCTAAAGTTAAGTAGAGCAAAGTGAAAGCCATGCAAGTGGTAACAATGAGAACGACAATGATTCCATCAACTCTGGAGAGGAAGATAACTCTACAAATGATGTCCTTCTTGCTTTTATCAATAACTAGAGAACAAGTTGAAAGGCCAGCAGCAACACACCCAGGAAGTTTCAAAAGGAAGACCATAAGAAATTGAGCCATAAATCATTTCATTCTTAACACTTTTAATCATGGAAAACAGGGAAGAAATGTCATAATTAACAAACCTAGATGGCTTTTCGATTGAACATCTGTAGAATGAGCTATGACCATCATTATAATAACAAGAAATGAAAATAGTATAGTGCACTATAAAGTACATGACCGGGGGGGAGTCATCAGAAAAAAGTATATATATATAAATTTATTTTTAAGGAATGATCATGGCAAAGAATGACACTTATCATGAAGTATCCTGTTAAGGGTTATCATTAGCCACAAATTAAAAACATCAGGTTAGAGTTAAGGTTAGGGGACACTTCATAACAGTGATTTTGGGGTGAGGAGAAGAGTAAGGGAATACCTCACAATGCACAGTGCTGACTGTCTGGCTGAATTATAAAATAAAAGAATAATTTAAAAATAGATAGGAAGAGCCTGGTCAAAGTAGCTTCAGCTGGATGGGGGGGGGGGGAAGGGTTATGGAGGGAGAATAATTAAAGGATACTAGGTCGCATTGGACACTGCTAAGGAATAGCTGGTCAACAGTGGCCCTGGAGGGATCACGAAGGGGTATGATCTAAGGATACCAGGTCGCAACCGGACACGGCTCACGGAGAGCTGGTCAACGCCGGCTCTGGGGAGATTACCAAGGGGTATGATCTAAGGATACCAGGTTGTAACCGGACACGGCTCACGGAGAGCTGGTCAACGGCGGCCCTGGGGGGATTACCAAGGGGTATGATCTAAGGATACCAGGTCGCAACCGGACACGGCTCACGGAGAGCTGGTCAACGGCGGCCCTGGGGGGATTACCAAGGGATATGATCTAAGGATACCAGGTCGTAACCGGACACGGCTCACGGAGAGCTGGTCAACGGCAGCCCTGGGGGGGTTACCAAGGGGTATGGTCTAAGGATACCAAGTCGCAACCGGACACGGCTCACGGAGAGCTGGTCAACGGCGGTCCTGGGGGGATTAGGAAGGGTTATGATCTAAGGATACCAGGTCGCAACCGGACACGGCTCACGGAGAGCTGGTCAACGGCGGCCCTGGGGGGATTACCAAGGGGTATGATCTAAGGAGACCAGGTCGCAACCGGACACGGCTCACGGAGAGCTGGTCAACGGCGGCCCTGGGGGGATTACCAAGGGGTATGATCTAAGGAGACCAGGTCGCAACCGGACACGGCTCACGGAGAGCTGGTCAACGGCGGCCCTGGGGGGATTACCAAGGGGTATGATCTAAGGACACCAGGTCGCAACCGGACACGGCTCACGGAGAGCTGGTCAACGGCGGCCCTAGGGGGATTACGAAGGGGTATGATCTAAGGATACCAGGTCGTAACCGGACACGGCTCACGGAGAGCTGGTCAACGGCGGCCCTGGGGGGATTACGAAGGGTTATGATCTAAGGACACCAGGTCGCAACCGGACACGGCTCACGGAGAGCTGGTCAACGGCGGCCCTGGGGGGACTACCAAGGGGTATGATCTAAGGATACCAGGTCGCAACCGGACACGGCTCACGGAGAGCTGGTCAACGGCGGCCCTGGGGGGATTACCAAGGGGTATGATCTAAGGACACCAGGTCGCAACCGGACACGGCTCACGGAGAGCTGGTCAACGGCGGCCCTGGGGGGATTACCAAGGGGTATGATCTAAGGAGACCAGGTCGCAACCGGACACGGCTCACGGAGAGCTGGTCAACGGCGGCCCTGGGGGGGATTACCAAGGGGTATGATCTAAGGATACCAGGTCGTAACCGGACACGGCTCACGGAGAGCTGGTCAACGGCGGCCCTGGGGGGATTACCAAGGGGTATGATCTAAGGATACCAGGTCGTAACCGGACACGGCTCACGGAGAGCTGGTCAACGGCAGCCCTGGGGGGATTATGAAGGGGAATAATCTAGAAATGTCATGTCATAGGAGTCCTGGCTTACAAGTCACCTGGGGCATTTATGAAGGGAAATAATCTAAGGATACCAGATCGATGTTAATATGCTAATATAAGTGCAGTTCCAAATAAAAACAGAGTTCGATCATCATTTAATACAAACTTGACATTCTATCTGAAATTGAGAATGAAACCCCTATTTTCTAGTAAATGACTTTTGCACCTACCAGTGACAGCTCCGAGGTAGTCATCTCCTCAGTATTCTGAAAATTTGATAAAGAATTTAAAATTAGACCATTATGTTAAAAGGTCACACTTAAAATAACTTATTATGCTACCCTAGCCCATGCTGTTCTTTGGTATTTAATGATTTTAGAGAATTAAGAGTTAATTCATTTTCAGAACTAAATGTGGATTGAATGGGAATGCGTTATTTCAAGACAATGAAAAAACTAAAGTGGGTTCTGATTGAAACATACCCTCTCTAAAAGGTCCAGGACTTCGTCCCCTTGTAGACAATCGGAGTGCCTCACCACTTCCCTTCTTCTCTGTAGCGTGAAGTGGAGTGGTACTTCAACGAGCGAACCAATCCAGTCATAGACTTCCTATTTATTGTTTTCATATCATCAAAAAAGAAAACATACATCACTTACTATCACCAACATCATCATGTATCATGTAGTATATATTACATTATATCCTTACCTGGAAAAAGGCATTCTTTTCAAAGGCCCTGGAAAACTTTTTTCCATTGCCAATACGGATGAAAATGGTTGTTCCACCACCATTAGTTGGTGGTGCTGTCATCCTCGCCCTGCGTAGAGCCCTTATTTTCTATAAAGACAAACATTATTATGACGGATATTATTATGACAGATAAGGCATATCACAGTGTACACAATCATAAAATAAACATACATGGGTAGGTATATTTAAATGGAAAATCACTGTATACACTTGACACAACTTTAGATTATGAATTAGTTGAGTTAAATAATCAGAGTACACTTCATTCTTAATTTGTTCAAACCTCTTGTGGACCTAAACTTAAGATTAGAGAGAATGCTGGACACGGTGCACACAATTATTATAAAACAAACATGCCTGCATAGGTATACTGAAATGGAAAATCACTGTATACTCTTTACATACCATGACATTAGATTATTAATTAGTGTAGATGACTTATGGGAGTACATTTCATTCTTAATTTTTCCAAACCTTACATGTATCAGAACTTAAGATCAGAGAGAAAGCAGATGATAACTTACAGAGGTTTTATTCTGACTGTTTACAGTTATTGTATTGTTGGAGCAGGTTCCTTGAGAGCTGCTAGCAGTGTTAGTGTTACTGCTAGGGCTGGACTGTATTGCCTGTTTTAAAAATTGAAGTGTTCTAATGGGTATGTTAGGGAGTAAAATTAAAATAGCACTATTTGGTAAGTGTTTCCTTTGTGATGACTGATGTGAGTACATTTCATTCTTCATTTTTCCAAACCTTACATGTACTTAAACTTAAGAGTAAAGAGAAAGCAGATGATAACTTACAGAGGTTTTATCTTGATTTTTGACAATATTGTTAGAGCTGGTTCCCTGGGAGCTGCTGGCAGTGTAGGTGTTACTGCTGGGGCTGGACTGTATTGCCTGTTTTAAAAGTTAAAGTATTTTAGTGGGTATGTTAGGGAGTAAAATTAAAATAGCACAATTTGGTAAGTGTTTCCTTTGAGATCACTGATGTGAGTACATTTCATTCTTCCTTTTTCCAACGCTTACATATACTTAAACTTAAGAGTAGAGAGAAAGCAGATGATAACTTACAGAGGTTTTATCTTGATTGTTGACAATATTGTTAGAGCTGGTTCCTTGGGAGCTACTGGCAGTGTTGGTGTTACTGCTGGGGCTGGACTGTAATGCCTGTTTAAAAAAAGAAATTGTTCTGAGGGGTATAATAGGTGTTACAATTAAATCCTTTGAGATAACTAATGGGAGTACATTTCTGATTGTTTACAGTATTGTTGGAGCTGGTTCCCTGGGAGCTGCTAGCAGTGTTGGTGTTATTACTGGGGCTGGACTGTAATGCCTGTTTTTACATTTAAATTTTTGTAATGGATATAACAGGGAGTAAAATTAAAATAATGTGATTTTGTAAGTGTATTCTTTTGAATTGAATTCAAAACTGGGGGGGTCTTGTGTACCTGGTACTGTAGCTCTTGACTTTTTCTTTGTTTCCGCCAGTCATCCAACTTTTTCCTGTTGAGAGAAGAACCTGTACATGTCAGTACCTTTCATTCTCATGTTTTAGATTTTATAATCTTTTTAATTTTGAATACATAAATAGCTGAAAGTTTGCATTCCATACCATTCATCCCTCATTGCAGAACATAGAGCCTGTGCTCTGCCAATGGAATCTTGAAGGCCCACACGATCCAAGTTTGCTTCTGGTAAGGTACAAGGTACAAAACATGTTAGTGTTAAAAAGATTAATAGATCGAAGCTATTCTTGTTGTAGGGATGATTATTAAAGACCTTGCAGAGATTCCTTCAGAGGAAATTTTTTTTTGTGTTTGTTGAACATGGAAGTTAGAAAAAAATATGTTTTTGAGACATGTACATGTCCCTTTTTTGTTTGTTGGGTTTTTTTGCAGGGGGGGTATCATAAACAATCTATGGATAATCAGAGTACTGGTGAAGCAAAGAGAAGAGCTTGCAAATTATTCTACCCCAGTCACGACCTTAATGACAAATGATACACTTTTAAAAATGAAAGGTGTCATTCACATTACCACAAAATAGATTTCGAATTTCAAAATTATCACGCTTACCCTCAAAGATTTCCACGCACTGTGGCATGTTTCTGCTATGGCAAGGGGCCAGAACAAATACCACAATGCCAGGGCTTTGTGAAATACCATATTTTACTCTGACTGCAATGAAAAGTACAATCACTCTTGTGCTTATAATAACATCCACAAAATCACCCTAATATTCATGTTAATATCAAAAAGAACAACAGTCATGATAACTATGATAATTATAATTATTACTTTAATGCTAGAAAAAAAAAAAGCTGATTAAAATTAATACTTAGGTGTATTTGCTTTTGCATTCTTAACCAAAGATTAGGTTTAGCTACCTTTCTGGGCTTCATGGCTGCTGTCCTTTGCAATCCAGAAGTAAATATCTGGGCTGTTTGCCACAGTGTGGAGCATGCTTGAAAAAGTAAATACAGAGAAGGTTAATAAATATCAATTACACTTGAGTTAAACAAAATGTGGAGACAGAGTAGGCAGAGAAAAATCAATAAAAAAATAAAAGCAAATGCTGAGTGAACTAACCTAACCAGTCTTCTCTTGCTAACAAGAGGACAGCTGAAGGGCAAAAGCACAGCCACCATTATGCGACCATCCTCTGATCCTTGCCATGTGAACTAAGATAAAAAGAAACAGTACAGTAAGATATGTTCATGAACATGACTGTACTATTTGAATTGTTCACAGCTATTTTCCCACAGTTGGTGGTCAAAAGAAAAAACAGGTTCTATTTGACAGACTTGTTTGTAGCTCCTGGTTTTTTTTTAAACCTGCAAATTAGTTTCTTTTTCCCTGCCGATCAAAGGGTAGGATATGAGTGATGATCTCATCCTATGTGGGCTTTTTCTACATACTGCTAAACAAGCAAATTACCTCTTCAAAAGAGTGGATAAGAAATGAAATGGCTGTGCTTTGCCCTCTTTCCTCTAAAAGATTAATGCATTGCAGCACCTCATTGGTCCTGCTATGAACAGCTTCACCTATAAGAAATGGGGAATTATGAGGAGAGTTTCCATGATGTTCACTTAATAAAGGATATTTTATATACCAGGATAAAAAATTGTAAAAAAAAATTATTAAAATGTTTAAATCAAATGTTTTCGGCTGTTTGCCATCTGATGATGCCATCTGATGATGGCATACAGCTGAAAACGTTTGGTTTAAACATTTTAATAATTTTTCCATAATCTTTTAGCCTTGTATATATAATATCCATGAGGAGAGTGATTGTAGTAAATGTGTATGAATGTATTCGGTTGGATTAGACATTGTGTATACCTGTGCTTTTGGTGCTCAGTTTGTTGTTTAATGCACTATCTGAGGTAAACTCATTGCAAATATACCTGTTATCACTCCCGATATCGAATAATCATCAGTGACATAGCCATCTATAGAGACAAAATAATATAATTAATACAGGTATACTTGTTCATTGATAAAGAATAATGTAGATGACAGTTTATATACTTATTAAACTAAATGATTGGGGCATTATGCTTGCAAGGATGTGATCTCCCAAAGTACAGACACACAGATGCATTGGCTTTGTTAAAAATGGTTCTTGTAATCTTTCTCTGAGCAGATGCATGGGAAAAAAGGAAGTTAGCATGGTACAGGCATTAATGGAAATTGATTTCCATTTATTTCAGTAAGACATCGAGGTGAGCTTACAGAGTCTAGCCTCTTCTGAGTAAACTATCACTTCTGCAAAAAAAAATAAATAAATAAATAAATAAAAGATAGGAAGTACTTTGATGTAAAAGATGATAATCCCACAAATCATTACTTCCTTTACCTCAGTGTAGGATAATACAGACTAGTCACCAATTTTCGTATGTAGTTATCCCTATGTAAGTCCATTATTTATGAGTCCATTGAAGCACTTAATACCATATTTGTCCATATCCTTTCTTGAGTGATGTGTGACTCAGATTGGTAGGGTTTTTTCCAATAAATTTGTATATGTCTAACTGGAACTGGAACTGGAACGAATACCTGTAGCTGTGGGTTACTACATAACATAATGCTTCAGAAGTCTATAGTTTTAACATACTTGAACATCCTTTTACTCACCATTAGTGTCATCTTCTGAGTCAGATGATACAATGGATGGTCCCATATTGTGGCCTAACAGAGGAAAAGGTGCAGACATCAAGATCAGGTCTATGGCAGAATTGTGAAAGGTCTTTAAATTAACTAAAGGTTACTTTTCACTTTCAGAGGTGTTGTTCAGGAAAATACTTGTATTCAGAGTAGTTTCACATAAATCCTTGCAAGCTGTACATCAGAAGAAAGCTTAATAACAGCTTCTTCTGAAAGTGTTACGAGCCTGCAAGGGGCGAAGTGATTAAGTGTTCTCCTATTGAATTTATTGGGTATCTTCATTAAGATCAATTGAAACTGTAATTGCACCAACTCACCGCCTTGGTTTGAATCGGACTCATCTGACAAGTCTGAGATCTCATCTGTTGAGTAACATTAGACTTAAATTGTAATCATCCTATACACACCCATATACACATTTAGAACACCAATGCAGAAAGCGAATAAAAAAAATAAGACAAACGTGCAGTTATACCTGATGTCAGTCCTCTTGCACTGGCAGTTGCCATTGCTGTGAGATATCGTCGCGTAGAAGCTATGATGTCAAAAGCAATTTAGATTACATTTAAAATTCAGAATTAAATTAGAACTTGTCATACTTCTTCGATTTTCATCTAGGCACTTTCAATTGGCAGGATGAGATGTACCCACTGAAAATAACATAACTAGTCAGTAAATTGAATTACAAAGGGAAAGACAAACTCCAAGCTGTTGGTAGTATAAGCAGATACCTTTCAACTCAGACTTGTAATTATTGATATTTTCAAATTTTTGTGAAGGATCTGAAAAGCTTAATTAATTTCAAATATTGACAAAACTTTTTTCCAGTTACCTCCATCAACTGGCAAAGGCATCAGATCCAGTGGAGTGGATGTGGAGGGTTGTGCAAGTGGCAGTGTAGATACAAGGCTGCTTGAAGATGGGGACAGTAAAGTGGCCTGTGATGATGTAGATGTTAAGGCAGCAGTGGATAGAGATGTGGATGGTAAAGTGACTGTGGATGATGGAGATGTTGAAGTAGCTATAGATGTTGGTGGTAAAGTGACTGCAGATGGTGGAGATGTTGAAGTAGCTGTAGATGTTGGTGGTAAATTGACTGTTGATGAAGAAGATGTAGAAGTGGCTGTAGATGTTGGTGGTACAAGGGTTGGAGATGCTGAAGGTGTTGAAGAGGCTCCAGATGTGGGTGGTAAACTGACTGTGGACAATGAAGATGTGGAAGTGGATGCTGATGATGAAGTGGAAGATGACAGAGCTGTGGTGAGAGAACAGGTTATGCATGCACATGTGGTGATCAAATGTCTATAATCTATAATTTTTTTATAAATTTGACTGGAAATGGGCTTTTAGAAGACTGTTGCAAGTGTTTGTGGATACAATTATGACATAAAGGCCATCAACCTTTGAATTGTTTCATGTTAAGGTATGCATTTTGATGAAGCCAGCCTCTGCTACTCTATTAATATTTGGAAAATTGCAGTAGTCATGCACATCACTATTCCTAGGGTGATGAGGTAACAAATGACCAATTTCTTCTGAAAGTTCTGTGTAGTACCGGAGGTTTGTTATTTTCCTATTAATTTGTGCTAGAAGTTGCAAGGCTGCAGGGAAAGACACCTTACTTAGATATTAAGTAAATAAAGTATCGAGCATAAATATAAGTTCATAGAAAGCTAAATTGAATTAAAATTATGACAGAAAGATTGCCCAAGACATAATTATGCTCCATTTGACGATAACAACTTAAACACATTGTGCAGATGTAAGGTTTGGTTGACATAAGTAACATTTCAAATATACACAGACCTTGACTTGGTAAAAATATAAAGATCTTTTTCTTTCTACTTCCACCAAAGTGGTTCATGAGCTGCACGCCACTTTGAAGGCCAGTTGCCACTGTCCTCATTGCATGCCCTCTCGCATACGATGTTATTATTTCCAAGCTAGTGTAATAAAGTAATGACAGCAAGGTGATTGTAGTTACCCACACTAATTTTTCTGTTGAATTGAATTTAACTCTGGGTTTATTTCTGCAAGGTACATACATTAATTTCGCATGCACTGTGACATTTGTTTTAGTGGTATTTGCTTTAGATTGTAGCAATGAGAGAAAGATTGCACAGTATGTCACATGAAAAAGAGTATTGTAAGTTTAAATAATTCAATGTGCACTGGTACAAGGAAGATTATCATCTAAGATGTTCTTAATAAAATTGGCCAACATTTCATTTCATTTTTTTATCACGTCACAAATGATTGCAAACTGGCAAGTTGTTCGAAGTGTTGCCTTGTAACCAATTTTAAATGCAATAAATCCTCTCACTTGGCGAGAAATTCTCAATGTTATTAGTAATTGCAAGACATCTAAAGGAATATATATTACAGCAACGTTAGTTTTCTTTCATTCACGTTTACATCCAATCTCGCCTCTTTTCGGCATTTCGCTTATTTTATTACGGTACTTCTCATTCTTTTCCCTGGAACCATTTTTCTAGCCTACGATACAGATTATGTAGGGAGCAGCACTTACCTGCTAAGGTCTTTTCCTGTAAGGGGAGGAAATGCTCTCACCAGTAATTCTCCGATTTGGGAAGAGCTGTCGTTC
Source organism: Stylophora pistillata (assembly GCF_964205215.1). Lineage (NCBI taxonomy): Eukaryota > Metazoa > Cnidaria > Anthozoa > Scleractinia > Pocilloporidae > Stylophora > Stylophora pistillata. Next base: position 46,951,460 of record NC_142520.1, on the reverse strand, counting down.
TTTGTAAATGATAAATCAGAAATCCGCTTGGCGGTAGTGAGCCTGCCCAGCTCAGTCTTGTTTGGCACGCTTCTGTGCCGTTTATCCAGAAAGACAACAGTTCTTTGGAAAGCGCGCTTACTGCGGTTCATCTCGTAGAGTTGAAGGCTTAATCTAAAAGACTTAAGTGCTTGCTACACTAATCGATGTCCTTCGATGACGCGAAACCACGCCGAAAATGAAACTGACCGACGTGTATATGATTTATGTCTTAATTAAAGGCTTTTGTTTCACGGCACACCCATGTCACCTAGGCCTGTCGCTACGGGACACTTACATTGATAGTTAAACAATTTTGGGATCGTTTTCCGCAAATGCACCAAACGCAATTTTTTAATCGTCCAATTGTTCTTTAATTACATCAAACGGGCAAGTGACCCTTTTCTAGGAAGTGGTGTGCACACATAGACACCCGTACACGCAGAATGGAAACTTTATTGTTTGAACAGGAACTTGAGACCATGCATGGGTAACTGTCACTTCGCGGATCGATTGCTACCAGATCAGTATCAATTGTTATTGATGAATACGTGTCAAATTGTCCAGGGAATACACATTTCCCATTGAGGTCCACAAGGTGATATATATCGTTTACTTATCAGTTAATCTTGGTAATTTCAACAAATTAAAAGCAGATCTCGCTTGGACTAGATCACTCCGCCGCCTTATTCATTGCCAGATTCGCTATGTCTCATGAGCATTTTGTGTTTACTTCTCCTCCCGGCGCGCTATTTAACTGTTCTGTATGGTAAGTCTTTTTTTGTTTTCTTATTATTGCGATGATTTTTATCTGTCAGCAACTGCTTGTTTTCGCTGTCACGCATCGACAGATAGATCTTCAGTGCATTCGTTAAGAAATTTCAATGTTATAGGAGATAGGTTAAGAAATAACTCTCTAATTTTTAGGTCTCTTTGTTTTCTAAACTTGAGATATTCGTCGAAATGTTTTGCGCAAATTTAAAGAGCCTAGTATGGAGTCGCAATTGTGGTGGGTGTATCTTTGGTTCACTAAAATTGCGGCCGGAAAATAGTGCAAAAAGTATGAATTAAAATTTGGCTATCTAGCCCTCTGATTATCTCAACTGAACCCAAAAAAATGTACAAAAGAACTTTTTATAACAGATAAGTCTATACATTTCAACAATGTGGAGCTGTATGTCAAGCAACCACCATAACTCTGAACTTCAAAATGCGCTGGTTTTCAAACCAAGCTCGGTGTCGAGTTGAACATTTCAAAACAGATAAGAAATTAGACCCCCTTATGCCTGACGAGAATAAAAATTTTCGTGGCTCTTTATTTTTGGATTTCCGGTTTGAAGTCGCACTTAAAAATCAGCATTAAAGCAAACAATACCACGCAGCTTCTTTGAGAAAAAAATTGCGAATTCAAAATACAAAGGCTAAACATCACGTTTAAGGAGAACAACCGACAGCATTCAGGGCATTCAGAAGGCAGAAGTTCTTTTTAACTGCGGAACTATATTCGCATTTTCTGGGAAAAAGAGATCATGAGCGAAATTGTAATAATCTTCAGGCAAAAGGACGGGATGTTTAAATATCAAGGCAATAAAAATCATTAATGCAAACTTGCTTACTTCTGTGATCGAGCTGAAATGGTTTATACTTCACCAGTTGTCTTTCTAAGATGAGAGAAATGTTGCTCCTTCAACAGGAATTTGACCAATTAGACGAAATGATAGCAATGTGTCTAGGAACAGAAGTAAACTATGAAGCCTTAAAACATTAAGATTTATGTTCTGCGTTTGTTGTAACTCTGAGTAAGGAATCATTACTCCATGATTAAATTCCACTTTCCTTCGACAACTTTTCGACCTGAATTCCTTGCTAGCAGGGGTATTTTTGAAGTGAATTACTTGACTTGTCAACACTAGTTTTGCAATAGTGTGTACTAAACTCTCTTTATTGTCTGTTAATTTGAAGCCTATCGACAATGGTTAAACCTGTGACTCTGGCATGTGGGCATACAGGCTGTCGACACTGCCTTGCGACTCTCATGGGCATTGAAACTTTCCCAAAATGCCCACTTTGTAAAGCACCGATAGGAACAGGTACCCTTCACGTCAATATCGCACTCGACGACATCCTGGGAAATTTTGATGTCAAGTGCAATAAGAGCGGCTGTCTATGGACAGGAAAATTTCACGAGCACGAGCAGCACTTACAAACATGTGGAAAGTTTCCGATGCCGTGTGCCAATGATGGGTGTGGAGAGGTGGTGGCAAGGGAGAGGATGGCAGCACACACTGCGCAGTGTGCAAAGCACAAGCTCCCTTGCCAGGAATGCGGTAGAAAAATAACAAGGGAATCCTTCGAGGAGCATACCGCTTCCCTTTGCTCTAATAAGAGAGTACTATGCCCTCTAAGCTGCGGAACGTTGCACTAGCCAGCCAGCTCACCCTAATTTTGATTCTTTTGCAGACTCCACTTAACACTGCATTTAAGCGAGTGCCCAGAAAGAGCGGTTCGCTGTGCGGTGACTGGCTGCACTGCTATAATAAAACAGAAGAACATGTCACAGCACTCGAAAAATGCAGCCGCAACCCACAGTGTTCTGCAGGAAGGAGAGGTCCAGCGTCTGCGGGGCCTGATGCATTTCCAGGTGAGATGCTTGAATTTTAAAAATAATGAGAAAAGATATCATATTAACATGAACTGAACATTCGGTTTCATTTCAGAGAGCCAAACCAAAATGGATTTTGGAAGAAAGAGGAGTGTTCTCCTTCCGCTGGAAGGGAGAGAAATGGAGTGACGTCAAGGGGCCGCACCTATTCAGCACTGAGTACAGGTGCTGGAATGGGAACCGGTGGAGGGCGCATCTGCGATTTGCGGGACTCTCCTTGGAGCTGGTGTCCGCAGTGACGGCAGTGGTAGTAGGAACGAGGTGAGGGACTCATCTTTATCATAAAGGATAGATTCTCACTCTTGAATCTGGAACGCTGTGCAGAGGATAAATGATCGTTGCTGATAAGCCAAAGTACTTGCATATAGGTGACGTATTTTACGACAACTATGAATATCGTTAATTTTCCATATAGGAGTGAGGAAATCTAAAACCATGTCTCCGAACCTGAAAACTGTCAAAAATAAAATAAACCTTATCATGATTCTCCACAGTAATGACTTTATGCTTCATGTCAACAGAATAGTACTGATGCCTGATTCCCGCGAGGAGAAGGTTTTCCCTTTCTCAGCGAGGGAGATAAGAGAGGGGGAAGTAGCAGCAAATATCCTGCTCTGTGAACTGGATCACGTGGACCGAGAAGACGTTATGATTGTCAAGTTTGTCTTGACATATTATCTTTTAAAAGAAGACAAGTAGATTTCCATTTATTAACTAGGAGAGTTAACAAGGTCGCAAATGATAACGCAAAAAATGGAAGTCGTTTATGCACTAGAACAAAAAGGATCGTAGGCGATGTGATAAGCATAGAACAAACTAACAATGAAATTTAAGAAATAACTTTGAATGGAAAAAAGTTTAAGTGCTTCTTCATGGAGATCTTCCGCTTTTTTCGCTGTATGTAATACCTCTCTTAGCTCTTATCTGTAACATTACTAATTGGAAAAGATCACTTGACGCAGTTGTTTTGATGTCAAAACTTTGTTGTTTTTTAGGGTTAGTAACAAGTGACGAATTTAGAAAATAGAGAGTCTGGAAGCTAAATAACTTGAGTTTTCCAGTCAGCCACCAGTTTAGATAAGTTGTGTACATTTGGAAAAATGCCTGTGGGAAACAGAAGTACACTTGAAGAAAAATGTTCTCAATAATGACGTTATGGAAGGAAAGATGGCTACGAGGACAAATGTAGAGAGTGGTGCTCTGATAGTAAATCTTTTTTAGGCGATATAAAAAAAGGTTAGGTTTTTTAGTCAAATTGTTTTTTTTCAAGATAAATGGGAAACAGAATTGTCAATTTACCTCTGTTCAGTATGAGTAAGCTAGATTTGTTCGTTTGCAGCACTGTGTTTCACGTGATAATAAATAATTTGATAAATTCATTTTTCCTTGTTCTCTGACTACCCTGGTCCCATTGTCGCAAACGCTATAACCGGTTTGGTAACAGAATGAAAGGCATCCCACACCGAATAAAAGCCGACACGTAGCCTCGCACCACCCCAGTCTGACACGAATTTGAATTTGTTAAAAAACAAAATAAAACAATATATATAACTAACTGCAGACAGTACCGTTTCGGCCTTCTGGGCCTCATCAGTGCAGTGCTGATGCTAGGGTGGGGGAGAAACGATATGGCTATAATAAAAAAAGAAGCGAAAAAATAAAAACCTTGCCTTGCATAACATGAATTAAAAGTAGTTTTTTTTCTCAAAGGAGACTAGTGGGCAGCACAAAGGAAGACTTATTGTTGTGATTTCTCCTTTATTTCTTCCGAAGCGTGTCGTCTCTAGCATTGGACAGAATATAAGTACACATTCGGTAGTCTCAGTTTACTTTCCCATATTAGTGTATCAGAGTTGAAAAATCCTGTAAACGGATGTTACAAAAGAACGCCTTAATCTATTGCGCGTTATTGTATTTTGAGGGCCGTAGGATAAATGATAATTGCAGTGAATCGATAAACAATGACTTTGTTTCTTTACAAATCTTTTTTAATTAGGAAAGAAGGTCGGTGAGATCAACCGATTTGAACAAATAAGTTCTCTTCCGTCAGATATACGGGCCGCGAATTTTTTACAGTAGCCAGTTTGCCAGTCAGGTTTGTCAGTTAAGTCGTTCCGTATCCATGCTGATATTACAAGAAATGCCTTAATTTACTGAGCGTTGTTGTTGTTTGGGAGCCGTGAGGGTATCGTCAATTGTTGTGACTCAAGAAACAAACACTTTTTTTCTTCACAACTTGTCGTTAATTAAGAAAAAAAATGATCGGTGAGTTCAACAGATTTGATCGTGTAAATTTTCTACCTTTAGAAATACAAAAAGCTAGCTTTGGTAGTTTTCATGGTAGCCAGTTTGTCAGTCACGTCAGTCAGTTAAGACGTTTCCTACCCCTATCAATAGGGTATGTTTTCCCTTTAGGTATGTTCGAAGTCAGGTCTGTTTCTTTCGTCAACTAGTAAATTTACCAGCGTTTAAATAATAACGTTTTTATTACGGGCGTCCATTTTTGATAGGCAACAGCAGAATGTAAGATCAAAAAGCGCGGGAACAGGGGAGTTATAGGACATGCAAACGCAGATAATATTTTCACCACATACAAATAATATATTCCGTCCTAAATGAAAGTACATAACAACCCAACGTTTTTATGAACAAAACCTAAATTTTTAGTAATCGTTGTAATAACTGTAATTACAAACTGTCCTGTTTTCTGTTGTGACAACGGCAAACACACTTCGCCATTATAACAGAAGATGAAAAATAATCAAACTTACCTTACGCGAGGCAGTAATGAGGAAGTCGCAAGTTGAAATAATAGGCTGTTTTACCTTGTGCTTAGCAATGATTTACGGTCAGCTAAAGAGGTTCTATTCATTTTGTTCTAAACAACCGTGTGAAAAAGAGGTAATTTGCATAAGTGCGAAATAGTCAATTAGGAAACTGAAGAAAGTCACAGAATCATTGAAATTTAGATCGTTATTCGCTATTGCTAGCTGAGTAGACTCCAACAAGGAGAAGAAGAAAATGGTAAGTCCTTACGTCAGTATGCAGCTTTAGAGCAGGGCCCTACGATAAAGCTTTTAAACAGTAGTCGTAAAAAAAATGTTAATAGTAAAAATATTTATGGTAACCGGCGTAAGGAGAAAAAAAACCGCCAGCCGTGAATTGGCCATAATTTTATTCTTTAAACTTTCGAACCATCACCCAATAGGAACACTCCACTATTTGGTGCATCTTTTTAATATCATTACTATTATTCATTTATGAATTTTTTTTTGGCGAGTTCAACCTCAACGCCGGTAGGTCGGTTGCCGAACACTGTTGCAACGACACGAAGTTAATTTTTTGCAGATTCCATGAAACATTCAACCCAAACTTAAAAAGGGACTAACTCGGTAATCACCTCGGCCTATTTAAGAGATTAAACTGAAAGCGTTCTCCAAAGATGCCAGGCTTTAAATTGCGAACGAGGGTATCAATTTTTTGCAGCACGAGATAATAAAGAAATGATTTTGTTCAATTCCTTTCCGCTTCTAATTAAAGAATTGAGCATATGCCCAAAAGTCGCATTTCCATTTCAATGGTAATGAATTGTTTTTAGTTCGTGCACACAAATATTGCAACGTCTCCTTTTTAGTGGGCACCGTCAATTATGGATAAACCTCATTTCGTTGGATTTTTTTTTTTTTTTTAACGCAGCGACCATCTTAACGCGCGGGGGCTGACGTAAATGTACTTTGTATTAATTGAAAAACAATAACGGGGAAAGGGCGCTTTAGTCCTTCTTTCATCGTGTGCGTGCATTGGCACAAACGTCCTTTAATCTATCTCTATCATCTTATATAGTAACAAATTTTACGTGCGTCTGCTCGCTGTTCGTAGCACAAATTGGATTGACGCCTACGCGATAAATAAAAACTAAAAAAAAACTCAAAACAACACTAAAAGTATTGTGGATTACAATAATAATTATCGACGTACTCAGGTGCTGTTGTAGACTGCACTTTTCCCATTCGATGTGGAAGGCCTCCTTTATGTTAATTCAAAAATTCTCGAAGCAAGAGAATCCACCATAAAAGTCGTATCTTATACGCGTCTATATGTTCAGGGGAAAAGAATGCTTATGCACAAAGTTTAAGCCGGCCATCTTAATTTGTTCAAAACCGTTAAAGGGTCTTTCCTTTTGAATGCTGTACAGGCGTTGCAGAAGATGCAAGAAAAGAGGTGTGAGATCAAACAGTTTTTCGAGGAGTTACCCGGAGTGCCACTTGGTAAGCCCCTGCACGAGGTTTATTTCTTCTCTGCTTAGGATTCCCAGCAACGAATTTCCAGGCTTTCCTGGATTTGAATACATGCTTGAACACCAAGATTAGTAGACCCTTACAGGATGACTGCTCGAGATTCCTTTAGGATAGGCCAATTCTGCCCCTTGGTGGACCTGGGAAAGAGAGGAAGTTCATGGTTTATTTCTTCTCTGATTTAAATGCATGCTTGAACAGCAAGATTGGTAGACCCTTACAGGATGGCTGCTCGAAACACCTTTAGGAAAGACCAGTCGCACGCTTTGGTGGACCTGGGAACGTGGTAAAATGCAACGAGAGCGAGTTCAACCACTTATCAAAGGTTGAAATCTCTATTTTCTCAAGTATATACTGAAACAGTAAATACCGTCGTAAGATCGCTCTGATCGGCCTGCACTCAAAATCCGAGGATCCTTTGCTATGCACCTCCGAGCAACTCACCCATTATTGGCACACAAAAATTATGATAACCGTTACTGGAATAAAAGAGTTAAAAAAGAATCACTGACATAGTATATACTAGAGCAGACATTGTCTAAAGATTTTTGAATGTAAATATTTTCATAATCTCATTGTTCCTTGATATTCTGGGACATGTGGTTCGCAAGCTGAAGAAGGTGGAAATGTGACAACAAAAAGTACTCAGGGCGCTTTAACATCAAAATTATTTCATACAGGCGAATGATAAATTACACATATATGCATAGCTAGGATAACGCCTAAATAAAGATATTGATGGGACAAAATCCATCTCAAATATATCTACTATTTTCAATATTTCAGCACAATAGGGGAAGACGTGCACGAAGGGAGACATGGGTTTTTAGAATTGTTACGATACAAAATTCACCTGCATAAGACCACTTCCAGATAGTGGAAAGACGAGATATGGCCACCGCCCTAGATCCGAAGTGCACTCGGATTACTGGCCCTCCTTCCGGCAGATGGACCAAAGAATTAACAACATAACTGCACATCAAATGATTGTCCACCGACTTAACTTTGTTGACTCAGTCACTATGGGGTTGACACCCAAGAAATCGAATCCTGCTGGAAAATTTTAAAACTGGAACAGTCAACACGCTGGAGGATAAGGAGGGAAGAACGGGAGCCCCTCAGAAATCAATGCAGCCTTTTTGGCCGTTTTAGCCAATCAGTATCTAGTTCAAAATCCGGTTTCGTAAATAAGCTACGGGTTTTACTTTCAGGTTTTGAGAGAAAGTTAGATAAACAATTAAGCTCTGTCCATGACTATGTTGAAAAGTGTTTCATAGGTTAGGTCTATTGACCACACTGGTCCAGAAAGATTTTCTGACGAAAAGACGCACTTTTAAAATGTGCGACTTTACCTTGAATTTTAGCTCACTTTTAAAACAGATCTTTTCGAATTCCCCGATGTTGATTTCTCTTGTAACATTTTTTTGACGGGATGATAAGGGCTTTACTACACGCATCATCTAGCTGCAATGCGTTTTTTGCCGTAGGTGACTATTATAATAAAGGGGAAAAAAGATAGTTTATTCATTTTCATGGATAGAGGCAAAGCCTTTGTTGGATTCAGAGAGCAAAATGATGTTTTCAAAGCACCTACAAAAGTCACTGTGGTGATGGTTTGCCTTTATTTTGGAAGTGTTTAACGCCGAACAATTCAGAGTGTTCAAAAATAAAATGTGATTGAAAGTTTAAGAGATTGGTGATTCAATCGTAATTGAAGGAGCAAAAATAGTAGCATTTTAAAACTAGAGTGCGATTTAATGTTGTTGTATCGATAGATGACGCTGTTGTGAGTAGGAAAAAGGGTGCGGCGATATCCAGTTTTTTTTACTGTTTCATATGCATGTCTAAGTTTTCCGTTCTTTATTTACCCTTTAAAGATTTACAGTAAAAGTTCAATAATATCTCAATGCACGTTGTTGCAGAAAAAGCAGGAACGCGCGGAAGCGAAAAAAAGGGCGTCCTGATATTTGGGGAAGAGAATCGCCTAAACAAAAACGGCAGCATGGGAAAATTGATTTTCAATATTCTCCGCTCTTACTTCATATCCTCTCTATGAATCCTGTGTCTGAATCTCCTTAAAAAACTTATGAAGTAAACACCGTTGGTATCGAGGTTTTTTTCCAAACCCCATCGCACTCCATAAGACTCTACTCTCCACCAGTCTTTCTCGTCAGTTCTGTAATCGAGCTCGATAAACGAGCTTTGTCGAGCTCGATTAGTTATCGAGCTCGATAAGTTATCAAGCTCGATAAGTTATCGAGTACGATTAGTAATCGTACTCGATTAGTAATCGTACTCGACTTGTAGTTATCGAGCTCGATTATGAAACGTGGTTTGCTTATCGAGCAGGAATGGTAATCGAGTACGACAAATGCATATCGGGCTCGGTTGCCCAGGAACAAAATGTGATCCCAAACCTGAATGGTAGAAAACCTCCAACAACCATCCTTACCAAGGTGCTACAATACCTAGAGAATATGATAAATGAGAGGTCAGATAATATAATTATTTAATGAAAAACACTACTACCTGAGTGTATAATCCATTTCTATGAAAGGAGAAAAAATCAAAACAAATGTAAAAGAGGATTATACAAAGTAACAATGAAATATCACTATTTTTTGTTGAATACTTAAGGTAAACTGAAGTCTTACAAAATGCTGCACTAGAAAAATAATTGAAGCAATGTTAGTCTGTGAGCTACCGAGAATTGTTAGACAAAGAAAACTGATGTGAAAACTGTAAGAAAGAGCAGATATGGGTAGGTACGATGGTACTAGCTCTTGATGATTCCACTTTGGTTGACATTCACAATTAGGGATTAGCAAGCTAAGGGAAATGATCTTATTAGAATCCTCAAAAGTATTAAGAATAACTGATTGTTACCATGGTATGGGAGGAATCTCTCTGGGAATGTTCTTAGTTCTGCATGGGGCATTAAAGCTTCCAGCCCAGTTCTTGCCAAATATTCCACCCAGGATGGTTAATGGAAACCCAACTTTAAGAAAAGCAAATCAAACATGGAACATTTCTATGTACATGTAATTATTATATAACACATCGGGTAGTACTGTTAAAATAAAATATTGCTCACTGATACATTTTTTTTTCTCAATTTTACTCTTTTTCCATAAAAGTATGATTGTCAAAGGGATAAGCTGTCATCAGACTTGGCAGTCAGTTGAACCGTTTTGATGTGGGAAAAGTACGACCTTAGTTATTGACAGTCAAGCCATTGTTGGAAAGGTGCCCTGTGGGACACTTTGATCAAATGAGTCACAATCACAATTTCCACTGGAAACAATTCTAAACAGCAATAAAGACAATAAGTCTATGGTTGGCTATATATCAGCTGTGTGGCCAAGACTTGAAACAAAGCCTCTTTAGTTCCTGTTCTAGACATTGATTTCAAAATAGGCACTTTAAGACTAGGAAATTGATCAGAAATCATACTCAAGCAAGGGAAAGAGAGGGGTAGAAAAGGGTAATTTAGGGAAGTGAAAGAGGAATGGGGGTGAGAAACAGAGAGAAAAAAAGGTTTAAAAGGGGGAAAGGGGGTAAATGGAAGAATAATGGGAAAAAGGGAGGTTCAGACTAGAAAGAGGGAGAATAAGGGGCAAGAGCAAAGTTCTCCAGTGGCTGGTATACTTGAAAGCCACCCATTTCTGAAGCACTACTGCTACTTCAGCGGGACAAAGCAGTAAAATAGTAGTCTTGATCTGATATAAATATTAAATCTTTGATGGCTCGTCACGCTGTGGTTGTGTTTTTTGTTGTTGTTGTGACAAGCTGCTAAAAGATCTCTGGAGAACACAATGAGAGCAGAGAGGTATGGACAGATAATAGAAAGAGAAGGGGTGTGAGGAAAATTAAGGGGGGGGGGGGGAGCAAACTTTCTTAAAGCCTCAGCGTAGTGTTAGGGTATGTGTGTGTGTCATGAATATTTGAACAAACCAATGAGCCAGATGAGCATCAAGAGGTGGTGTAGGGCAGAGCTTGGGTGGACTGATAGTACCAAGCAGTTGTGTTGATGACACTCCAGATCATAAAAAATGGCACTAAAGAAAAAGAAATACAGTAAATTACTGTGACTTGTGATCTTCAACAATAATTACATGTATGTTGAACATCTGGGAGACTTCCTATAGTAAGATTAAATCACATGACTAGCATTCAAAACATGTGAGCAGTCTTTACAAAAGCCTTCATAATTGGCTCTGACAACCAACGAATGCTCCAAATGTCAGCTTTGAAACTATTTACAGCTGCCAGTTTGCTATACCAAATTACCTTGTTACTCCAGCCAACGCACCTCACAGTTTCTTTAGAAACTTAACCCCTTAATTCATTACTAACAAAACCTACCTGAGAAAATACTGGTTGATAAGACAACATTCCACACCCAGTTGGTTCCTCCAATTTTTCTATAAAAGTTACTGGATACACAGCCTGAAATGCCTAAAAAGGTAAAAAAAATCTTTTGAGTGACCAAATTGATTTCTCTGGTGACTGGCACAAAAAGTAATAGTCACCACTAGAAGCCCCTGATGTGACATCAGACTTGATCAATCCCAAAACAACTAAGGCCAGCATCCTAATCAAAGCACTACAGACTAGGTAATTGTGCCAACTTATGTGATTTTTAGCCAAAAAAAAATAGTTGTCTTCTTGACAATTGTCTTCAGTTGATAAAAAGACTTTGCTTTAATATTCCCAATATTATGATGGCTATGAAGTAGTAGGCATTAATAAACAGTTCAATTATATGTATAATTATGTGTAATTTATTAACTACTCACAAGGCAAGAAAACTTTGTAACTGAAAGAGCACTTACTCAAGTGTGTGTATAATTATGCACAATTTATTAACCACTTACAAGGCAAGAAAAATTTTTAACTGAAAGAGCACTTACAACAAGTCAGAGCATACAGCAAAACAGCAGCTGTATTCATTGATCCAAGTCTGAAATTCAAATGAGAAATTTTTTCATCACTGATTTGATCATTTTTAGCATTTAAGAAAGCTGTTTATACAGTGTCAGCAGAGAAAATAACAAGAATGAGTAAGAACTTAAAGGAACAACAGGTGAGCCCCCTTAAGTGTGTAATTACAATTACTGGTAACCAGTTCACAATTGGTTTTAGATTTTGTATTTGATTTCCCTAGAGGGTGGCAAGAATTTCTCAATCAATCACAGAGTGTAGCAAAGTAAAGGCAAAGCAACTTCACTCTTACCTGTGAACATTAAATAAACCCAGCAAAGCCAAGAATATGATACCAAAGCGAAGAGTGAGAAACTGAGATCCTGCAACTATGAAGCAACAGATATGTTTTAATAAGTACCCTCGTTAAGTACATGACCCTACCAATGTACCAAAAAGGCTATCATCAGGATTTATAGCCTGTGTACAGCCACCCCATCCCCTCAAAAAAATTGGGAAGGGGTAAGACACTCGGCATGATGAGTTGAGAGCCATCACCTAGACAGTCACAAAGAGGTTCTGCGAGCAGGCTCGTGTGTTTGGGTTTCAATTCACAGCCAATGTTTCCAACCAAAGAAAATACAACTCAAACTGATTTATAATTGCTTTGACCTACTGTTGTTTATGTCATCTCATGAACCTTCATCCTGAGGGTCAATTGAAGAGTCATTTTCAGTCATCTGCAAAAGCTGATTGGTCAGTTGGTGTGTTAGAATACATGCCCGGATATTCCGAGCACCCACACTTAAGTTAATTAACAGTTGCCCCAGATTAGAATACACCACAACGTACTACTGCTCACCTGCAAATTTCCTTTGTGGTAAATGCCTAAAATGATTATCGTTTCGTTCTAATTACGCCTATCTAAAAACCTGTATATAATATGATTCACTATGAGAAATAAATCAGTTATTACTCCTAGCATTGGTTGATGTGCCATTTTGTGTAACTACTATGGCGACATCGAACTCTTGGAACCTAACAGGTTATGGGCCCAGGAGAACACTCCTGTTTGACGGGGATGACAGTAAATACGAGCTATGGGAGGTAAAGTTTTTGGGATACATGCGCCTTCAGAAGCTGTACAATGTGGTCGTTCCCCCAGAAAGCGAAACGACAGCCCCCAGTGCTGAAAAGAAAGCGCATGCCTTCGCCGAACTTGTTCAGTGTTTGGACGACAGAAGCTTGTCCCTCGTCATAAGGGAAGCCAACAACGATGGGAGGAAAGCTTTGCGCGTGCTGCGAGAGCACTACCAAGGGAAAGGAAAGCCCAGAATCATTGCCCTCTACACAGAGCTGACTTCGCTTCGTATGAATGACGGAGAAACCACCACGGACTACATTATTAGGGCGGAGACCGCGGCAACTGCTCTGAAGGCAGCGGGGGAGGTGATCAGCGATAGCTTACTGGTAGCTATGGCACTAAAAGGTCTTCCTAGCAGCTACAGGGCTTTTGCTACTGTAGTTATGCAGAGAGAAAAGCAAATGACCTTTGCTGAGTTTAAGACAGCCCTTCGAAGCCATGAGGAAAACGAGCGATGTTGCCGTAGTGAAAGCGACGGTGTTATGCTGGCTAACGCGTCCAAGGCGCTCCCAGCGAAGTTCCAAGGAAACTGTTATAAATGTGGCAAAAAGGGGCACAAAACTGTAAACTGTTACTCCCATAAAGTAGTGGATAAATGGTGCCAACAATGCCGGACCAAGTCCCACAACACTAAAGAGTGCCGAGTACGGAAGACCGATGCAGCGAAAACAGCCGCGGAACCCCAAAGAAAGAGGGAAATATCAAAGAACATGGACTCCGTTGAACATTATTTTACTTTCACCGTTAAAGACCAAAGTGGTCTAGGTAAGAAACAGCAAAATAGTTTACTTTTCGATTCGGGAGCTACTAGTCATATAGTAACTGAGAAATCTAAGTTTGTAAAGTTTGACTTAGACTTTAAAGCAAAGGATCATGTTGTTGAGCTCGCCGATGGAAGTAAGGCTAACGTAGTTTTGGGGAGGGGAGAAGCTAAGGTTAAGTTATATGACATTAACGGTAATTTGCATGATGTTATCCTTAACAACGCTCTGTATATCCCGTCCTACACTCAGAATATTTTTTCTGTTTCCGCGGCGGTAGAAAGAGGGGCGAGCATAAATCTTAACAGGAAAGAAAAATATTTCAAAGCACCGGATGGCACAAAGTTCGAGATCGAGCAAAAGGGGCGGTTGTACTATTTGAATAGCATTTCATCCTCCCACAACAATGTAAGCTCTTTGATGGAGTGGCATAAAATTATGGGCCATTGTATTTTTCAGGATTTACGAAAATTATCTAATGTTGTTGACGGCATGAGAATCAAGGATGACAAAATATGCGAGTGTGCGGTTTGCACGCAAGGTAAAATGTGTCAATTTCGGAACCGGAAACCCGATGAAAGAGCTAAAGCAGCATTAAATTTTGTCCACTGTGATCTGGCTGGTCCAATCAGTCCGGAGGCCAGAGATGGTTTCAAGTATACATTATGTTTCGTGGATGACTATACTGGAATCATTATGGTTTATTTTCTTAAGCAGAAAAGTGACACAGTACAGGCCACAAAGAAATTCCTGGCTGACACAGCCCCGTATGGCAAGATAAAGCGCATTAGGAGCGACAACGGAGGCGAATTTTCGAACAAAGCGTTCCGATCGTTATTGCGCGAAAACACCATAAAACACGAGACATCCTGCCCCTACTCACCGCATCAAAATGGATCGGCGGAGCGGGCATGGCGCAGTCTTTTTGAAATGGCCAGATGCCTTTTGTTAGAATCAAAATTGCCAAAACAATTTTGGACATACGCGCTAATGACTTCCGCCCATATCAGAAATCGATGTTTCAACGCGAGATTAGGCAAAACTCCCTACGAAGCGCTTGTAGGCAACAGACCGGATATTAGCCACATGCAAGTTTTTGGCTCGACTTGCTATGCTTATGTTCAAAATGCAAAGAAGCTAGAAGCGCGTAGCAAGCAAGGTATCTTTGTAGGCTATGACAAGGAAAGTCCATCTTACCTAGTGTATTTCCCGGAATCAAACAAAATTGAGCGGGTAAGATGTGTAAATTTTTTCCGAACTGAAAACTCGCCACATTTTGATGAGGACGCTCTACGACCAGCTGTTGACCCGACAAAACTGACAGAGGGGGAACATGATGAAGTGACTAGTAACTCAACTGAGACAGAGGGTCAGAGCCCCGGTGAGAAATCTGATAACGGTGAAAATGACAAACGCTACCCCCCACGAACCCGTAACAAACCCCAACACTTAGAAGACTATGTTTTAGCCACTGACTCAGACGATGATATTAACGTCACAGTAGATTACTGTTATAGAGTTTCAAACATTCCGACAAGTTACGAAGAAGCCATAAACTCTATCGAGGGGATGAAATGGCAAAAGGCCATGAGCGACGAAATGACTGCAATTCGAGACAATGACACTTTCGAATTAGTCACGCCACCTGCGGGTAGAAAAATTGTCGGTGGCCGATGGGTGTTTGCAGTGAAGGTTGGCCCGGACGGTGGGGAGACCCACAAAGCTCGATATGTAGCTAAGGGTTATTCGCAAACTGCTGGAATTGACTACCACGAAACCTTTGCTCCAACCGCACGGATGAGTTCAGTTCGACTACTTATGCAGCAAGCCGTGCAAACAGGCATGATCATTCATCAAATGGATGTAAGATCAGCCTATCTTAATGCACCAATCGGTGAATGCGAAGTTTTTATGCAACAACCAAAAGGTTTTGAAGAAGTCGGAGAAAATGGCGAAAAATTAGTTTGTAGATTGAAAAAGTCCTTATACGGTCTTAAGCAGAGTGGCCGAAACTGGAACAACATGCTTCATAATTATTTGTGCGAAGAAAAATTTGTTCAATCAGCCGCAGATTCCTGTGTTTACACTCACAATTCCGAGACAGAAGGTCGTGTTATTATAATTGTTTGGGTCGACGATCTAATTATTTCCGCAACAAATTTACCATTGCTAGAGCAGGTAAAAGGCGCTTTGAGTAATAAATTTAAAATGAAGGACCTCGGCCCACTTGCATGGTTTTTAGGCACAGAGTTTAAATGCAGCCAAGAGAGTATTGAAATAAACCAGACGCAATACATCGATAAGATTTTAAAGAAATTTGAGATGTCCGACTGCAAACCTAAATCGGTCCCATGTGCCACAGGGATTGAAAAAGAAAGCGAGGATTCGCGCACATTAAGCGATCCCAGATTATACAGAGAAATTGTTGGTAGTCTTATTTACGTTATGACAGGTACTAGACCTGACTTGTGTTATGTTGTAACTAAACTTTCACAGAAGATGTCTTGCCCCACTGAATCAGACCTCAGTATGGCCAAGCACGTGCTAAGGTATTTAAAAGGCACGCGTGCAAAAGGCCTAACATTTTGCAAATCAAGATCAGCATTGAAGTTAGTTGGATTTTGTGATGCTGATTGGGGAGCGTCTGTAAAAGATAGGCGCAGCATTACTGGGTATAATTTTCAGCTATCTGTAAAAGGCCCTTTAATTTCATGGAAAAGTCGCACGCAGCCAACTGTTGCACTTTCGACTTGCGAAGCTGAGTATATTAGTCTAGCGAACGCAGTTCAAGAGGCGAAATTCCTCAAACAGTTATGTAGTGATATGAATGTAGTGATCGATAACGTACTTATTAAAGTTGACAATCAAGGAGCGATCAATCTAGCTAAGAACCCTGTAAATCATCAGAGGTCAAAACATATCGACATTAAGTACCACTTTATTAGATCTGAAGTACTGAATGGAAATGTAAATTTAGAGTATGTTGCAACGCAAGATAACGTAGCAGACATCTTCACAAAACCTGTAACTAAAGTTACGTTACAAAAGTTCACAGGCATTATTTTAGGTAGTTAGATTGTTATGCTCGCAACGTCCGAGCAAGAGGGGGTGTTAGAATACATGCCCGGATATTCCGAGCACCCACACTTAAGTTAATTAACAGTTGCCCCAGATTAGAATACACCACAACGTACTACTGCTCACCTGCAAATTTCCTTTGTGGTAAATGCCTAAAATGATTATCGTTTCGTTCTAATTACGCCTATCTAAAAACCTGTATATAATATGATTCACTATGAGAAATAAATCAGTTATTACTCCTAGCATTGGTTGATGTGCCATTTTGTGTAACTACTATGGCGACATCGAACTCTTGGAACCTAACAGGTGACAAGTCATTTAACCTTGATGATAAAGTTCTCCAGTTATTTTGTTCACAGAGAGGATCAAAAATCATAACTCAACAAGTATAGCACAAAGCCAGCTTTTGTATGGCGGAAAATGAAAAACATCTGCAAGAATGATCTTCCAACCCACTTCATCATGATCTGTGATGGAATAATGTAAACCAACACGTTTCAACATGGGTTAGAAGTAGTAACTCCAAGGGGTTGTCAACATATAAATTCTCCATACACCATTCATGGGTAACCCAGCTAACAGGTGATGAGAATAAACAACGTCATCAGCTAGAGAGTATTACAAAGTATACTGATGTAGCACCAAATCATCCAAACTATAATTCAGGGACAAATAAACAGCAGCAAAGGAGAATCATAAATTGGATCTTTGCAGTTAAAGAGGTAGAAAGTCCAATGCCCTATGTTACTTTAAAATTTGTTGGTGTCCTGTGCAATGCACACACAGTCAGTAAGGAATAACTGCATGGAGATTTTCAGACAAAAGCACCATTTGCTGTCCGTGTTGCACAACAATCCAAGACCAGATATGCAAGCCAAGAATCAAATTAAACACGGTCTCAAGTGAAACAGAGCAGCAGTGTCACAAGATGTTTTTAAACAGGGATACCAGATAGAGGTAGATTTGTGATAACTAACGTATGTCATCCATTTTTTCATCATCAGATACATTATACTTTGCAAAATCACTCTTGAGCACTCTCATCTAATGAGAACGATGAGCAATTCAATGAAAAATATCTCAAAGATGATCATACTAATAGTCCATCAACTTGCTGCTTGATCCAGGAACCTGTAGGTTGCAAACCTAGCACCACATCTTTTCCCTAGTCGCTATGGCGATCCGTGCGGTTGCAGCTTGCTTACCATTTACATTATCTACTTGCAAACCTAAGAAATTCAAAGTAGTTTTCAGCTTACCAGAATGATAAATACAAATCCTATCAACAGGAAGACCAGCACCACAGAGTTGATAATTGACAGCCAGTGAATCTGAAAATAAAATGGTAATAATAAACTTACGAAAAACAGTTATACTGTTTTACTCCCCTTATACTGTACAATTTATTACATTTTTGGCTTTCAGTCTCAAGTCTTAGAAATGTGAGATTTACTATGTTTATTATATGGGAGACAGAAAATGTATGTTGGAAGAAAATGTGAACAAGTTCTATAAGCTGCAAACTAAGGAAGAATGTACTAATTCAAAAAGGAGAATACTATGATTACAAAAGCATGGGGTTGATGTCTGCTTCTTGAGTATAATCAGAACACAAGGATCCCAAAATTACTTTTTCAAGTCTCTTAAGACAAGTTTACAGTATTCTCACGGAAGTTCAGATGCTTCCCATCCAAATGGATCATTCAACAAGCCATTTTTCCTTTTATTCTTAGTCCTTGGATTTAGATGAACTGAAATAAAGTCAAGAGGCTAGTATCCAGCTCTAACTTGCTTCAACAGATTTGGTAATTAAAAGATCTTTATTATCAAAAGATCACACCACAGAACTGTGGGCCATATAGAGTTGGGAAAAATTGGCAAGACTCTAGTTGAACCCTTTACACCCTAACATTATGTATATTCTCCATACTGTTCAACTGCCTCCTAGTTAGCTCAATTGATGACGTCAGCAAAGAAATGCCTCGCGAAAAAAATTTTTTCTCGTGAGTGACTTCAGCATTTTTCATTAAAAAAAGGAAAAAACTTCTGCAAAAATGTTGAGCTAGACATGACAAAATGTGAACAATCCAATGAAGATCTGCCTTCTTTTTCTTCGGGAATGGATTTTTTAACTCCCGAGAAAGAACCAAGAGAAAGAGAAAACAAAACAATCCACGCTGGTTTCATCTCGTTTCGCAACTCTAACTTCATTTCCAAGCATGAATTCACCTGTCAGTTTTGGACCAATCTGAGACAGGATCATTGAAGCATAACGAAGTACTTTTCCAAAACAAAATAAACAACGCCCTTTATACATAAACCACAGCGTTGAAAGTGTTATAAAACAATTTGTTTAAGTGTTAGCTGTGCATTCATCGAGACTTGAAGCACTTGGGAAGTTTGGAGGGCACTTAGGCATCTTTTGTGCCTCCAAACATCCCGTGTGCTTCAAGTCTCAATAAACGCATGTTAATGCACGAACCAATTGTTATTATAACATAGCTTGTAAATTCGTGCAATCAAATTCGATAGCGCGAGCGTGCTTCAATTTTCCATTGTGCACGCTGGTGACATCAGCAAACAAATGCCTTGAGAAAAAAATTTTCTTCTCACCAGTGACTTCAGCATTTTCCATTTAAAAAACGGGAAAAACTTCTGCAAAAAAAGTTGAACTAGACATGGCAACGAGCGAACAAGCTGATGAAGATCTGCCTCATCTTCTTTGGTAGGGGATTTTGTAACTCCCAAGAAAGAACCCAGAGAAAGGGAAAACAAAACAATCAATGCCGGTTTCATCTCCTTTCGCAACTCTTAACTTCATTTCCACCAAGAATTCACCTGTCAATTTTTGACCAATCTGAGACAAGGTCGTTGAAGCATAGTGAAATGATACTTTTCTAAACAAAATAAATAAACAACGCATTGAAGCATAGGAGAGGGAGTTTCTGCCCTTTATAACAACAACAACAACAACATTAACTTTATTTTTTTAAATTAAAGAAATAAACGCCTTTGTGGCCTGCAGTTAGCAAAGCTATTCTAGGTGGGCTACCTAAACAGACCCTGTATAGGCTCTCTCACTCACTCACTCACTCACGCACGCACACACACACACACACACACACACACACACACACGCGCGCGCGCGCGCGCACGCACGCATCTTTCGTGCTCTCCAAACTTCCCGCGTTCTCCATATCTCGATGAACGCACGCTGACGTATGAACCAATCATTACGTAAAAAATACCTGTAATGATCCCAAGAGCAATAAAGTATCCAAACAAACAGATTTAACTCAACTAGTTTCATTGCAAACGTAACATGGCAGCCGCTATCAAAAGCACATGGTTTTCTCCTATCCTAGCATACTTAGCGGCCTAATACATTACAATACCAAGTCATACTTTACAAGTATTGAACCCAATAAAAACCAGAAACAGGATATTTAACGGAAGAGCTAAGTTTATGTATTTAACCTTACTATTGAAGTTGCTTCTGTCAGTATCCTTGTCCAATTCGATGTTAGCGCCTCCTTCGAAGTTGTGTTCACGGACATTCTTTATTTTTTCAGCAAGTGAGGTGTTCGTCTCAGCATCATGGTTTGCAGTTAAATTGGCTGTCACAGTTATGCCAGTATTTTCGTAGTTTGATTCCACATATGGCTCATTTGTTATCTCGTGAGAACTAGTATATATGGAATTTCCACATTTGGCTAGCTTTCAAACAATGAAGTTCGTCGACTAGCCCATTCCTAAAACACTCGACATCAATTAGCATGGGCCTACCACGAACAGCGTGCGCGTTTGCATGTGGGGTGAGCTTATAAGACAGGAATCTTTGCAAAGCGGTCTTCACAAATCAGAGCAGTCTGTAAATTACGCTGTTTACGAAGAGCGAGCTCACCATAGCACAACTCGTCGCACTCTTATCCCCAGTTTCCGCGGTTTACACAAGGAACGCCTGGGACCATGACCCCCCTTTTGGCGACCAAAATGGGTTGCATTTTCAGACTCGGGCTTTTCCATGGAAGCCCGAGTAAAAATTGCAAGCGGGACCTTTCGCAAGGCTTACGAGGTAAATGCACTGTCCGGAATTCAGAATGGAAAGTACGCATTGAAAGAGAGGAAGGAAAATCAAATTCATGATATTGAATAGGTTTTAAATACCGTGGAAGATCATACACGTAAAGCTGTTCAAATGACCATCGAGTGACTTTGTGAAATTTGGTCACTATTTCATTATTAAATTAAAAAGGTTTACACTTCCTGTGACAAAAGTGGGGATATTTAGGAGATATTTTGTTATAAATTACTCGTGAGAATGTTAACCCTCACTCGTATCAGTTGCATTGGACATTGTCAAGAAGATTCCCTGTATTAATGACCCATACTTCTTTGGTCAGGATAAAGGTGTACCAGTACGTTTTTTATTCTTTGTTGTAGACTAAGTAGATTTTCTTTCCCATGGAATCAGGGAGGTTAAGATTTCAAAGACATCTAATTTTCCTAAACTCTTTGAGTACATTAACACTGCACTGTACTTTGACAGGATTCGTCAATTTGGAACTATTGTCCAGGCAGGGGGGGGTTATAAGAGGCACTGTCAGTAAAAATCAGATATGATCATCAAAATTGCGGACACAGCCAAAAATTCGATTTCGCTCAACCTTTCTATATTGATAGACCCTTGTACCAAAGTAACCAAAACAGGGTTAGTTTGTTCTAATCTTTTTCCTTTTTTTTTTTTTGAGAGTAGTTAATTAAAAGCGGTTGAGTGCGGATCGAGCCTAATTTCGATATTCGAAATGTCGAAATTGTGTCGTTTCCATGGCTTGCCTGCGTAAGTCGAAAATTATCCGTGAATTCTCCTTTGCAATAACATTATAGTTATAGCCTTGACCAATTCATTGATGACATGAAAAGCAGGTATGCTCTAGTTATAATTTTTTATGAATTTTTTTTTCTTGAAGACACCTTGCGGCTGTTTTTTAATAGCACTATGATACCCTAAAACAACTGCCAAAAACGCTTGTCGGTACGCGAAGAAGAACCCAATAACCATAATGCAGATACAGTTTAAGGATAGACGTTCACAAATACACTTTCAATTTTTTGGGATAGTTTTTGGTTTAGCGGTAACCCTTGTTTGAAGTTTGCTTATTTTCGAGATTTGCCGCAGCCGCCATATTGAAGTTTCAATTAACTTGACCATCAAGAAACAATTGATCGCATGTCGAAAAGTACATTTGAAGATAAAACATGATAAGCTAACTTAAGGTAAGACTTAGTTTCTCTTTGTTATCTAGGAAATCAATTTAATTAGTGGTAGACTCTGGCAGATGTTTGCTTGTTGTCTATTTGTTTACACAAGATATTTGGTGACTACTGTACCACAAAGTTGCATTTTGTTCATACCTTCGGTTTCGGTTGCAGATCTACCTTCTGGGCATTTCGATTGTTAGTTTTACTTTTCAGAATGTATAATATACGGAAACTCTTTGCCATGACAAACACCAAACTAATAAATAATTTAGACTAGGTAGCGTGTGAAACAACCTGTGCAAATGTGATGTATTCGTCGGCAGACTGTCGGCACGTTTGTCCAAAGATCAGTATCACTAGCACGAGGAAGTACGCTGATTTAAATCTTATTTATACTTTAAAAAGCAAGATTTTTTCCAAGTTTTATTCATTTAGCAACGTTATTTAGCAACCGCCTCCCGGTTAGCTCAATGGATAGAGCGCTGGACTGTAGTGCGGGAGGTCGAGGGTTCGAGCCCCGGCCAGACCAACACTCAAGGTCTTAAAATAATTGAGAAGAATTTGCTACCTTTCTATAACATCAAGAAATGGCTAGATATTCTAGTCCTCTGGGATAGGGACGAATACATGGAGGTCCCGTCTCCTGCAGGGTTGGGGCAGGAGACGTTAATTTCCCACACACGAGATTACTGTGTGATGGATGTCCTCCCCTGGGGTGGGATAGGTGGGTTAGGACAGCAGGTCCACATCAGCTATAACAGCTGTCAAGTAATCAACCTGCTTAAACGAATAAATGAACTTCAACAACTTCTGCAATGTTTGTGTGCACGTAATCGTACGTATCCTACTCCAGTAACAGTTTTTTTTTGTCTGCTTGCGTGACACTGTAAAGTGTGAATTCTGGAGCTGTCAATTTCAATTTTGTTTGGTAACTTTCCACAAAATTGTCTTACCACATTGCGTCATTAAAACAATAAATCATTCTCAAGCATCGCTTGTACGTTTTCATAGTTGGTCGGGGGAGAATGTGGACTTAATCTAAGATCTAAAACTCAATCTTGTCAGGTACTTCCCCTCGTATCTTGCTACAAGAGTATTACATGCTATAAAAAAATTGTTGAAGTTTAGTGGATGTGACACGGAAATTGAGCTTGTTCTAGCAAGGAGTGCCTGTTTCAGAACATTAGTAAACATCCAGGAAATGACAATATTTCCCCTGCACCGTGAACGCCAGGGAATTGGTTGGCGAAGGTCAATAAATTAAATGTAGCGTTCCCGTGGAACTATCGGGACATGACGGCACATCAAAGTAAAAAGCGGAATGAGGCTGTACATTGTTATAGTCGAAGCTTATATTGGAAGCCACTGAAAATTCGTTCTAGTTGGTTTAGGTAAACAAATGATTTGTTAGTTGAACATTTCTAACATTTATGCCAGGGTCATACAAACATGAGAAAAACTGGCAAAAACGTAAAACATTTTGACATTGGCTATTAAAATTAAACTGTGCTGGAAAATAGGGCAAAGTATGTTCTTACAGAAAGTCCTTAGAGAATTGCGATCGGCTAACTTAATTATAGTAAAATTTTAAAACGTTTTCTGGCTAAAAGTATTACTAACAAAAAGCACAAGTGATAAATGTGATAAAAGACGGATGGAATGATCGAAGACTGCAGTTTAGGCAATGAATCGCTTATTTCTTTAATAACATTCTAGTCAATAGACAGGTTTATATCATTTTCTTTTGCAATTACTTTGTTGGTTTAAGAGGGTACGTTCTAAATTGGACCATGTACACTTTAAGAACGCAAACGAATTTTCCACTTTTTCCACAGTCTCGGGTTGAACGTGGATGACATTAGACAGAGGAGGAAAAAGCCATTGATAGAGCGAATATCACTGGTTATTGGGGAGTGTTAGGGCCAAGAAAGTGGCAGCAGTCTGATTGAACGACTTAAGAAGACAATTGAGAGGCAAAATAAACTTTTTAAAAAAATGTTTGGTTACGGTTTTTTAGCTCTTTTTGGTAGGAACACTCTGATGTTTTAGTAGTACCACGCTTTTCCCGTTCAGTGTCGATAATGTTACACAAATTCCCAGATACTGTAGAACACTTGATGGCCATGTTCTTGTCATGGGAATGGTTACTATAGCAATCTTTTATGAAATTCCGATGGAAAAAATAAGTGAGGTTCTGAAAAAATTATTTGCGCGCGTGCCAGAAAATAATTAATAATAATAAGGCCATCTGCTAAACAATACTTCCATAACATCCCTTTCATATTTCTGATGAAGAGTAGCTCTAATTTTGTCTATGGAAAAGTCTCCTTGAGAATCTAATTTATCTAACACTAAGGGTATTTTTAGGTTACAGTAGTGCAAGGCAATTTATTGTCAGAAAACGGCCACCAAGGATTGAGTATCGTTGATAACATAATCTACGGCAGTATCAACTGATAAAAAGGATATCAGTTTTGAAACTTGTTCAAACGGTATTCAAACTTTAGGTACTGGAATGTGCTGGGAACCAGTGCAAGCCATGAAGCTTGATGAGAAGAGTCTATTTATTCATATAGCTGTTTCAGTGATAGAATTTTGTGCCCCAAAGGGACCATTACCCCAACGCGGGTGGTTGAACCGTTTGGGTAGAGTTTTGTACCCGGCCGTGTCCACTTTCACCCGTGTTCGGATCCTGTCGTGGGAAGTTGGAACACATATAAAACTGAAGCGCATTTCATGGGCGAGAACACGGAAAAATGTCATCCGTGCAAAATACGATGCTCATGCTTGGCACCCAATTTTTCTTTTTTATTCGATTTGCCCTTTTTTTTTTTTTTTTTTTTTTTTTTTTTTTTTTTTTTTATAGAAACGAATTTGGCTGTTTTATATAAGCTATTCAAACGTTATTAGTTTAAGCATTTAAAGCAATTGAATATTATTCAAACGCTATTAGTATCAAGCAATCAATTCGCCTCACAAGAGCTAAACTTTATTTCCAGTTTATAACACTACGTGACCTGACTGATGTCAGATCAGGAGTCATGCCACGCCTCAACGAATGTTCGAGAAATGGAAAAGACATGACGATAGAGTGTGGGCTTTTATGGTAAACCGTAACAGTAAGAAAATAAATGGGTATAGATGGAAAGGAAGTTCCTTGATGGTGAGTTATTTTTGTTCAAATTCAAATGCCAAAAAAAATCAATTACGTGTCTACGTCAATGAATAATTGGGAATGTTGCTCATTACGTGATGTTTTTGTTGCTTGTCGAGAGATAGGTTGCCTACCTGAGCAAGTCAACCAAAAAGCAAATCTTTGATACTACAACATTTAGCTTTAGAATGCCACTATGCCTAAAAAAGAAAATTTGGGTTCATTCTTTGCACGCAATTAACATGTGGGTCTTTTTACAACTTACCTCTCCTAACATTAAAAAGAGTGCAGTCACGGCTTCGATGATGCCTGTTATTTGATTGCGTGACAAAACAGAAAACTGATCGAAGCGCGTTGAACGGTCCTCGATTGTTGCAATGTATCATGTGTTTTTATGTCTGCCAGCGCAACACTGAAAAGTGTTCTGATAGGAAACACCGCCAACATGAGGCCGACTTACTGAGCAAAGGTCGCTTGCGAAAAGGAGAAAACAGAACCTAGAACGAAACAAACAAACATGTCATGACGAGCCAAACATGTAAAGACGAGGTTAAGAGGTGAGTCAGCAGATTTTGTAAACGTTTCTCGACGCGTTCCTGTTACGTGTACCTCTGCATTTTGCTCTGATGCATATTGAATTTATTCCATTGATTTTGCTTCGCCTAACAGTTCAGAGGAGCAGTTCACATTGTAAACTTTTAACCGCAAAAGTGTGCTACGGCGGCAATCTCTGAAGTGTGTATACCTCAAATCGGCTGATATTGAAAATTGGCTTACTTCAGGAATGTCTTGTTGTACAGATACAAGGGATCCCAGGGAAATAAAACGGTGGAAAGTTGAGGCTATCTTTGAGCATGGGTCAGGAGATTTCCTGGTCGGTTTCATTGAGTACCGCGGGCATCTTTGCCACTTTTATTTGAAGTACTAACGAATCCATTTTAGAACAGCTGTAGGTGCACTTGAAAAAAAATCATATTTTATTTTTAAGGAAAGGTTATGAGTTAGTTTTGCTGGCAATCAATTTCAGAATCACCAGAAGACCAGGATTAATGTGAAACTACTTTAAAACTCGCGATGAACTGACTCGCCAGCGCAACGAATTATGCCAATTTTGAAGGTGTTGTTAAAGAAAATGCCGTAAATCGTTTCAAGTAGATTTCTCCTATACAAGCGAGAATTTTAACAAACGAACATTGCTGTAATATGTATTGGACTGAAGTCTACCAATGGACAAAGTATGGGTGAAATTGAATTTTAAGCCGTGTCCGCGATTTCTTTGATTTTTACCGGCACTTAGTCATAACTCCCTTAATGGGTACGTGCGGCCCGTCAGGGTATCGTTTTCGGGAATTTTGTCTTAAACAGACTATTGATTTTTATCACTCTCTCTTAAACAGTGTACCCTACTGAGTGTAGTAAAATACCTAGAGAGTATTCTAGTTTGGAAAATGTCTTAAAAACAGGGTATGGTTTTCGGTTAAATGTAAACAGGGTATCAAAAATCGGACAAATTTTGTTTTACACAGGGTCAGGGTTTGTGGGTCCAGGCCGCACCTCCTCACCCAAGGATATATCGTGTACCCTCTCCCCCCGGGTTGTTGTGCAATCTTTGGGACGACTTCTCGGCTCATGTCTGACATAAGATAATTTTAATTAACCTCTCTATGGTAGGGGGAATTATTTCAACATGTCTTACTTGAGTTAAAAATACTTTTAAAGGAACTAAAAACTGGTGTGCTTACGTTTGATATAAACGCATTCTTTCTCTGTGACCTTTTAGGTTTTCCAACACTTCCTCTTTCTTCGAGTCCTTGTGGGTTCATCTCGGTCATCATTTCTATACTAAATTTCTGGTAACGCTGATGCCATGAACTTCACGGATTTTCTGATGCAAAGCTCTCTAGCCGAATAGACTGCCGAGACCGTTCATCTCTTCTTGTCAAAAGCATCGCGTACATCATTACATCGTCAATATCCACGCTATAATCCGTAAACTGGATGCCGAAATATTGGAGTCGACGGGTGAGAGTACGAAGTCTCCATGCATACATAGGATAGTTGATTTCAACTGTCTAAAATCTCTTTTCGGCGCAAAGTTTGCCTGACACATTTGGCAAAATCATCCCTGAAATTCTCATTTTCTTGCCAATCGCTATTTCTAACCCGCAAGGCCATTTTGTCTTTCCCACAAAGGTAGGTAGGAAGGTAACTTTCTTTCAGCTTGTGTTGTTGAGGCTGATTAGGCCCCTAGCAATACATGCCAATATGCCGAGCACACCCACCCATCCCACCCCAGGGGAGGACATCCACCACACAGTAATCTTGTGCGTGGGAAATTAACGTCTCCTACCCCTAACCCTCCAGGATACGGGGCCTGCGGTTTATTCGTCCTTATCTGAGAAGACTAGAATAACTATCCATTTCTTGATAATATAGAAAGGTAGCAAATTCTCTTCAGTTATTTTAAGACCATGACTATTGGTCCGGCCGGGATTCAAACCCTCGACTTCCCTGCACAACACAATCCGGCGCTCTAACCGTCTAAATGTCTGATGGGTGTGATGGGTGGTCAACAGGACCCCCGTTGATACCAGTGTTTAATACACTGAAGGGGCTATTCTGTATAAATATAGATGTCTGCTCAATTCTACTCTCTGTGGGCCTATCTGTGGGCCTATCGCCCTCGTGGGCTACATGCAATTTTTTTTTTTAATTTCTTGAAAAAAAGAAATCGTCTTATTTTTCTTATTCTTTATTTTTGCTTTTTATTTTCTTTTGCTTTTGTTTGTTTGTTTGTTTTTTTTTTTGCAAGATAATAATAGTAAGAGAATTTTAAAAACTAAATAGATAAAATAAAATTTATTAAGAAAAGGAAAAACCGGAAAATAAAAGGAAAAAATAATTAAAAAAAAAATAAAATTAAGAAAAAAAAATCGGAAAGATATAAAAAACTCTATGGCCCTCATGGGCCACCATACACTGATGTGCAAAGTTGATAACACATGATGCGGGATTCCATAATGCACAAGATTCGGTACCACTTATCTTCGGGATGATTTTCCTTCAGTTGCTTTACATGCAGTCGTGCATTAGTTGGTTTTTTAGACATTTTAACAAGACAATCGAACTACCAAGACCAAAAATTTAATAAGATCTTGTTAAGAACCTTTAAAGATCTTAACCCTCATGTGTTGTTAATTTTTGTTAAGATTCTTACAAGACTATTAAATATATTTAATAAGATCTTTTCAGATCTTATAATGCTCAAACTTGTTAAAATTTGTTCAAGACATTTGGTAAGATCGTAGGAAGATCATTAATCATTAATAAGACCTTAATAAGATCTTCGTGTTAATTGCCATCTTATAAGACTCTTCCAGGGTCTTTATGATCTTACAAGATCTTCCAAGATGTCAATAAGATTTCCACCTTGGTTGGTAATAAGAAGTCATGGTGGCACTGTTTTGATTTTGATACTTTCATTTTGCAGGTTAATGGAAGTAAAGAAAGTGGTGAAGAAAGGTAAACTTTAGCTCTCTTTTATGAATGTTCTCTGCTACAAACAGTTCATTGTTTTTCTTCAGCTTAGCTTGTGATCCAGTGTGCTTTAATGAAAACATATGGTGTACACCAGAGATAAAGAAAGAAATAGGGAAACTTTATACTTTTAGGGAATTACTGGTACACGTATATTTCAATCCAACTCTAGCTGCTACGGTCAACCCTCAATTATCCGCAGAACTTATGGGGACTGGGCTGAATGGTCTGAACAGTCAAGAGTCAAGATAATAAAGAATATGAATATTAATGAACCAAAAAATGAAACGGAATGGGTATTATTGCATGTTATTGAATCAATATTATGCAACAATTAAAGCTCAATCTGAGATCATAGTGCTTCATTGTTTTAATTTTCCAAAAGTATTTAAAAAAACATTATCAAAGCAAACTAACAATGTTTTACATCAACCTGAAATGCTGACTTATATCAATTTGCTTCAAGATGCGAGAGAGTGTGCGTGTCACGGATTCTCTAATACTCTTTTTAAATCATTCTTTTAAGCTCAATTAGTGGAATAGAATCAACAATGTTCTGTCTTCCATCTAAAAAACATTCCCTAGAATGTTCAACAGTAGTGGAAGCGCAAAAAATCAGGTGCCATAGGATGTTTATTACATGTGCTTATTTTGGTGGAAAAAATTTGATACTGATCTGAATTCTGACCATGAAATTGTTTCTTCGCTTTAACAGTGCTTCAAAAGCTCCTTTATTTATGGTGCAGAAAGTGATAAGAGAAAAATTTACAGCATATCGCCCAGATCTGTGGGAAAAAAGACAAAGTACCTTGAAGCCTAGCAGTCATTCAAGACAAAGAAAGAAAATCCTGTTAAAGACGTCGAACAGAAGAAATAATGTTTGCTCTACAGCCTGTATTTTAAAACTGCTTCTGCACTAGTGCAATGAGGCTGCCTTCCATACTGTTGGAACTGACCCATGTCAAATTTAAATCAAGCAAATTTTATGCTTATAAGTGGTGGAATTCATCATCTGAAGAAAGATAAGGAGTATGCTGTTGAAAGTTTAGGAATTTATATCAGAATTAAGTTAGTTCTGTGCCATTTTGAGAGTTTTCTCAAGTCTTGTTTAAGTTCACCATGGGAGGCAATGCAATTTCGAATGGTTATTCTATTAAAATTAAGAGCATTTTCACAGGAGTCATAGATTGCTTACTGGGTTGTGATAATTTGATAAGATTTGAAAATCTTAAACAATGCAAAATGATATTGTTCATTATAAGGTCCAAACAATGTTTGAGCAAGGCAAGTTTAATTGTTTTTTTTTAACTATCCATTCTATTTTGAATTGAAACCAATATTTGTCTTTGTCATTTCAATGATTGGGATATTTTGAGGCTTTGATCCTGATTTTCTTGGTTTTAATGAGTCTTTCTTCTAGTGTAAGACTGAGCATCAATTTGATATGTTTTTTGTAT
The DNA here is from genome assembly GCF_964205215.1 of Stylophora pistillata. Taxonomy (NCBI): domain Eukaryota; kingdom Metazoa; phylum Cnidaria; class Anthozoa; order Scleractinia; family Pocilloporidae; genus Stylophora; species Stylophora pistillata. The sequence continues at coordinate 46,921,166 of NC_142520.1, read as the reverse complement.
CTAGTATGATACAGTCTAGATCTACATTGATATTTTGTACAAACTGATAACAAAAATGTATATATAAACATATATTTACAGTACATGGGGTTGTCATCTAATGCATTTCACATAGTTTGCACTTGAGTCTAGTGACGCATACAGCCTAGGGCTATTTAGGTGTCCTTTTGGGGTATATTCTCCCCAAAATTTCAATTCATTTTTTAGTAAACAGATGGTAAGAATATACACACCTCTCAGATCCAGTGTATAACCAGTTACTGGTATATGACCTCAAATTCTCTTCACCGATTTTCAGAGGAATTTCTATATTTAAGCTAGAAGGGTGAATATTTAATGGAAGGATATCTACCATGGTTGTAAGAGCCAAAGTTAAACTAGATCAGCCAATTTCTTGGAATGTAGTTAATCAGCATGTAACCATGGAAACAACTTATCTTGTGTTGAACAACCTTAAGTTTCGCTTCAAGTCTAAATAAGACGAAAGTTTAGGAATCCCAACGTTAGGCATGTCGTTGCGATTTGGGATCGAAAGAGATTTAGATTAGATTGCCATAAAACCCCATGCCTAAGACAATCTATTATTTTGGCCAGTGTTAAAATTGTCAAAAAACTGTATGCATAATGAAGCTGGTTATTCGGAAATCTTGCCGCGATGTACATTTTGTGTGGACTATCTAATTTATAAATCGCATCTGAGAAAACATATCGCATCACGAAAACGTAAAAAACTATTTATGGTAAAGAAAATTTGACATTATTTGGATTTGAAAGTAAAATGCTGCTATAAAAATGATAAACAAGTTGGTTGCTGATCATATCAATGATAAAATTTTAGTCTGTTCCCTCTGTGGGATCAAAACGAGGCTTACAGTTTACTGCCGTATTACATAAATCTTCCGGTTATTGTCCCCTTTTGTAATCAGGACTTTTTAAAAAAGAAACTAAAACGAATTAAGAAAACGAAAGAACGATTTTAATTTATTCTGTAAGGTGGACGCATGGCTTGAATGAATTAAAAGAAATACGTGACGGAAATTCTTGTCTTAAAAAACTTTCCATTTATTTAAAACAACAATTAACAGCTGTAAAAACCTTTACCATTGTGTGAATTAATTCTTTTCTGCTGTTGCGGATAAATGCGATCAGGTTCCAACAGAGTAAAGGGACAATCAACATTCAGGTACTAAACATAACAGCTTTGTTACTTTCAGTTCTTATCCTTTATATTAGTTTAACTCATCCCTGCCGCTCTTTATACGTTAGAAAAGTTAGATTTGAAAGCAGTAGGAGTTTTCTTGGTTGATGACAAATAAGCTTCTTTGGTTGTACAGATGTCGATCCTTTTGATAAATTTATTTTTGTTATGTTTGTATGGTTTGCATATTTTCTCAGTGTCTGTGGTGCTCATGTTATTCCTATGATACATTTTACGCGTTTTCTGTGAAACAGTGACCTACGGAATAACTGAAACATGAATATTTTCTTTTATCACATTTCATATCAGTTCTCAGAATCAAATTTCAAAACCAGTATATTTTCAGCGATAAAAGTAGTGAGAGTTAAGGATAATGATCGACATAGAAAAGGGTCCAAACTCTTTGGCAAACACATAATGTTAAGATCATCGGACTATTAATAGACAAGAATCTGTGTTTTGTGATGGTATTTTACAATGGAAATGCGAATTTTACCGAAATGGGAACATATTTCTCGTACGTTTCACGTAAATTTGAAAGTAAAATAAACGAAAATTAGACATGAACCAGTCAGTTTGTAAATGATAAAACAATGATATTCCCAGAGTAACGGACATGGTTATTAAATAAAAAAGTTTACTTCTCATTAAGAAATTGTAAAACAACAGATGAAAAAGAAATTAAAGCAGTCTATCTGTGGGGAAAAAATATCCTTAATCTGTTATTTTTTTTTTACCTGATATAAAAAGCGCACCATGCATACAATTTTTGTCTTTTTTACTTTCTTTGATGATGTGTTATGTAACAATTATTGCAAAGCGCAATTTCTCCTTCTGTCTTCAATGTATGTGGTTATTATCCAGCTACACTTCGTAGAGTACAAATAACGCCATAGACGAGTACAAATATCAGGCGGTATTTGTACTCTAGAGTACCGGTTAAACAGGTTTTCTCGCATCGCGCAAGCGAAGGATTCAATTGTAGTTAGGAAAAAAAATGGCGGACAATTTTTATTCGAAAATTGAAAAAAAAAAAAAAGCTGACACCAAGTAGATGAAGTTTGTATAAAATTGCTTTATTATTAGGTGAATACAAGCATTCAAATTATTTTGAGATGGCTTTCTTACTCCACACGTTAAAAAAAATGTAAAAAAAGCTGTTCTTTGAATATTTTTTTTATTTCGTGTTCCTCCCTTTGATGTTTAGTCACATGAAATCCTCTTCGGAAACTCTTTTGCGTTGCCATTTACTGACACATATGTACTGACTTTTCCTCCGTTATCACAAAATATTGAAAGCCTTAATGAAACGGTCAGAGTTGTCCTCTGAGTTAGGGCATACAGTTTTGATGTTTTTCTGCATAAAAGAAAACCAATAACTTTTGGAACGTTGGAGGCAAATTAACTAACACCTTTTAAAGGTGTAGGTACTTGGATATAGAACTCTTAAACGAGTTCTAAACCGCACAGTTTTAAATCTTTCAGCTTTGCATTCGACTGGGTTCCCACAGAAAAGAATAAGTCATACCGAATTTCGTAGAATCGTTGATTAGTTCAAAGGAGATTTGCTGCAGTTTATAATCTTTTCGAACACAAGCTGGAGCTTTTCATAAATGCGTTATAGGATATTACTTCGCCAAGTGCGATGCTGATACAAGGATTTGTGAAATGATCACGAAATTGAATATTTCTCCAATTTTCATGCTGCATTAGCGACATTTTCCGAACCAAAAGGCTCTAATTTTTGTTTGGGGTGCTACGCCCTTCCTCCATTCCCCCCTCCCCCCCTCCCCTGTTTCGCCGCCTATGATGTAACTTGTAACTATATCAAATTTCAAATTTGCGTTGACAACATCAACAACTGATGTCTACTGAAAGGTTAGACATTTAAGTTAATATCGACTTTACCTCTTTAGCGAACAACATTTTGACGGTATTCTCAATGGCGAAGTGGAGTTTCATCCTTTTTATCTGTAGGCAATTCAGATGTTTTCAAATCATTATTTTTTCCAATGGAGGGAGAGAGAGGAGGCCCCATTAGCAGGGTGGGGGGTAAGGAAGGGAATGGAGATAATCAGTGGGATATCCGTCGAAGGAGAGTACTAAAGAGATGGAGGATGAACGAAGATGGCATCTGCTGAAAGATGAGGAAGAGATTATAATCTCTTGAAGATAAGTGTGTAGGCCTGTGGAATGAGTTACATTACTTCTTAGAAGATGTCCAAGACGTCAACAGTATCCCGGCTGAAGTCTAAATAAGGATCTGCTGCATGTTTACCTGACGCATTAATTTTTTGAGTTTGAATTCAAGTTCAATAAAATTCCTTGCAGTCCAATCAAACCATTCCAATGAAATATACTTAAAAGACAGTAATAAACCAACTTTTAACTACCCTGCGTACACCTTCTTCCCAGGAAAATTACATGTACGGTCTTAATGCTAAATCGATGGCAAGGTTTCTAGTCGGAATGGGAGAGAAACTGGTGCAATGGCTATACCCTAAGCCTGGCGAGCCCCAGCCCTGATGTCTGTTGGGTTACTGAGCTAGATAGTTACAAAGCCTCTGAGCTTATGTTTTCTTTCTGCTTTTGCTTTTTATAACTTTGAATCCTGCGGAGGAATATTTGGGATCGTTAAAATTCAATTTACCTTGAATTTTTTGAAATCGTTATTAGTTTTGTCTTAGCTCGAGCAAAGGTTAATCTTTGGGTACTGCTTCTCTCTCTTCTATGCGGAGTATGAACATGAATTAAAATAAAAGTACATTTGCGTAAGATTTCTTGTTGAATAGTCTGATAAATGGAGTAATTGTGCTTTCAAGTGGAGCCCAGCAAGTATGCAATCGCTTGTTTTGTGTACTAGCACATTTTTTCTTTTTCTTGTTCTTAATATACCATTTAGAATTTCAAGTCCTTTATGATAACCATCAATTGCTTTGTTGTAATCAAACTAATTGGCTTGATGCAGTTATTGCAGGTTTGTTGGAGAATGCTAAGCAAGCACAAGAGTGGAAAGAAGTCCAAGAGTTTGATAAAGAACAAGTTCTTTCTGTTCCACAAGGAAATTATGTGGAACTTGAATTTACCATGCGGAGTCAGTATCAAAAACTATGTCTGAATGGTTTTTATCTTGAGATCCGTGATGGCAGTAATCAATCAGCTAATCTTCTTGGTAAATTCTGTGGAGAAGAATACGGAAATGGAGTAGTGCGATCAAGGGGACGATACATGTGGTTGAAATTTATTCCAGTTCTTCCAATTTTAATCTACAATTTCACTGCAGTCTATTCTGGCAGATTCCACAATGAAACAGGTATGGAGTTCCTTTCGATATGTTTATCATATATGTATATATACTAAAACCAATGAAAGACGACAGTCCTTTTTCTCTTTGTTTTTGCGCCACGCGTTTCAATGCTGTTGCGGCTCTTCAGGCATAGCAAAGTGTGTTTTTTGACTTATTACGTCACCGTGACAGATCTAATTAGAATTACTGGCTATTGTAATTCGAAGCACGCGCGAGGAATTAGCGTAATTTCAAATCATTAAGAACGGGTTTATATTTCGAAATTAGAAAAATCTTTCTTTGTTCTTTCTCATGACCTCGGAACGGCCGACAATCTTGTAAAACGGAAAGATAGTGAACTGAGGGATCAACCCCGCAGCACATTCATCAATATGCTTGCTGACTCCAAGCATACGTGTGTGCGGATCTCTAATTTGTTGTTTATGAACTGTCACTCTATTTCTCGGGACATCACCCGTTTCTCCTATATAATTATGTCCACATCCTGCACATGTTATTACGTAAATCAGGCTCGTTGAGGTGCAATTCATCGAGTGTTTTATCCGAAATGTTTCATTTGTTGCTGAGAAGGTGAATTCTTTACCCTGTTTTAAATAGGGGCATGTCCCGCAACGTTTTGTTTCACAAATTTTAACTTCCGGATCAGTGTCCTTTTGCTTGGGGAAATAGGAGTTTGTTAACATCTGTTTTAGGTTTCTGGGTTGTCGCTGACTGTAAATTACTTTAGTCCGGCTCATAATGGATTTTAATGAGGAGTTTTGGTTCAACATTGGAAGTGTTTTCCTGACCAGCTGAAATACTTGCGGAAGTATGTAATGTTGTTGTTGTCGTTCTTTGGTACAATCCACCTTTCAGAAAAAACGTGAAAGCGAATGAAGGAAAATGCTTCCTTTTTCTCATTGATCAACACTTTCCTAAATTAAACCCACTTCACAAATTTTTCAACAGAAACACGCTTAAATTAAGTTACAGTTGAATGAGAAATATCAAAACCATTATATCCAACCACAACAAAGCTCAAATCAACAGACCCGAGCCCACCAATGGCAACAATTGTAACTGCCGGGACCCAAGCATGTGCCTCATGGACGGAAAATGTAACGACCAAAACATGATCTACCAAGCGGAAGTCACGACAACAACCTCAAAAGAGATATACATAGGCCTTTGCGATACAACATTTCAATTAAGATACAGAAACCATGTATACTCAGTTAAGAATGAGCGGTATAAGCATGCAACTGAATTAAGTAAATACATTCGGAGCTTAAAGGATAAGAGTATTCCACACAACATCAAATGGCGAAGGTTAAATAGGCCCGATCATATTCTAACATAAGCAAAAGATGCAACTTGTGTTTATGGGAAAAGTATTTCATTATCTGTAAACCCGAAATGTCAACACTGAACAACAGAGGCGAACTGGTATCTAATTGTAGACATTCTAACAAATTCCTGTTAAATAACGTGTTCGCTTAACTTTACCGACCAATCAAATCTCTACACGTAACGCCACTAGGAGTTATTCTGCATTTTTAAATTCTGTTCATCTCCGTATATATCTGTTATTTTTGGCAGTTGCCCGATGATTGCTCCGCAAGGAGCATGAAGCTCTGAGTACCAATAAATGTCTTCGACCACGTAACCCATCTCTACAAATCTATATATATATATATATATATATATATATATATATATATAGATTATAGATATAACTGCAGACAGTGCACACTGTTTCGACCTATGTGGGTCTCATCAGTGCAGTGCATACACTGGGCCAAGCTCTGGAATAAACCATTGCCTGGGCGCTACACTTGTGGGACCAAGTGCAGACACGTTGCCATGCGTGAGTGCTCAAATCACAACTAAGGTGATGAGCTTCGCCCGAAGGCTAAGTGCATGGCAACCCCAGTGTAGAGTGCTCAATCGCAAGGTAGCCAAAAGGCAAAGCCAAGCGAGAGCTATCTGTTATTTTTGGCAGTTGCCCGATGATTGCTCCGCAAGGAGCATGAAGCTCTGAGTACCAATAAATGTCTTCGACCACGTAACCCATCTCTACAAATCCATATATATATATATATATAATTTAAGAGCTGAGCAAAGAGTTTCCAGCAATCTGATTGGTCGAGCTGTTCCTTATATGACGCTATATAAACTGCTCCACGCGGTTTATATAAAATGTTAAAATAAAATGTCAATAAATGTTACTAAAATGTTATGATTTTAGAAATTTCTCTGTTGTTCAGCTCTGAAATGACACTAAAGCAATTATTCGCCTCAGGTTCGGTAATATTGTCGAATAATCCCCTCGACTTCGTCTCGGGGATTATTCGACCATATTCACTTCGCCTTAGGCGAATAATTGCTAAATATATATATATAATGTGTGGTAGTCGGAAAGAAACAACTACAGATACATCCCTACAGACCTGTTTCGTGGTTGCCCACTCATCAGGGGATTTTTGGCAACCACGAAACAGGTCTGTTGGGATGTATCTGTAGTTGTTCTTTTTCGACTACCACACATTATACCCGTTCTACTATTTGTATCGCGCACTGCTTCACGGACACCAAGCTTAATCCCCCCATATCTATATATATATAGATATATATATATAGTCGTTAGTGGGACTCTCAGGCCAACAAAGGTGCACCGCGCCAGGGGGATCAATAAAGATTAGCAGTCCAAACCTCACAGCAAACACGAACGTAGAAAGTTTAAAAATTGCGAGGATGGACAAATTCTGACATAAAAAATATAAAAAATTTTAAACATAAAAATATATATATATAAATATAAATAGAATAAATGTTTGAAAAGAAAATTTTCCCAGAGCGGGAGTTAAACCCACGTTCCTCCTGTTACATCTTGCGGATGACAAAGGAGGATCCAATTACGGTTACAGGCTAATTTCAATTAAAAAAATTCTGTATACGAGGGAAACCCTGACCCTGTACACCCCAAATAATCATACTTAAATAGAATAAATGTTAGAAAAGAGAATTTGCCCTTAGCGGGATTTGAACCCACGTCCCTCCTGTTACTAGTCAGGTGTGATGACCACTACACTATCAGGACAACCATGCTGGCAACACGGCAATCAAAGATGTGATTTACGTGATCGGAGACGTGGTCTCCTGGGAAATTTAACTTTCAAGGTGACAGGGTAGGGGAGCGCGGGTTCAAATCCCGCTCAGGGCAAATTTTCTTTTCAAACATTTATTCTATTTAGTTATGATTATTTGGGGCGTACAGGGTCAGGGTTTCCCTCGTATACAGAATATATATATATATATATAAATATTATGAGAGGAAAAAAGGACGTAACTACATTTCCCGACAAGCCTGTTTCGTGAATCGCTTCACTCTTCAGGGGTTTAATGCACTCTTCAGGGGTTTAATATATATATATATATATATATATATATATATATATATCTAGAGAGAGAGAGAGAGAGAGAGAGAGAGAGAGAGAGAGAGAGATAGGTAGATAGATAGATACAAATCACTTAATTGAAATTTCTCCTTCAATACGTTGACATTTTATTTTATAGAAGTCATCATACCAAGTAATACACTGAATACAAATATGGCGTCCAATTTGAATTGCCACTGTTCTGGACTTACTAGCCTCGTCTTCGCGCGGAAACACAAAAGCATTATTACATGTATGAGAGGCTAGTGCGTCTGGAACAAGGGCAACTCAAATTGGTCGCCATATTTGCATCCGGTGTATAATGCTTTAAATCTGAGATACAGACAGACAGACAGAAAGACAGACAGACACGGACAAAGGAAGACGGAGAAGGAGACAATAGAGCTCCTATGTTACACCGGCCTGAAAATTGAATTGTGTCAGAATTGGAATGATATTTTTTGATGTGCAAGTAAAATTGGTTCTCCTCACATACTGTGTCTCTATACTATATTCATTCTAACAAGTATTTTTCTTTTTTTCTTCGAAACCTAACACAGTGAATCCAACGATGGAGCAAGCACCAAAGACACAGTTTGTATTTTTGAACAGAACTTCTAGCCTATGGTGCCCGGTGAGAGGTGCGCCGGCTCCATACGTTGTATGGAGAAAAGGTGGTGTCGCTGTTCAAAATAGTACCAGCATAATATTTCAGCTTAAAATAACATCGGAAGAACACGCGAATTACAGCTGCGGGGTACAAAGAGATGGAGAGATATTTAGAAGGAATATCAGCCTCAGAGTTGAAGGTGAGGTTTCATCGCTTCGTAGGACTATGTCAGTACCTTTGATAACTAGATTGTGTAAACCTCTGTGAACTTTTTTATATGCTCACTTCTTATCACACAAACAGACGGTTAAGTAAGCTACTTTGGTTGTGAAATAATCTTTAACCTTTCAAAGTAACTTTTAATACCCCTTTAACTTGAACGCTATTTATAGTTTTGAATACTCATTAGTGGTAAGGTAGTTATCTGTTGAAGGGGACAGCCGGCAGTAATGATCAGAAGCAAAGGATATTCTCTCATTTACACGCCTAAGCTTCTATGTCAATTTAAGTTATCATGCCACAGTTTGTCGATTTTGGCACCTGCCTACAGTGAACCTGTAGTTCGTGTTGTCGGTTCATTTTTCATCTTTAATTCGGTTTTTCATCCATCCTCATTCTTATTTATGGGTAGTGTATATTGTTGCTTTAAATGGTTGGAGTCTAGTCTTGGTAACTGTGATTTTACCGTTACGTTCTATTCAAATGGAATATTCTCGTTATCAAACTAAGTGACTTAACCCTTTCAAATTTTAAGAATTTTAGCTGCCAATCTGAATCATCTTTACGATTGTTTTTACCTTATTTTAGAGTGCCCAGACCCGTGCGAATGCGACGTCTTCCAGCAAACTATCATGAGTGTGAATTGTGGTGGAAAAAACATTAATTCAATTCTAAGGAAATTTCCACTTGCTATGGCAAAATTGTGAGTACGATTAAGAAGTTATGAACACCAGGAAAAGATTAATCTCTTGGACTACTTCCCCACTAAAAGCTCTGTTCTCAGAGGAATCCCTCTCATGCTATCGTAAAACTACCTCCCTCTTTAAGGCCTTATTCCCAAAGGAATCCCTTTCATGTTATTGTAGGCCTCAGGTTAATCAGGATAACCCCTGGATAATATATGATTTACGATGACCGACACTCGATTCATGGCAATTCTTGATGCACACAATGTTCCACATATGATTGGCTATACTCTCTGAGATCTACAAGAACGGGTGTGGTCTTGTATTCTTCAGAGGAACTGGCTCAAGAAGAAGGCTTACATGTGGGATTTAGTCACTTGATTTGATCCTCTATAAGAACTAGTAATACGCTTATCTTATGAAACGATGCAAATTTAACCTTCAACGTCTAGTATAATTACAAAATGGAGAAGAAGGGATTTTCTTGCTTGGCTTTACCAAAGAGTGCAAAAAGTTGTTAAACCTCGCTAATAAAGAATCTAAAATGTAGTTAAGTTCTAACTCTCAATTTGAACGCACACAAACCTGAAAACGTTATACACTACGTCACTAAAATAAATGTGAAAAACATCAACTTTTTTAGTCCAGTTTAGTTTGCCTGCCGACGCTACTTTTCTAAATTTGATTTGTTAAATAATTGATCAGCAATAGATAAAACTATCTTGAAGCCTGGGATACACAACATTTTTTGTATGAAGACTGTAGACAAGGAATGAATTCGTGGATCAGCTAGCGCTAAATTTGAACTATACAACAATTGTTGGACAAGAGATATGTGATAGAAATCGACGTTTCTGTGCATCTTGCGCCAGTGTCAAGGTTACATGATTAATGATAAAATGCGGTTTGTGAAGAGGTAGTCTCCTTCGCAGCCGCTCGGGCCGGAGTCACGCAACGCTGCCCGGGGAGCGTTGCGTGACTCAGGCCCGAGCGGCTGCGAAGGAGACTAATGAAGAGGCTAAGTTAAGGCGAATTTGCATAAAAGAGTGCCAAGCTAATTACATGAATAATTTAGCACGGCACTGCAGGCTAAAATGTACCCTGAGACGAAACAATTGACATCTTGGCACGCAAAGATTCCGAGATCGACTTGTTGAATGACACTTATGATCTAAACTTGACCAGTACTGACCTCGCCGATCTTCTACACGTTGCCACAAAGGGGCAGCTGTTTCATTTCGACGGGGCCCTATACGAACAGCTAGACCGATGGAGTAGCTATGGGGTCTCCCCTTGGACCCCTTTTAACTATTGTATCATGTGCGCTATTAAAGGGTCTCTAAGAAATAAAAAGAAAACTCCTCCTGAAGGAAATGAAGGGCCTGGCATGAGAGGCCCGCATTCCGCATAACTCCCCTTGATTAATTACCCATATCGTCAATCAACAACTGTCAAAACTACCGAATCACGACTCGCCATTTTAATACGTACGCCAGTGAAGCAGGGAAAATAATAAAAATAGCCGAGCACTTACCCATGCAAACTGTCAAAACACTGCTGCACGTAGATGAAAATGTCGGACGACATGAAAAATTTCAGAGGAAAACCCAAGAGGGGTAGAAAGCCTAATATAGATATTCCGTCGATTTGCCGCTTTTGTGGAGATAACTCAAAAATCAAGTTAGGAACAGGGTTCGAAAGCTTTATTAAAATCTTTAAAGCAAGTCAGAGAGAAGAATTCCAATATGTTATCGCGGACCGCCTTCGAGATCTTGGATTTTACTTCGCAAAACAGCCAAATTGTTTGCCTTACCTGTGTCCGAAAAGTGAACACTTTTTTCAAGTTTTATGAACTCTTGGAAAGGGCTTCATGTCCATCTTCGGTTAAGAATTCGAGCGAATGAAGTTGGACAAATCTTGTAAACATTAGCACAGACGACCGATACCGCTCGAACGTAAGAATTTATTTTCAATAAACGGGTGGCGCTACTAGTATGAACCTTCCAAACGTATGATACAAGTCGTTCGACGGAAAATAGTCCAAGTCGTTCGAACGGACTGATGTTTTTCAACAAACGGATGACCAAGCCGTTCGAACGGGCTAATGTTTTCAACGAGCGGACGACCAAGCCGTTCGAACGGGCTGATATTTTCGACGAACGGGTAACCAAGCCGTTCGAACGGTCTGATGATTTCGAAGAACGGATCACCGAAGCCGTTCAAACGGATGCAAATCTTTTTTTGCAAACCAAGAGATTCGAGTTCGAGTATTTGATCTTGTATGACGCTTGTAAGTGGAGTTATAACCAACACAACGGGCCGTTTATCGTCGCTGGCCGCGACGCGTGCAAGCAACACTAGAACTTGGAAAATTAAACTTTTTCCAAACCCAGTCGGAAAAATAGCTACAAGATCCTTTTCTTTGACGTAGAGCTGTTCCAAAGCTTGGCGCTGGTGGTTTTTCAGATTGATTCCGCGTTGTTCTAGGATGTTTTTCAACGTACCCTCATCAAATTTAGCCTGCGAGTACATCCTTGCGCTTTAGAAGGGATTTCACTGCAAGTTTTCGTTCATTTTTTAGTTGAACACCATTCAGTTCAGTTTGCTTGCACAAACTTTAGAAATTACGGTATCGAAATTCATCCTTAAAACTATTACATTTTGACTATGATTTTAAAAATAGATTTTGTGTATAAACTGTAACTATTGATCGAGGCTCGAAGGTTTCACACCTTCACTCGGAAAAGAATGCCACAGTTTGATTGACAGGTGATTGACCAATAGGAATTTTACGTTCACGAAATGAATGTAGTTAAGCCGAATGCAGACCTCTCATGGCAGGCCCTTCCTTTCCTTCCTTTCTCTCCCCAAGCCTCCCTCCGCTCGGCTCCCCACTCCCCTCCCCCCTCCCTCTAGGGCCGCTACGCAGGCTAACACTATTATAGACATTTGGACAGCCGCTACAAGCTTGCTCGTCACGATGCTTGATCCCGTGCACTGGCTATCGTCATCTTGGGCGCATTTCTCAAAAGAGTGTAAACGTTTGAGAGAAGTTTTCCGTAAGCTGAGGTATCCGATTTACCTTATTGATTCCGTTAACGACAGGTTTATTACCTCGAGAGTCGCAGTGGACCACCCTAAACGGCATACCGATGACGCTATCCAGATAGTTATCCTCTATAAAGATCAGGATGCTGCAGTCTGTCAAACGAAAACTTAGAGATCTTAGCAACAAGGTGCAAAAGACGATTCAACCCGTGTTTATTAGCCGCAAGCTTAAACAAGATCTAAGTCGCGTGAGCCCAAGCCTAACATTATAACTCAGCGATGCGTTGTTTATTTATTCAAGTGTGCGATGCAGGTTATGTAGGGTACACAAAGGGCCACCACGCGCGTTGAGGGACACCGTCAAAAGGCGTCATCTATTTACAGGCATTATTCCAAAGAACATAACACTGCTGTTGCGAACAATTTCACAGAGCGCTTCAATGTAATCAAGTATTGTACGAACAAGTTTGACTGCCTTGTTAATGAAATACTGTGTATTCAAGATCTTAAACCAGCATTGAATGTACAGTCAGATTCTCTTTGTACTAAAGTGTTCATGTAATTAGCCTGGCACTCTTTTATGCAAATTCGCCTTAACTTAGCCTCTTCACAAACCGCATTTTATCATTAATCATAATGGCGCAAGATGCACCGAAGCGTCGGTATTCCCGACATTTATATTTCTTGTCTGATGTATTTCCAAATCGTTTCTTAGAACAATTATTCGATACGAAAGTAAGTAGGTGAGTACGCCAATCATGAGAAGCACTACATGAGCGAACTGCTGGTGCTGCTCTCACTGTATGTATCAGAAAGTGGTAAAAGATCTGGCGGTAATGGATTATTAGGCTGATAAGAATGATCTTTGATGCAAGATACGGTCAGACGTCGCATGCTCGTTATCATAATTATGCTTTTTCCAGCCGTTAATCTTCCTTTAGTGTCCAAGTGTATCAAAGGCACTGAAATACTTTGCATTGAGGTTTCATGAAAGTATTGATACAATGATTTCATAGTTATTTATTAGTTGCTTTCTTTATATATTTCCTATGTATGGTTTGACAATGAAGAGACTACGCGTTTAGATGTCATTCTTATCGTAACTGTTGCATTCAGCATGTAATTTACACGTTTCTGACAATTTCTTAATAGATACCTAAGCAACAACAAGCTGAAGGACTTGCCCCAAGGCATCTTCAGCGATTATACCCAGCTGGAATGGCTGTAAGCCAAGAATCTTTTTTATCAATCTAATAATTAACCAAAATATCCATCTTCGACACTTTTTTAATGATCTTTGATAGGAATGTGAAGTAGTCCTCTCCAAGTAATCTACTATAGCAATACCTAGCCTTTTTAGCTTCCAAACATCATGATAAACTCACCCCAACCTTTACATGAACACCTTAAATATACCTGAATTGATTACTAGTCGGGTAGTCTGATCATGTGGGTGAGGGTAGTTCTGAGAAGGTCTGCTATAACACGATGACTTCCCCTGGAATCATTGAAACGTTGGGCACTGGTTCCGAAAACAATCCATCGTAGAGCTATTCTTACCTGGACAAGCAAAGTGTACGGTAATATCTTTTTACACGAACTTGGTGAGGTGGAGCGAAATTACAACAGGCAAAACTTCCAGTTACCTCGACTGTATCACCAATGATGCTTTGGTGTCACTGCGCGTGGAAGAGGAAACAAATTTCTGGGATCAGCTTTAATTTTACCGCAAGAAAATTCGAACCCTCCCTCCCCTTCCCTCCTCCTTGGATATTAACCTAATACCCTTCCCTCCTTCAAGCTCTGAGTTTAAATAGAGCTCCCCAATAAGAGAATTGTTACACAGTCTCCAAAGATAAAAATCCTCAACCTACAGTCAGTCCTGATTAAGCACAAAATAGGTTAGATTCATAGCGGATAGAGTTATATAGGTTTGTTTGAGCCCTCATATTAAAGCATGTAGGAAAATACAGCATTACCAGAGATACCCTCTAATTTAACTTAATTGATAAATACATCGCAATAGACAGCACTCTCTACCATTTCTTGGCAGGAATATAAGCCACAACTTGTTGAAGGAATTACCATCAAGCATATTCACTGACAATACCAAGCTGGTCGCCCTGTAAGTTAGGACCCTTCCTTCATTTTGAATGAATGCCCGTAATTTATCTCACACTGGGAAAGAAACCAGCAGATTTTCAGAGCACACTGACTTTTTGACAGTAAACATTTTTAGTTCTGATCGGACAGAGGTACTGAAAATGAGAAGTTATTTACAGAAATTGAATGAACCAACCACAGTGTCCACAAGAAAACATTCAATGTAGAGAATATACCCAGGTTGTCACCAGTGACATGACTCGACTGTGGCAACCAAGAGTGAATTTCTTCTTAAGCGCCAATGAAAAAGTATCACGGTGTACGAGAAATTTTTAATACAAATTTTGTTCACTAGGAGTAACTGAGTAAGATGGTTAACCTGTGACTTATACGCTGGAACTCAACTACAAGCATACCAGGCACTGTGGCTTATCTTTTTGCCTTTAATACTTGTGCCGTTACGAATGAACCCGCTGATTAGAATCTTAGATAAAAGTATAGGGAGATTTTGTGTAATTGTTCCAAACATTTTCCTTTACCAGCTTTCTTGATAGCTTACCCTCCTTTCCTCCCTTCAAACAGTATGGCCTTTCCTTTGATAAGGACTGCACTAAATGACCATGTGTTTATTTCTTACACAAACATTATGCTAATAAATCCAGGACGACATTGCCAGTTGACAGACTGTCCTCAAGAAGGAGATATGATCATCCCTGAGCTGAAACGAAAAACAAAAGGACCAATAGGAATAATGAGAAAATCGATAGCTGGCAGAAACAATGACGCCATGACGACCTAAGACAAAAAGTCACAAAAACAACGGCCATACACTTGGACTAGGCCAACGTGCACTCGACTTCTGTTTTAATAAGTGTAAAGCACATATATCGAGGTTTACTGTTGTGTTTTCCCCCCCCCCCCCCAAAAAAAGATCGTACATACATACATCAAATTTACTTAATAGTGATGGAATGTGTGTCCTCAACCGTCCTGAATAAGCCATCGCAGCTCGACTTTAAATGTAGTGATTTCTCCCACACGTTTTAAGACCTTTCAACCGACGCCATTTAAACTGCTTTTGATGCCAAGATCTTTCTGTGCGATATCAAGTGAATAAAAAGTCCCAAGAGCCATAAAAATCAGCGGAAAAAATGAGGAACTAAAATGTGAGGCTAGCTTAAGATTTAAAAAGTTGGACCGTGACGCCATGTTTCATGACGTCATGTAGACAACACTCATACAGGAAAACTTTTAATTGCAGATGTTTTTTTGTGTTAGTATGCACGCGTATGCCCGTCTATCGCACCCTATTTAAGTTGAGATTTTTCACACTTAGTAGTCATCCATTTGGAAGAATATGTTTTGCAACCACGTGCACTAGAATAAGTTATATATTTGTCTCGGCATCTTACCCTCCCCCTCCCTGATATCATCGTCACCTGGCTTATGATGAGGACCACGTTCAATGACAGTGTGTAATGTCAAGCCCTATGTATTGCGGCAATGAGTAATGGGAGAAGGGAGAAAAGGCAAGTGTAAAGCATTCGGCTGCTTTTCAGTGCTTTACACATACACACACAAAAACAAGTCTCAATTGTTTTTGTCCTAGATTAAAGTTCGTAGTCCTATCTTAGCTCTCCATATATGACGTACGACATTTTCGAGCAAACACAGTTCCTGCACTATCTTGAAAAGCACAATTGAATCAATACCCCTTTATATTACTTTTGTTAGGTTCTTAAACAATAACCAGTTGAAGAAATTACCATCAGGCATTTTCAGTAACAATACCCAGCTGTTGGACCTGTAAGTTCAGAGATTGTGTTGTTTGTGTAAGAAACGCGTCAAATCCATCGCGCATTGGTAAGACTACCAGAAAATATGAGCAGCGACGTCTTAGGTCCAAACGAAATCAGCTACGTAGTAAGAATGTTCTGTTTACGTGGACAGGGATTTTATTTTTCCCTGCAAGTACAATGGTGAAAGCGAAAGGAAGGAGGGTGGGGGTAGGGGGAAGAAAGGGAGCGAAGGTCGAAGCTAGGTCACATGTTGATTAGAGTAAATGAGTGAGATGGTTAACCTGTGACTTTTATGTTGGAACTTACCAGGTATACCAGGCGATGTTTCACGACGTCATGTAGACAACACTCATACAGGAAAATGTTTAATTGCAGATGTTTTTTTTGTGCTAGTGTGCACGCGTATGCCCGTCTATCGCATCCTATTTAGGTTTAGATTTTTAACACTTAGTAGTCATCCATTTGGAAGAATATGTTTTGCAACCACATGCACCAGAATAAGTTATATATTTGTCTCGGCATCTTTCCCTCCCCCTCCATGATATCATCGTCACCTGGCTTATGATGAGGACCACGTTCAAAGACAGTGTGTAATGTCAAGCCCTATGTATTGCGGCAATGAGTAATGGGAGAAGGGAGAAAAGGCAAGTGTAAAGCATTCGGCTGCTTTTCAGCGCTT
This sequence comes from Stylophora pistillata, assembly GCF_964205215.1. NCBI lineage: Eukaryota > Metazoa > Cnidaria > Anthozoa > Scleractinia > Pocilloporidae > Stylophora > Stylophora pistillata. Next base: position 46,904,101 of record NC_142520.1, on the reverse strand, counting down.
TACACATACACACACAAAAACAAGTCTCAATTGTTTTTGTCCCAGATTAAAGTTCGTAATCCTACCTTAGCTCTCCATATATGACGTACGACATTTTCGAGCAAACACAGCTCCTGTACTATCTTTAAAAGCACAATTGAATCAATACCTTTTATATTACTTTTGTTAGGTTCTTAAACAATAACCAGTTGAAGAAATTACCATCAGGCATTTTCAGTAACAATACCCAGCTGTTGGGGCTGTAAGTTCAGAGTCTGTTTTATTTGTGTAAGAGTTTGTGTTGTTTGTGTAAGGAACGCGTCAAATCCATCGCGCATTTGTAAGATTACCAGCAAATATGAGCAGCGACGTCTTAGGTCCAAATGAAATCAGCTACGAAGTAGGAATGTTCTGTTTACGTGGACAGGGATTTTATTTTTTCTTGCAAGTACAATGGTGAAAGCGAGAGGAGGGAAGGTGGGGGGGGGGGGGGGGGAGAGGGAGCGAAGGTGGAAGCTAGGTCACATGTTAATCAGAGTAAATGAGTAAGATGGTTAACCTGTGACTTTTATGTTGGAACTTACCAGGTATACCAGGCACTGTGGCTTACCCAAGTTTTGCCTTTAATATTTGTGCCGTTACGAATGAACCCGCTGTTGAAAATCTTAGACAAAAGTAAAGGGAGATTGTGTGCAATTGTTCCAAAAATTTTTCTTTACCAGTTTTCTTGATAGCTTACCCTCCCCTCCTCCCTTCAAACAGTATGGCCTTTCCTTTAGTAAGGACTGCACTAAATGACCATGTGTTTATTTCTTACACAAACATTATGCTAATAAATCCAGGACGACATTGTCAGTTGACAGACTGTCCTCAAGAAGGAGATATGATCATCCCTGAACTCAAACGAAAAACAAAAGGACCATTAGGAATAATGAGAAAATCGATAGCAGGCAGAAACAATGACGCCATGACGACCTAAGACAAAAAGTTACAAAAACAACGGCCATACACTCGGACTAAGCCAACGTGCACTCGACTTCTGTTTTGATAAATGTAAAGCACATATATCGAGGTTTACTGTAATATTTTTCTTTTTTCCAAAAAAAAAAGATCGTACTTACATCAAATTTACATTGTGAAAATTTTATCATGATAGTTGCTAACATCTTAACATGTTATATGCTTCAATTTTATCATGGTATATTTTTAATAACTATTATTAACACTTAGTAGTCACCCATTTTGAAGAATATGTTTTGCAACCACGTGCACCAGAATAAGTTATATATTTGTCTCGGCATCTTACCCTCCCCCTCCCTGATATCATCGTCACCTGGCTTATGATGAGGACCACGTTCAATGACAGTGTGTAATGAAAGCTTTCCAAAATATTTTGCGTTTTTCCAAAATAGCATTTTCCAACAAAAATGGGCTTTTCAAGGGTAATTGAGAGCTAGTTTCCGCAAAAAACTGCCTTTTTCTATCGACCTAGTAAAATTAAGGCACAAAAGTCGTAGCATTTTTGCGAAAACACACGGAATCCATGATTTTTTGAGGAAGGAATTTTATTGCAAAACTTACGGATACTGAAATGGTGGCTTAGAAAAAAAATGCAAAGTTTGGGTTTCATTGCGGACTGTTAAGTTTACACGAATTACACTGACAAAATTTCTCCTTATTTCACTGACATAAAAAAAAATCCCTCAATTGTATACATATAAGTTGGACGGACAATCATAGGAGCTTCTGTATCCTTTATTTTATTAGAAATGTTTCTGAAGGAAGAAAAACGCAACTATTCCGAGGCATGTCTGCCACTGTTACAACGAAGACAGTAGAAAATGAGATTACACGACTTACTTAACAGGATAACTAGCCATTGCATTCAAAAAAATAATCACAAATAATGTATTTCTCAAATTGCTTTCTCAAAATGTTCCAAGCTGCAAAAATTCTGCAGCCCCAGATGCTGCAGAAATTCTGCAGCCCAAGAAGTCCCATGCTGCAGAAATTCTAGTCCCAGATGCCCCATGCCGCAGAAATTTTGCAGCCTGAAATACCCTACACTGCAGAAATTCTGCAGCCCTAAATGTCCCATGCTGCAGAAATTCTGCAGTCCCAGATGCCCCACGCCGCAGAAATTCTGCAGCCTGAAATACCCTGCGCTACAGAAATTCTTCATCCCAAGATGTTCCATGCAGCAGAAACTTTGCTGCCCAAGATGTTCAATGCTGCAAAAATTCTGCAGCCCAAGATGTTCCATGCTGCAGAAATTCAGTCAATTGTGCAAAAGAAAAGACTACACTGAGGGTTAAGTTGGGCAACCCCACAGTATTGTATAGCATAGTGGTGGATTTTACAAAGATAAATTTTCAATTTTTCACCCTAAAAATTCCAGGTCTTTTTCATTGGCCCCCTTTTTCTTATTTTCTTTCAAGTTAACTAATGAAATTTTGTGTATAGAGAGGGACTATGAACCCTTCCCAAGATGGCAGCCACAAAATTAAGGGGTCCATTCAAAATATTTCCAAATTTGAATATCATAAATTGTCACTATTTTATGCTTAAATACTGTGGAGATTCCCAACTTTTAATTTAACAGCTTCACAGGAGGGTAGAAACCCTCGTCTGTAAGCTTGCTAGTTCGTATTCTTATTCAGTGCTTAGCCACACTGCATTTCGGCCTTCCTTTAAGGCTGCCACCGTAGCATTCCTGTTTTGCTGCAAACATCCACTAGTGCCCCTTTCCCTTGACAGCTTCTTCACAAGCCAAGTGTAGGCTCCAACAGGTAGTGGTTTCATACTGCTACACTGTGCGGTTACAGGTTCTACAAATATTAAATTATTGTTGTTTGTAACAGAGCAATGTCTTGGGATTATTTGCCTTGACGCTGACCAGTGTCCCATCACAAATGTGTTTAGACAGTCCTTCAAATATGGCCCTAAAACATAAAATGCATCAGCGTAAGAGTAATGTTTCTGTGCCTTCAAGTCCGCTAACAGTTGCAAAATTTTGTAATTCTTTTTATTTTTTCTAAAGGACCCTTTTAATGAACCTTTTTTGAAAATGATATCAAAAAGTTCTATCACGCTTTTTTTCTCCCAAAAATCGAAAAGTTCGAAATACACCTAAATGGCTGTTGTCCCCCTCCATTAAAGCTATGAAAAATTATGAAACTTCGTACACTACAGAGCGATGCAATCCTGCTTTTAAATTTTGTGCACTAGCAGATGGTCTGTTCATCTCTTGAAAAATATTAATTTCTTGTCATTTTGTTATGTTTAAATCTGAATAGTGACCACTTGAAATAAAGTACTTCCCGTCTCTTTTGCAGAGGTAAAATAAAGGTCAACTTCAGTGGCCTATGAAAAGGTCTCTCACATATAAAGTGAATATATATTTTGATTTGTAACTATATGATACAAGGCCTTATTAAAGGCCTTTAAATGGGTCGTGACAGTTGTTCAGTGTTTCGCATTGCATTTTCCACAAAATAGCCCAACCTCTTGAAAACCTGGAAGTGCCGCTTATAGCGGGCCAAGATAGAGAATTGGAGGAATTAAAATACAAGGATAAAGCTTTACGATGATGTACATTATGATTTGTAAATATAAACGGCAGACCTGTTCAAAGGTTTATTTTACCTCCGCGAAAGAGATGCGATGTACTTTATTTCAACGGGTTACTATTCAGACTTAAACGTAACAAAATAATATTTTCTAAGAGATAAAAGGACCATCTGTTACTACACAAAATTTAAAAGAAGAATCGCATTGCGTTGTAGCGTATGAAATTGCCAAAGTTGCTTAATTTCTCATTGCCTTACGGGGAGGACAACGGCCATTTAAGGGTATTTCAAACTTTTCAATTTTTTGGAGAAAAAAAAAATGCAATAGAACTTTGTGATATAATTTTCACGAAAAGGTTCATCAAAAGGGTCCTTTAGGAAAAATAAAACGAATTACGAAATTTTGCAATGGTTGGCGGATTCTCAATATTTATGGTCAGTGGCTCTTAATAACTAAGCTGTTCCTATCATTATACAAAACTGTGTATATTGATCTTATCCCGGTAGATAACATAGAAGATTGATGATGTTTAAGATAATATGACAATCTTGTCAAAAAAATTCATGGTGTTAAAATTCACTAGGTTTTAATGGGTTGAAGCAAATCATGACCCATGAGTATCCTGTGAAGATGCAAAAAAATTCATTGACCATGAAAATTTTCCCTGAATTTTTAGGGGGTTCTTGGGAATATGCAAGCACCATGAAAATTCCTTGGAAACACCTTTAATTTGGAATGAAAAAGTCTCCACTTTACTTGCACCAAAGACTATACTACAATGTATATATAGCTGTATGCTGTCAAGCAGCATTTTCATGTTACACTGTTTTTGTTGATTCTGCAAATTGAAATTCAAAGATTTGTACTCAATTTTGACTTAAGGTGGCTCGTACCGGTTTTCATCTTTTTGATGGTTTGTAACTTTGAAAGAATACAACAGAAAGACTGAGCAAGGCCAGTTGAACACTTTTAAGGGGTTGAATTACATAATCATTGGTTATCCAAAAATAAGTGTCATTTCGTCACTAGCAGTTTCCATGGCAATGCTTTCATAGGCTTATTCAGATGCGTTTTTTAGCTTGTGGCTTAAATAATTCGAAAACTAACCTGGTGACCCCCTGATTTTTTTCAGTGATTGCTTTTGGCACTTGAAAAGGAAAATGCACAAAGATTTTTAAAAAATTCTACGGAGCGGAATTTCAGAAAATCTACAAAAAGTACAATTTTTACACATCACAAATTTCCTTCCGTAGAATTTTGTAGTTTTTTTTCTGATGATTCCTTTCGACGTTATTATCATATTGGAACAATAAAAAGGGGTCACCGGACTTGTTTTCATGCAATAGCTTTCGTGAGTTTAGCACTTTCCACGCGCGTTTTAAAAGTCTGGATTCTATAAGATCGACATTTGCTCATGATCTGTTTTAGCTACCGCTGACAATTGCGTGTGGTCGCGCGAGCACCTACGATCTGATGTTTACAGATGATTACTGCTAAGAAAATCATTAAACAGCCATCAAAGACAGCCTCCCGAGCTCATCTTAGAAATCCTACACATGACTTCTGGCTATATCATATTATTTTCCTTGAAGTTTCAAAGTCTTCTTCCACTTCAGGTAGATTATCCTTCACTTGAGTTCTTCTTTTTTCGCCGTCGCAAGATTTCATATCGGTTGAATATTTCTTTTAAATGTGAAGTGAAGCAACCTTTACTTCTCCGAAAAACGTCTTCGTTATCTTAGTTTCTATAGATCTCCTGCATTCATAGTGGCCGCTCAACACATCAAATACAAGCTCTTAGGTAAACTTCTCACAAAAGCAGAAAAAATTCCACGCGCCGCCATATTTGTTTTGAATTTTCATCTTTTGATCTCGCGATTCTTTCGCACGTTTCTCTCGCGCGCGTCACGCAAGAGTGACCTGTTCCCCGCGCGAGGAAACTGGTACGAGCCACCTCAACACTCTTGGGAGTGAAGGGCTTAATATTACAGTTGAATAATTGATTTTTTGCATTAAAATCTTGCCGTAACTGTAACAATAAATTGTAACGAAGTTATCCTCAACTGTAGACTAAGCAGCTGTTTATCTTTTTTTGCTGGGCTCGCAGCTTGTCAAACGTGACTAAAATAATCCTGAAACCTTCAGCTTATTGATGGAGTTATTTCATTGTAAAGCGTAAGCTTAAGAAATTATGGCATGCAAGTGACCGAATGGATTCTCAGTTTTGATCATGTACCGAATATCGCAATTTGAACTCATCACAAACTTTCAAAATCTTACCTTAATAAATGGCCGCTCGACCCTTGTACCGGCCAGTCGATATGTGAACAGTGGTCCCTTCTTTTATCTCCACGGCGCCACCGACTTGCTTTTCATTTATACCACTCACCATGTTCTGGTTTAGTTTTGTCCTTTATGACGCGAGAGAGCAAGATAGGGAGTCTGAGTCCAGTAAGCTTCTTTGAACACAAACTTTAATTACTTGAGAGGCAGGTTACCTTTAGAGCTATCGATATAACAACAACATGACGACTAACTTATCTCAATGTTCACTCGTGTAACTCGAGAACTAGACTGGAATGTACGAAGCGATTGCATAACCAGTCCAGAAGGTTACATAACATTCGAGGGTTACATAACCTTTAAGTGTTACATAAGAAAGATCAGCTGATCGACATTCAAGAACGGTCTTGTCGAAGAAAAGCAAATGTTGATTTCCTGAAGGTTTTACATATCATAACAGGTTTCCCCATTGAAAAACGGTAAAACCCATCGTTAGAGATGCTATGTTAAGCAAAACAGTCGAGAAAAGAAATAGCTTAACACACGAACGATCAACCGGTGCAAAATACATTCAAAACCGAGCGCGAAATGGAGTTTTTCTTTGTTTCCGATCACGGGCATGATCACGTGGATACTTTGGGAATTGTCATTGGCTTGTAAAGAGAATCCGCTGGCTTGCCTGATTGCAGTCTCAAGAGAAGCACACGAAATTTTTGCTGATTTCTCTGATGTGTACCCTGCCTTTGGACGATGGATTAATCTTGGATCCGTGTTTTGAAGATGATATAAATAATTATGTGAACTCACTCTATGTAGAAATAATCGAGAAGAATCGAACGTACTACAAATGAAAGGTTTGTGGCCAAAAGTTGTCAAGGAAACAAAGAATTGAAACCCCGACTCGAGTTGTGTTCACGGCAAAGGTGAGAAATACAGAAGCCAATCACAACTTTGAATGTGACTGCAAACGTGTTTTACCCTCATTATTACAAAAGATGGATTGATTTGCACTTAGTGTTTTATAGTTTTGGCGCCAGAGCGTTGTCCCAGGGAGTCAGAGGACCAACCCCTCTTTTTATTTAAAGTCGCGAAAAATCCATTATTCAAAATAACGGTCAGCCAGAGATCACGAAAAGATCTGAAAGATGTATGGAATGCGCTACGAATTGTAAGTTAAAATTTCGTTAAACGCTCAAATGTTATTCAATATTTAAAAAAATCTTTATTTGTTTTTTAGTTTGACTTGCTTCCTCTGGCAACCAGTACAAAAATAAACGGCCACCATACATCAGGAACCTTCAAAGCTACAGTAACGCTTCAAAACGAAAGCGCGAATCATGGATACCACCTTAGGAAGTATGAGAGAAACCAAGGTGATCACAGTGTACCAGAACCCAAATCAACAAAGGTTGACCGTAACAAGCGTTAAGCAACACGTTTCAATATGGCCATCTCGCGCCCGATTCCTTAGTCTGTCCCTTCCAGTGAAGTAGCATTGGTGCCAATAGAGTCAAGTGCGTCTCATAACGAACAAACATTTGTACAAGAGAAGAAAGCGACTATGGTGAGTTGGAATTCTAGCCTACAAGTGGATGTGCATATTTCGAAGCGCTTCCATGCTTATGATTATGTTTGTATTTGGCTATTATCAATTTCCCCATGACTCCAATCTGACCATGACAGTTCTTTTGGATGTTCTTGTGAGATGGGCTGCAAACTATGACCTAACTCCTGTACTATATCTACAGTTTGACAACTGTGTTAGAGAAAACAAGAACCGGTTCATGTTTGCTCTACCAGCACTTCTTGTTGAAGAGGGGATTTTTGAGGTTTGGGGAGCTTAGAACTTCCAACATTGCACAGAGTAGACTCTTGAACTCTTTCATGATAATCTTATTTTTTTAAAGTGCTGTAATAAGCTAAGTTCCCTGCTAGCAGAGTTCACTTTTTTCTTTGTGGGTTTTAGATGGGTAAATGGATAAAAGAATAACATTTTTAAGTGACGTTAAATCCAAAGCAGCCTCAATTTACAAAGCAATAACACAAAGAGTTGATCATTCAACAGAGTCAGTAATGTAGTAAGAACTGCGGTTTGTTTGTTAACTGCAGATCAGAGTAAACTTTCTCCCAGTGGGTCATACTCATGAGGATATTGATGCTTTATTCGGTGTTTATTTGAAGCACTTGGATAAGCTGGATGTTTATACAGTTCCAGGTAATAAATAATGACAAGAGATCATAACATTACATGTAGGTTAGTGCTTTTGTTAATTGTTGTTTTATTATTGCAGTCTTGATGTGCCCGTGTTTCAGGTTAAATGCACAGAAAAAACATTGGGCCTGATGCCACTCATTTATATTCATTTATATTTGCCTCAATAAAGGAATGAGAATTTAAGAGTGGCATCAATCTGTCAGCACACTCTTATTTCAAAAGTAGAGGGTGTGTGAGATAGGGAGGGCATATAGAGAGAAACTTACAAGTTATACAGTGCATGTGTTAGCAGTGCAATGTAATTCTAAATTTCATCAACTTGAATTCTCCCCTTTTTACAGAATTACTCAAGGCACTGGAAGATTGCATGAAGCATCCTACTCCCAAGCCATTATTTTATGCTGCAGATTGTCTATGACATAAAGTCATGGATTTCAGATCATGCAGAGGAACTACATGAGCACACTGTTCCAAAGTGCTTTAAATTTAAGTTAAACGATGAAGGGAAAGCTACAATGCATTACAGAAACTGGAGCCATGAGCTGTGGCAAGGGCCAATTGTAATTCTCAAGGTGTGCACATCGTTTTTTGTGTCCTTCCATTGTTTCCTTCTCTTCACTGTTGTTGGGACCAAAAAGTCTGGCTAGAGCTTCAAACTTTTGACTAAAATTGATTTGAGAAATTGAACTGAATTAAAGAGGAAAATTGAAATTTGCAGTTTGAATGCTGTGTATTTACCTAGTATGCAAAACAATAGAAAATGACCAGTAAAATTGTGTGGTACGTGAAGGAAATTCTTTGCTGAAATTATTTTTGCACTTGTTTGGATAAGGAGAATGTAAAACCTGTAACCATGCGGCAATCACTAGACTACTTTGATGCTTTCAGTTCTGATGTTTCTGTTATGCCAGTATCTAAGCATTTATCTTGTTTGCTAATTTTTTTTCTTTTTGCATTTGATTGAACAGAGCATGCCTCATGGAAAGCCTAATCTTGTAATTCCTTCCCTGGCCAAATTGGATTTGGAGGCATTAAAGAGAGATATACTTAACAAGTATCAACAGAATATGCCTCAAGCAGCATCAGATTGTTGGAGAAGTTGGCTGGAAAATGTTGAGAGAGAAATAGCAGCAGTGCCTGATCATTATGATTGGCTAGTGGATACACTGAAAACTGCTGGAAAAACTGCACCACTACCTTTGGCTGCCCAAATCCCAAATGATTTCTTAGAGCTTAGGGAAAGAGAAATCCAGCCTACCCAAGAAGTGAGTACATGATGAGAACTGAAATAAGATTAAATATTGCTCCCAGAGCTATGGGAAAAGGCACGGTCTGAAATTACGCTTTCCTGGTCACCAGTGCGACTAAAAACTTTGCACTGGTGACCAGAATTTCACAATTGGTCGCCAGCGGGCGATTGACTATTTCATGCCATGATAATTATACAAACAATAACTTTGATTTTCAGCCAAATCGACTTTTTATGTACATGTATGATTGTGTTATATTTCAACACCAGCGATGTTGAATGTATTTGATAATATCATGTGTAAGAAGATGCTTTGCAATAGTATCATTTATGCTTTTGATATTTAAACTTTTCAGATTTGCACTGGCCGATATAGAAATCCCAGAGAAAGGAAAGCACCAGTGGAGATGGTGGATGATGATTTTCTTACCTCTCTGGAAGTTGGCTGCTTTGTGGCCTTGTATTTTAGCAACTATGAAAAGGAGCCAGTGATAAGAAAAGTAATTTCCATTGAGGATAACTACTTTGAAGTGCACTATTGGAAAGGAACATATCTAGGGAAGTGGTCTCCTCAGCACATACCCCGCAGAAGAGCACAACCATGGGTGGAAAGGCTGGGTAAAACATGTATTGTTTGCAGTTCTTTCCAGCTCACTGAGGACAGCAAACTTATGCCATCGACGAGAAATTTTCTAAAAGATCGGTATAATGAACTTAAAAACTCAAGATCATGAATAATGCATCAGCATTGTCTTGTTCTTTCTCGTTTGACTAAATTGTCTTTAAATAATGTACATGCAAATATGTTTAACTGTTTCAAACAAGTTTGTGTAAACAAGGGAAACCTAAAAGCATTACCTTGTCCTTGCCTCTGGACTCCAAGACAGTACATACAGTAGAAGTATTTTTTGTGTGAATACCATTAATAGTTTGTAAATAGTTTTAAACATTTGTTAGAGAATTCTTAGATTGACTTAATAAGACATAACTATTGAAGTCATTCAAGAAGTTGTGATTTTGGGAGTGTAAAGGAATATTCGGTCAATCTGCAATGTATGACCATTCTGTGAGGGCCTCAGAATTTCTGCAACATACCATCATTTCAGGTGGCCCAAGATTTCTTCAGTTTCAATATTTGAGGGGGTTGCAGAATTTCTGCGGCATGCAGTCACAAATAGGGCTGCAGAATTTCTGTGGGATGCAGTCACAAATGGGGCTGTAGAATTTCTGTGGCATGTGGTCACGAAGGGGGGGCTGCAGAGTTTCTGTGGCATGCGGTCACAAAGGGGGCTGCAGAATTTTCTGTGGCATGTGGTCACAAATGAGACTGCAGAATTTCTGCAGTATGCTGTCACAAAGGGGGCTTCAGAATCACTGTGGCATGTGGTCACAAGGGGGGGCTGCAGAGTTTCTGCGGTATGTGGTCACAAAGGGGGCTGCAGAATTTTCTGTGGCATGTGGTCACAAATGAGACTGCAGAATTTCTGCGGCATGCGGTCACAAAGGGGGCTTCAGAATTTCTGTGGCATGTTGTCACAAATGAGGCTGCAGAATTTCTGCGGCATGTGGTTACAAAGGGGGCCTGCAGAATTTCTGTGGCATGCGGTCACAAAAGGGCGCTGCAGAATTTCTGTGGCATGCAGTCACAAAGGGGGCTCCAGAATTTCTTTGGCAGGTGGTCACAAATGAGGCTGCAGAATTTCCGCGGCATGCGGTCACAAAGGGGGGCTGCAGAATTTCTGCAGCATGCGGTCACAAAGGGGGCTGCAGAATCTCTGTGGCATGTGGTCACAAAGGGGGCTTCAGAATTTCTGTGGCATGTGGTTACAAATGAGGCAGCAGAATTTCTGCCGCAGGTGGTCACAAATGAGGTTGCAGAAATTCTGTGGCATGTGGTTACAAATGGGGGCTACAGAACTTCTGCAGCATGCGGTCACAAAGGGGGCTTCAGAATTTCTGTGGCATGTGGTCACAAATGAGGCTGCAGAATTTCTGCGGCAGGTGGTCACAAATGAGGCTGCAGAATATCTGCCGCAGGTGGTCACAAATGAGGCTGCAGAATTTCTGTGGCATGTGGTTACAAAGGGGGGCTGCAGAATTTCTGCGGCATGCGGTCACAAAGGAGGCTTCAGAATTTTTGTGGCATGTGGTCACAAAGGGGGCTGCAGAATTTCTGTGGCATGTGGTTACAAAGGGGTGCTGCAGAATTTCTGTGGCATGTGGTCACAAAGGGGGCTTCAGAATTTCTGTGGCATGTGATTACAAGTGAGGCTGCAGAATTTCTGCGGCAGGTGGTCACAAATGAGGCTGCAGAATTTTTGCGGCATGCGGTCACAAAGGGGGCTGCAGAATTTCTGCACCACCCATTTATGTGGGCAGTAGAAATGCAAACTACACTATTCAACCCAAATTACTAACATATTAAACTACTTTTTTATCGGACGTACTCCACATTGCAGAAATAAATATCTTAATTGCTTTTAAAATTTTGTCCGTGAAAACTCGATATTTTAAATGATTTCTATAAACGTGCATACAAAAACTACAGCTTTGTGTTAAAAAAAGCTATTTTGGAAAAACGCAAAATATTTTGAAAGCGTTAACGTCGAGGCCTATACATTGCAGCAGTGAGGAATGGGAGAAGGGAGAAAAGGCAAGTGTGAAGCATTCAGCTGCTTTTAAGCGCTTTACACATGCAGACACGCCGCCGCCTGGTTAGCTCAATTGGGAGAGCGCCGGACTGCTGTGCGGGAGGTCGAGAGTTCAATACCGGCCGAACCAATACTCAGGGTCTTAAAATTAATTGAGAAGAATATGCTTCCTTTCTTTAACATCAGGAAATGGTTAGATATTCTAGTCTCATCGGATAGGGACGAATAAATGGAGGTCCCGTCTCCTGCAGGGTTGGGGTAGGAGACGTTAATTCCACGCACGAGATTACTGTGTGATGGATGTCCTCCCTGGGGCGGGTTGGGCGGGTAGGTGAAATCGCTACGGACTAAACACAGCTGCCAGAGGCGCCTGTCTGATTTCAACCTTAAAATTGTAACTAAACACGTATGTTGTTTAGAGAAATAGAGACCTTTACCTTTACCTTTACCTTTACCTTACACACACAAATAAGTCTCAATTTTTTTGTCCCAGATTAATGTTCGTAATCCTATCTTAGCTCTCCATATATGACTTACGACATTTTCGAGCAAACACAGTTTCTGCACCATCTTGACAAGCGCAATTTAATCAATAGCCCTTTATGTTACTTTTGTTAGGTGGTTAAACAATAACCAGTTGAAGAGATTACCGAGAAATGATAAAATGCAACGTTAGGGTTAGAGAACATTCTATGTCCACTGAGATATCACCGCTCTACGCTTGCGATATGTCAGTGGACAATCAACCAAGTTTTGATGAAACCCTGATTTTCTGAGACTCTCAATAGGCAAAAGACGAGAAAATGCTGTAGAGAAAAATGAAAGCATTCGCTGTTTAGTCCACAAATGTTCCTGAAACTTTTATGGAGCTGTTTCATAGGTCTCCAAACCCTTTAATAAGATCCTCGGTAAGACAAAGTTCTGTGTTCGCGATAATAGTACTTATACTGCAGTCAATTTAGGCTGCAGCTACGGTTGTTTTTTACCAGTGTTAGTGACCCAATGATATCTAAGTGAAACGTTAACAGCTTTAAAGCTCAGAAAATTCTCTACAAAGATTGCTGGGGTTTCGAAAGTAGTGAAATAAACACTATTTGTGGTTCTTTTATTTTGCGGGTGACCATGGGAAATGACCCTGTTCCTAAGCAGCCCTAGAGCTAATTAGTAATAAAGGGTAGAGAGGGAATCAAACAAATTTTTGGGGATCCCTTATAAGAAGGATGTAATCGAAGAGATTATGGATTAAAAAGTTTTAACAGACATCCACGAACGAAGAGCAAGATTTCGAAATACTTTGATTGGTTCTTACCAAAAAAATCTCTAGATACATGATAGTATTGATGATAATGATCACGCTTTAGGAATAATAAAGCAGCTAGCGCTGAATACTTGTTACACATACTAACTGTCGTCATTTGTTGACAGGTTCTTGTACAACAACCTGTTGGAGGACTTGCCTAAAGACATATTCAATAACAATATCAAACTAGGATTTCTGTAAGTTCCTAGTTTTAATCCCACTGACTTTGGAAAAGAAAGACGAGAAAGGATAAATATATAATTTCAGCGATAGTTGTAACAGTAAAAGCTTTACACTGGTTAAACTATGTGGCCAAAGTCTCAAGTTTTTATTATTGTTTGATACATCAGTCTTAATAGACCCGTCAGCTTAGCTTGAGTTTCGTCTTACACGTAGAAGGACTATTTTTTTAAATTTTTTCAACTGCGAAGAGTAGTTGTAAAACTTCTCTATTCTTTGACGCGTTTCGTCTAACTGTCGTGGACTTCTTCCGGGAGTTTTAGCTAAAACCGTGGCCACCAAAATATATTTTTCACCTTGCCTTACACATTTTAGATTTTTTACAACTTGGCCTGTTCCTGTGCGTAAGCCCAGCCAGGCCTCTATGGTCATTGGTCCCCCGTAACAGATCGGCTAACTTCGGCTCAGTGCTACTTGTAAAACTCCTTGAAGAAGTCTACGACAGACGAAACGCGTCGGAGAATAGCTAGAGAAGTTTAACAACTACTCTTAGCATAAGTGCTGCTCACTAGTTTAGTTTTAAAAGAATAGTTTATACACATGAAGATTATTTGTCTTCATAAAATAAGTTTAATCATTAATAACTAAGATATAGCCTAATTTCCTTTGGAGCATTACTGGTGAGAAAAGGGAGGAGGGAAGGAGGAGAGGAGTGGACACTAGAGAACTACTTTTGCTTCCCAAAGAGTAGGACGTGTCGTTGCCTTGCTTAATCGTCCTCAATTCTAAATCTACCTGTCAAAATAAGTTTGTTAGTCACGCCGGAAGGTAAACAATAGGCCATCAATGACAAAACATCACAAAGTCTTAACCCACTATGTGACATGTCAAAACACTTCAGTGCATCCATGCGAGACTAGGAGAATGGTGCTAGTAGCCAGAGGATGTGGACGTACACGTTGACGCTCCACCAAAAATTATCGGAAGTTATGAAATTTTAATATATGCGCTAGCCAATCAATAGAAAGGCGAGGAGAGAAAGGTGTTCCAGTAAAGATAGTGCATCTCCAGATGAAAAGAAACTAAAAGACGTTTGTTTGAAGTGAAGGAAGGCACCTACGCTACAAGCTTCGACATGGTGAGCAAGAGTGAGGACGAGAAAGCGTTACATCACCACCCAGTAAAATATTAACCCGCCTAAAAAGTCTTGACACAATCGACGAAGCTCGAGAATGGCTTAAGAAAATAGAAGAAGCCAATAGGAAATTTATCCAAGAAATTAACAAAGGTGTGAAATTTCTTAAGGAGGACATCAACACCCATTCAAAACACAAATCAACTGAAGAAGTATTATCACTACGCAAACAAGCTGGTTTACCAAGAAGCGAAAAGGCAAAAAGGAGAAACGAGAGAACACCGAAGAAATGATCAGTTCCATCATAAAAGAAAAACTGCAAATAGCGGACGCGCGGAAATTGAATTGCAACGGCTGCACATCAAATGGAAAAGTACCCCAAAACCGTCAGAACCTAAGCCCAACTCTAACTCCCTCTCTCCGCTTTACCGAACGTCAGAGAAATTTGAAGCAGGCATAGAAAGAAAACGCCTTTTGCAATTCAGGAAAACGATATCGTAGAGAGCCGTCGTCATTAATTAAAGAAACTAAAGAGGGCAAGAGAAAATGGCCGCCCCGAACCGCAAAAACTCCACTTGAACGGAGATCATATCCCACCTTAGCTTTATTTATTATAGTTATATCTACACTTGTATTTTCCCCTCTTTGTTCAAATGTATCTTATCAATAATTTACGGGAGTTAAAGTTATTCAAACTCCTCATAGACTTAATCCACGGTGGCCCCTTAAAGTTATCACTAGCTAGTAAATAGATAAATGGAAAAAAAAATTACGACTTTGATTCTACAAAATTATTTTAGATTTCCAAAAGCGATCGAGCTTCAAAAGCGATCTGAAAATGATGAAAGCACGTCCGCTTGCACTCCCTCGGCACAAAAGAAACGGAGCCAATTTTTTTAATTAAAACAAATTCTCCTTGGAAAGACTTTCGCGTCATTCTATATCAGCGCAAGTTAGATACCAAATTAAGAGAATTCCAATTTAGAGTTCTAAATGAAAATTATATTCTGCACAAAATGTCTCTAGACCCTCGTGTTTAGGCATCTTTTGATGAATTCCTTAGGCATTTCTATGTACAACGCATCTCCGTGTCTAAATTCTAGGATCAAATTGTGAATTGAAGCTCCACGTGCACGCTTGATTCAAATTATAGTTTTAACGATGAAAGTATTTTATTTGGAAAGTCAGTCGTTGGGCTGTATATCAAAGGATATATAACATATTTTGAATACCATAATTCAAACAGGTAAGAAAACGATTTATGAAAGCAAGAGGAGTTTGTTGAGGGCATCATTCAGTGTTTTCTAAGCAAAATGAAACATCGAAAATCCCAAGAGTATCAATGGAAATAGCTAATAAAAGGAGTGAATTAGATATCTTTCTCAAAAAATAGAACAATGAAAATATTTGATGAACATTCCATTACTTTTTCCAAGTATTCCTTGCAAAATTTTTGAAACATATTTACAATAATGAACCTGTTAATAATATAAGTAATCATGTAGAATTCGTTTAATGTTAGCATTGTATATAGGATAATAGTTGTAGAATTTCATTGCAAGCAGCTCATGGTGAGTAATGTATCGTAATTGATATATTGTGGGTAATGTGTTGTAATGCAGTTTATGTATTGTAAGTAATATAGGTCGTAAGAGAAGATTTGCATTTAAAAAAAAATCAAAACACAGTCTGGTCATATTTAGAGTACATGGGTTACTAATTTATTGTAGCTTGTTGCGTCAAAAGGTTGTCTCAATGTGACTGGTTTTAAGGTTCTAAAGGAGTACAGCGTTGACAAGCACACTCAGATTTTCTATGCACTTAATCCTGCTTAAAAGATCGATTACAAAGCCAGTTGAAACAGAAATAAACATTGTAACTACTCTTAACTTATCACCGATGACAAAGAAATCGTGTCAGCAGAAGGCAGGAAAATCACATGCAGATCCGACCGCTATGACTCTATGTGCTCTTAGCATCCAGCCTCCGATGGTATGTCTACAGAAGGCGTCCACAGTAAAGCAGTGCTGGTCCGCCAATAATGTGGGTGGGGCAGGCTCAGTACCATGGGTCCAGATTTTTGCTACACTCCAAACGACAAGAACTACTGGATTATCGCAAAACTGGACAAGAAAGAAAGTGTGAAAGAAGTATTTAAGGAAAGGAGCATTAAAATAACATTTAAGGCGAAGAGAAATCTGGGCGCGGCAACAGGCTTACGAGAGTATCTAGAGGAATTCTTCAATGATAAAGTGTCTGATTGGGTCAGTAAAGTAGCTCAACTGGCAAAGTTTCCTCAGACACAGCTACAGATACGTTCTGTCGCTTTCACATCGGTGACCTAGTACCTAGGAACACTGCCTGACAGATAGAATCTATTAATACCACTGAAAAATGCAATATCTCATGTACTTATATCTGTTATAACGGAACACAGGTGTAATGAGCTAGATACGGATATCCTTGCGATCTCAGTCCACCTGGGAGGCCTGTCCCATGGAAATCCAGACCGGGAAGCAAGTCGGTAGTGCGTTTCATCAAAGTGACAACGCTCTTCGTTAGGCATGTCACATATCAAACAAATTAGCTACCTACAAGACGTCTTTAGCTCAGTTGGCAAAAAACGCAGTCAATCGCGAGAGAGCAGAAGAACTCAAAGACATGCTAGAGATGATTAGGGCGAAAATACCTCAAGACATCACGCAGCCGCGCAGAATGCTGCTTGCGACATGTACTTACAGTGCCCATTTTATGAAGTAGGAATTAACAGTTTGCATGAAACATAGGAAAAATTTTTTATACACTGACTGTGAAGTTTCGCAAATGGTTCATCGGATTATACAACCTGAAGATTAGCTTCCCTAATGAGTACCGATTGAGTCGTTTTTTTTTCTCGGAGGACCTTCAAGTTGACCGCTGATGGGCTTAATAAAGTACACGGCTGTGTCGCAACATTCTGCACGTTGCGAGTATTCGACCTGAAAGCTGAAAAGGAACATTGGTGTGGCTGACAGTACCTCGTCGTTTATGTAAAGACTCTGACTTTTTCGACAGATCAGAGGCAATGTGCCAGTTTTTCGAAAAAAGTGGTTATCCTTTTTCTGTTATTTAAGCGGGCCATCAGTGCGCCCCACTTATTGATCGACAGTCAGCATTTCAAACGTCACATAAGAAGAATTCACCCACCGCATTCCATGCACTCTCACATTTCATCCCCACAACCACGCAGTTAAATCATTATTGTCTGAATGACTTCAAAACAATCAAGGGTCTGGCACTATTTTTTCGCAACCTCCACTTATTATACTCAAACACGACAAAATCATAGGCATTTTTTTGGTCAGAGGTTCACTTTAAACTAATGACCAACCCAGAACTTTCAAATGCGTACGATGCAATACTTGTCCTTTAATTCATAACGCTGAGAAGATATCGCGACCCAAACGATGCATTAAGATTAGTGATTAGTTCACGTGTACCTCCGCTACTGTCATGTTTTGCATAACTTGCACTTATTGCAAAAAGATATACATTGCCGAAACAGGTACACTACAAAGTGGTCGTTTCCGAGGACAGCTTTGCGACGAAGACATGTATAACAAGGACGCGTCAAAACCAGTGGCTAGATACTTTAATCTGCCAAATAATTCTTAGCAGCATATTGCAGTCTGCGCCCTTTCCTTACACTCAGGAAGTTTGGAAAGCCAAAAAACTTTTGAACGAGAGTTTATCTTTCAAATCGGCACTGTTAATGCCATAGGTATCAATGGATGTTTCTTATTCTACCAATTTATTTTTGTTTTTCTTTTCACCTTATTCCCACCAATAGCGTAACTTCACTTCCTGCATATTAACACACGTACAACGTACAATTCCTCCATTCGATCTGACGAAGGGCTAACCCTGGAAACGTCAGCTTTGAAACCTTTTTAAACGGTGGCCAATTTACATTATCAACTCAGTTGATAAAATGAAGTTATCTGTTGTTATCCCCACCCACGCAGCGCCACAGTTTCTTTTGAAACTTACCCTCTTTATTTGCTTTTCTTTACTTGTAAGTTTGTAGCCTGCCCTTTTTAAGCAAAGAACACATCAAATCCATCCCGAGTAGGCATGAATATCAGCAGATCAGAGCAGCAATTTTCTAGCGATTTTAGTATTTGCCATAAGCCCCTCGGTGTAATACCACTGGAAATTTTTATATTCTGATGCCCTTTGAATAAAGTAAATTGAGTAATGAGGGAACAATGAAACATCCTCTTAGGTGACGTTACATATAGTGGTTGCAGATTTTGGGCGAACGAACTTTTGGTGCCTTTGATATGCTTTTTTCAGTGTTTTACACCTACACACACGCAGCGAACGAGTATCATATCTTAGGTCTTTTAAAAGAAGACATAAGGCACACAACATTTTCGGGCAAACACAGTTCCTGCACTATGTTGACCGGCACAATCTAATTAACACTCCTTCATATTACTTTTGGTAGGTTTTTGGAAAATAACCAGTTCAAGAAATTACCACCAGGCATTTTCAGAACCAATACCCAGCTGAGATGGCTGTAAGTTTAGAGTCTGTCTTTTCTGTGTAAGAAGCGCGTCAAATTCAACGCGCACTGGTGAAAATACCAGCAGATACGAGCAGCTTTGTCTAAGCTCCAAATAAAATCAGCTGCGAAGTAGCAATGTTCTGTTTACGCGGACAGAGAGTTTATTTTTCCCCCTGCGAGTACAATTGTCGAAGCGGTGGGGGGGGGGGGGGGGCGGATGGCGGCGGGGGGCAGGACGGTCGCTTTGGACATTACTGATCAAAGACTATTCGCGAAGGAAATTTGTCAATGGAATTTCCTTGGACCACAATTTCCTTTGGTTTTTTTTTTCTCTTTTTGTCAAATACTATACTTACGTATATGTGCACGATCCTTCGCAGTAAAGCACTATTTAAGCAATAGTGAAAATCAGACCTGAAAAAAATTCAGGCCTGTACGGGATTCGAACCACTGACCTCTGCGATACTAGTGCAGCGCTCTACCAATTGAGCTAACAAGCCAACTGGGAGCAGGCCATCAAACTAATTCGACTTAAACCCGTAAGATGATAAATCAAACAACAAACATATGAAATACATATATATGAACTGCGGTTATGAAACGTATATGTGCACGATCCTTCGCAGTAAAG
The DNA here is from genome assembly GCF_964205215.1 of Stylophora pistillata. NCBI lineage: Eukaryota > Metazoa > Cnidaria > Anthozoa > Scleractinia > Pocilloporidae > Stylophora > Stylophora pistillata. The sequence continues at coordinate 46,884,359 of NC_142520.1, read as the reverse complement.
CACTAAGGCCTGAATTTTTTTCAGGTCTGATTTTCACTATTGCTTAAATAGTGCTTTACTGTGAAGGATCGTGCACATATACGTTTAATAACCGCAGTTCATATATATGTATTTCATATGTTTGTTGTTTAATTTATCATCTTACGGGTTTATGTCGAATTAATTTGATGGCCTGCTCGCAGTCAGCTTGTTAGCTCAATTGGTAGAGCGCTGCACTAGTATCGCAGAGGTCAGTGGTTCGAATCCCGTAGAGGCCTGAATTTTTTTCAGGTCTGATTTTCACTATTGCTTAAATAGTGCTTTACTGCGAAGGATCGTGCACATATACGTTTCATAACCGCAGTTCATATATATGTATTTCATATGTTTGTTGTTTAAATACTATACTCTTAACTCTAGTCTTTTACAAGTTTTCCTATGTTAGAGAGTAATCGATAAGTGAAGCGACATCACACAGCATCGATCTCTAAACTCCATACAACAAATCGAAACAGGGTTAGGTCATAACCCATAGGGCACTCCTTAATTTACTTGTTGTTGCATCTTTGTGGTATGGAAGTCAAACGTACTTGCTTGCTTGTTAAACTTGCAAAAGAAGGGCATCAAAATGTTATGAGGTCTTTAGTTAATTCAGTACGATTTAGCCATTCGTCATGTTTAGTACAAAGTTGATAGGGCCACTCGAAATCAATGGGAGAACTACTTGAAAAAGAGGCGAACTCAGATTTTATATACGCCTAATGATGCTTGAAGGACCGATTACAAAACCACAAAAAAGAGAAGTACTAGTAAACATTTTAACTACTATTAACTTATCACCGTCGGTTAAGGCTCTTAGCAGCCAGCCTCTGATCACGAGTCTACAGAAGGCATCCACAGTAAAGGAGTGCTGGTTCGCTGACGATGCAGGTGGGGAAGGCTCTACCATAGAAATCAAGATATAGTGTGGCATAGTGGATATCTTGGGTCTAGAGTTTGGCTACTTTCCAAACGACTGCTGGATTATCACAAAGCCATACAAGAAAGAAGGTGTGCAAGAGGTATTTAAGGAAACTAACGTTGACATAACAAGGGAAGGGCGCGGCAATAAGCTCACGTGAGTGTCTAGAGAAATAAGTTAGCGAGAAGGTGTCTGATTGGGTCAGTGAAGTAGTTGAATTCGCAGATTTCCCTCAGGCCACCGAACACTGCCCGACAGCCTGGATCTACTAAAGCCACTTGAGAATGCAATATCTCATGTGCTTGTTCTGTGATACCTGAACACTGGTGTTATCACTTAGATAGGGACATCTATTAGATCCCACTCCGCCTGGGAGGCCTGTGCCATCCAAGCCGGGAAGTAAGTCGGGAGTACGCTTTATCAGTCAGTTACAAACCCTCGTTGATCACATCACAACTCAAACACACCAGCTACAAGATGAGTCTTTAGTCAAGTCAGCATGAAAGGCAGTCAATCGCGAAAGAGCAGAAGAACCAATAGACCGGAAATAGAGGATAAAGGCGAAGTCAGCACTAAAGATCAGGTCACCAACCAGAATGCTATTGTCTCTTGCGACATATACTTACAGTTGCCAGTTTATCATCAAGTGCAATAACAATTTTCATGAAACATAGGAGTAACTTTCCCTTATGCTGACTGTGGGGTTTCGCGAATAGTTCATCGGATTATTCACATTGTAGATCAGCCTCCATACTGTATAGCATCTAAAATTGCCTTTTTAAAAAACAGCTTCAATAATGGTTATAGAAACCGTACAAAACGAGCTCTCTATAATTTATTTATTGAACCCTCTTCTACAAAGTACTTATACCGGCAAATAGCCACGGAAACTACTTTGTGATTAAAACTGAAAAACGTAGGCGCAGGTAGAGGATTTATAATCATTTTCCTTATTGTTTCGCTCTCCTTAATTTTCTCAACGGACCTTGAAATTTACCGCCGAAGGACTTAAAAAAGTACCTGCATCTGTCGTCGCATTCTACGCGATGCGAACGCTAGACCTAACAGCTGAAAGTGTCGGTAATTTGGTTGACTGTATTTCATCCCCGAGAATTGGGCCTCTACCTGAATAAACAGGAATTCCATGATGCTGACAAGCCATCAAAATATTCCCCCCACGTGTGTATGTGGGGAAGTTTTTACTTCAGACTACGCCATGATTTGTAAACGAGAAGGATTTTTCGTACAAAGACATGATGATCCGAGAGACCTGGTATCGGAACTTTTGAGTGCGGTATACGGCGATGATGAAGTTGATCCGTTCCTCCAAGACATCAGTGAATCACAGCTGATCAGAGGAGCTTACAAAGCATAAGGCACAAAGTTGGACCTTCACACACGTGCAACCTGCAAACACCAACGATCGGCATTCTCAGATGTCAGGGTCTGCCACCCAAATGTCGAATCACATAAGAACATAGAGCCATAACAGATCTAAAGAATGCATATGAATGACAAGAACAGCCATTTTATGCCTTTAAAAGCACACTCAACCCACAGTTCGCTCCGACGAAGGGCTAACGCTCGAAACGTCAGCCTTTGTAATCGTTACGGCGGCCAATTTACCATTTCAACTTTGTTGATATATCCAAATTATTTCGTTACCCCCACCGACGCAGCCCCAAAAATTTTCTTTATAAACTATCAGCCTTTATTTATATGAGTAAAAAGAACAGCCAGTACTCAAAGAGAGTTCTCGAAATTAGGCACTAATCATTTGCACCCCTAATATTTACCACACTCGGCCAAATGAGCCTCGCGGCGCTGATAGCTTTAAAGAAGGGAGAGCAATATGCTCTCTTATTCCTTTGAAGAACCTCCCTCATCTGCCTAAAGGGTTCAAGGGTAAACGAGGAAAGTCCCCAGTAATGCAAGGAATGCTCATTTCACGTCCAGACAACAGAGTTAGCAATTCGATCGTGAAATTTTAGATTTTAAGTCCAGAAATATGCTTTAAATTTTCATAGAGCATTTCATACGTTCCCAAAATGAATTAAAATGAAGAACGTGTCCACGAAGATTTCAAAGGATCGACCCCAAAACTCAAAAAGAAAAACTGGTTTCTTTTTTGGTTACTTCTGGGGGAAGATAGATCACCCCCAGGTTTTTCTAGGTTTTCACTAAAAAATCACCCCAAAGTAGGTCAAATGTAAAAAGCCCTTACTACAACTGTATTTAACAAATTACTCTGACGGTTTGCATACACACTGGTACATCCTTAAGAAGAGTACGATACAAGTTTCAATTGATTTGATTGACGGCTTGATAATCAACAGAGGTGAATAAATTGGTGTGCTTTTAAACTTTTCGATTCACTCAAATATTTGATAACTGAAGTCAGATATCTCTTAAATTATTAATCAGTCAGTTGAAGAAATTACCATCAGGCACTCTCAGTAACAATATCCTACTGAGACGGCTGTACGTAAGGAACCTGTCTCACTTAAGCTTGTGTAAGGAACGCGTCAAATTCAACTCGTACTGGTAAGAATATCACAGATGAGAGCAAGGATCTGCGGTCGCAGAACAAAAACAACTATGAGGTAGAACTTTTTCGATGCGAATGTAATGGAAGGCAGGGGATAAGTTTCCTTGTGAAGAAAACTGTATTGTCTGCTCAGAATAAAAGAAAAAAAAACAATCAAGCGAACTATAGAAAAGTACTGATCTTCAAACGGAGAACCATAAATCGAACACGAGTACCGTGCAGTACTCATTAATTTATCCATTTTTGCAAAATTTGTGGTATAAAAGTAAAAATACTAGCTTCTACATTAATAATCATCAGCTCGCGGGAAGAAAAAAAGAGCCTCAAGAGAGGATATTGTGATGCAGTAAATGTTTTTAAACTAAATTTTCAAAGTGAGATGAAGGCACAAAAAGTAAACTAAGAAACAATATCCTTTTCTCGAAGCTCTCAATAGAGTGGTCTTGCATTCCTCTCCAGAAAAACTGTAATCCCCTTTTGGCAGAGGTTGTGATCATCACTTTTGAAGAAAGGCTGCACTTTTGAATTATGCGATAAGATCACAACTTATTTCAAACTAGATAATTACTAGTTATGCAACACCTTCGAACGGTTATACCGACATGAAATATCCTAGGAGCTGTGAATACTTTTTCAGTATACACTATTAAATACATATATCTTATTAACCAAGCGTGGGGGCCGTACTGGGAGAATATCGGCCCGAGGTCTTGACAGTACGGACCGAGCGCGGCGAGGTGCGTACAAAAAAGACCGAGGGCTGATATTCTTCCAGTACGCTCTCGAGAAAGCTTGGTTAATAAGAGATTTATTATACGACTGAAGTTCAAAGGGACACAAGTGCGGTATCATTCGGGACCATTGGGGACAGTGCCCGGTGCAATACTGAGAGAATATTGACCGGCAATAGAACATTTTGATTGGTTGATTTTAGCTATTGGCCCTCTGACTGCCTGAGTCGTAATAAAATAGAACAATTTTAACAGGTTTGAATGCCGTTTGCAATAAAGCAAACTCTTAAAGGATGGATTGCAAACTTACAGAATACAGACATACCATAAAAATCTAAGAGTGCAGACAAAGATTTGCATGACAGGGTAATTATCACTTTCGACAAAAGAATTAAAAAAATACCTAGTTTGAATGAATGAAAAAAAAAACGCTGGGATAAACAATGGCCACAACTTTTATTTGCCCGATGAAGTTGTCAAAAAGCGACTAAGATTCCTTGAAATTGTCGATACAAGGCACTAGAGGTACTCTCACAGGGACTTTGCAACGCTATGAACACCCAGCGGTTCTCTACATTCTCTTGTAGACAACTTTCTCACCCAGACATTTAATGTCCCATTACTTTGCTGTGTCCTGACTAATCCACCGTGTGAGACTTCGAAATTACAGATTACATATCACTGACTATAACGCATGCAAATTATGCTTCATGAAGCCTGATCAAAAGACTAACATGCCGGTTCTCTTTTGATCCTCCCTTTTGAACTCTTAAACCAATTATTTTAAACAGGATATCTTTATATGGTCATGACATAAAATTAAATTTTATATCGTGACCATACTTGCATGGCAATATAAACTTGAACATAGCGTTTTCATTTGGGCCTGCTAAAATAAACACACTATATCGCTCCTCTCTGTCAAACGTGATAAATAAATGGTAAAGCGTTTACAATTCTTTATTGAATGTATTATTTTCTAATAATTAACACATATAACAAAACGGCTCTCACTAAAATGGATATATTGTTACAAATAACAGGGCTGCGATCTATCGGCGTTCGGTCGCCAGCTGAGGCGATAAACATTTGGCTGAAAAAGATTACTCGATAAATCAGTTAAAATTGTACAATGATGTTAATTTGTATTCGTTTGCGCATAACTATAACACGTAACCTAAACCAAACAGCAAAGGTTCTCTTACGTCGGACTCGCCTGCGCCATATCAAAAAACCTCGAAAGTACAAGTTTGTCAAGGCAGTACGAAATCAAAGAGAGAAGCACTTTAAAAGGATGCTCATCTATGTTTTATATGAGCTTAGTGACGCTAAAAGGACCGATTAGAAAAGGAATAAAAACTGAAGTAAACATTGTAACTACAATCGTGACTAAGATCTCGAGACAATTCGTCTGGTATCCTTTACACCTAAACTCTCCGCCGGCTGATCTGTTACTTCAATGCAATGCAATCAACGTTCGATTTGGTAGGATTTTCATAAAGCGAGAAATAATAAAATGCAATCTTAGGGAAAGAAAAGAGATAGAGAACATTCTACGTGCACCAACATGAAATAAATAACTATATACAAGAGTTCACCGCTCTACGCTTGCGAGATGTCGGTGGACGATGAACCGTCGTCATCAATTAAAGAAACTAAAGAGGGCAAGAGAAAATGGCCGCCCCGAACCGGACAAACTCTACTTAACGGAGATCATATCCCAGCTTAGCTTTATTTTTTATATGTATATGTACACTTACATTATCCCCTATTTGTTCGAGTGTATTTTATCAATAATTTACGGTAGTTAAAGTTATTCGAACTCCTTATAGACTCAATCCACGGTGGCTCCATAAAGTTATCACCAGTCAGTAAATAGGTAAATGGACTATTGCTTTTCGCAAAGATTACGACTTTGATTCTACAAAATTTGTTTAGATTTCCAAAAAAACAAGGCTATTGAGCTTCAAAAGCGATCTAAAAGTGATAAAAGCACATCTGCTTGCACTCCCTCGGCACAAAAGAAATGGAGCCATTTTTTTTTTCAAACAAATTCTCCTTGGAAAGACTTTCGCATCATTCCATATCAGCGCAAGTTAGATACACAATTAAGAGAATTCCAATTTAGTATTATACATAGAATTCTAACTAAAAATTATAATCTGCACAAAATGTCTCTAGACCCTCGTTTTTAGGCATCTTTTGGAACAGTTATGATGAATTCCTCAGGGATTTTCGTGTACAATGCATCTCCGTGTCTAAATTCTAGGATCAAATTGTGAATTGGAGCTCCAGTGTACGCTTGATTCAAATTATGGTTTTAACGATGGAAATATTTATTGGAAAGTCAGTCGTTGGGCTGCATATCAAAGGATATATAACATTTTTGAATACCATAATTCAAACGGGTAAGAAAACCATTTATGAAAGCAAGAGGAGTTTGTTGAGAGCATCATTCAGTGCTTTCTGAGCAAAATGAAACATCGAAAATCGAGAGAGTATCAATGGAAATAGCTAATAAAAGGAGTGAATTAGATATCTTTCTCAAAAATAGAACAATAAAAATATTTGATCAACATTCCAATACTTTTTGCAAGTATTCCTTGCAAAATTTTTAAAACATATTTACAATAATGAACCTGTTAATAATATAAGTAGTCATGTAGAATTCGTTTAATGTTAGCATTGTATATAGGATAATAATTGTAGGATTTCATTGCAAGCAGCTCATGGTGAGTAATGTATCGTAATTGATACATTGTGGGTAATGCGTTGTAATGCAGTTTATGTATTGTAAGTAATATAGGTCGTAAGAGAAGATTTGCATTAAAAAAAAATCAAAACACAGTCAGGTCATATTTAGAATACGTGTGTTACTAATTTATTGTAGCTTGTTGCGTCAAAAGGTTGTCTCAATGTGACCGGTTTTAAGGTTCTAAAAGAGTACAGGGTTGACAAGCACACCCAGATTTTATATGCGCTTAATCATGCTTAAAAGACCGATTACAAAGCCAATTGAAAGAGAAATAAACATTGTAACTACTCTTAACTTATCACCGATGACAAATATATCCTCTAAGCAGAGGGCAGGAAATCACAGGCAGATCCGATCACTATGACTCTATCTGCTCTTAGCATCCAGCCTCCGATGGCATGTCTACAGAAGGCGTCCACAGTAAAGCAGTGTTGGTCCGCCAATAATGTGGGTGGGGCATGCTAAGTACCATGGGTCCAGATTTGTGCTACCCTCCAAACGACAAGAACTACTGGATTATCTCAAAACCGGACAAGAAAGTAAGTGTGAAAGAAGTATTTAAGGAAACGAGCATTAAAATAACATTGGAGTGGAAAAAAAATCTGTGCGTGGCAACAGACTTACGAGAGTATCTAGACGAATACTTCAGTGATGAAGTGTCTGATTGGGTCAGTGAGGTAGCTCAACTGGTAGAGTTTCCTCAGACACAGCTACAGGCACGTTCTGTCGCTTTTACATCGGCGACCTGGTACCTAGGAACACTGCCTGACAGATAGGATCTATTAATACTACTGAAAAATGCAATATCCCAGGTACTTATATCTGTTATAACGGAACACAGGTGTAATGAGCTAGATAGGGACATCCTTGCGATCTCATTCCGCCTGGGAGGCCTTTCCCATGGAAATCCAGGCCGGGAAGCAAGTCGGTAGTGCGTTTCATCAAATTGACAACGCCCTTCGTTAGGCATGTCACATTTCAAACACAGTAGCTACATACAAGACGTCTTTAGCTCAGTTGGCAAAAACGCAGTCAATCGCGAGAGAGCAGAAGAACTCAAAGACATGACAGAGATTATTAGGGCGAGAGTACCTGAAGACATCACGCAACCGCGCAGAATGCTGCTTGTGACATGTACTTAAAGTGCCCATTTTATCAAGTAGGAATTAACGGTTTGCATGGAACATAGGAAAACGTTTTTATACACTGACTGTAAAGTTTCGCAAATGGTTCATCGCATTATACAACCTGAAGATTGAGTCGCTCTCTTTTCTTGGAGGACCTTCAAATTGACCGCTGATGGGATCAAAAAAGTACCGGATGTGTCGCAACATTCTGCACGTTACGAGTACTCGACCTGAAAGCTGAAAAGGAGCATTAGTGTGGCTGACAGTACCTCGTCGTTTATGTAACGACGCTGATTTTTTCGACAGATCACAGGCGATGTGCCAGTTTTTCGAAATAGGCGGTTATCCTGTTTTTGTTATTCAAGCAGGCCATCAGTGCGCCCAACTTATTGATCGACAGTCAGCATTTCAAACGTCACATAAGAAGAATTCACCTACCGCATTCCATTTACTCTCACATTTCATCCCCACAACCACGCAGTTAAACCATTATTGTTTGAATGACTTCAAAACAATCAAGGATCTGGCACTATTTTTTCGCAACCACCACTTATTATACTCAAACGCGAGAAAAACATAGGAAACTTTTTGGTCAGAGGTTCACTTTAAGCTAATGACCAACCCAAAACTTTCAAATGCGTACGATGCAATACTTGTCCTTTCATTCACAACACTGAGAAGATATCGCGACCCAAACGATGCATTAAGATTACTGATTAGTTCACGTGTACCTCTGCTAATGTCATGTGTTGCATAACTTGCACTTATTGCAAAGAGATATACATTGCCGAAACAGGTATACTACAAAGTGGCCGTTTCCGAGGACAGCTTTGCGACGTAGACATGTATAACAAGGACGCGTCAAAACCAGTCGCTAGATACTTTAATCTGCCTAATCATTCTTAGCAGCATTTTACAATCTGCGCCCTTTCCTTACACTCAAGAAGTTTGGAAAGCCAAAAACTTTTGAACAAAAGTTTATCTTTCAAATCGGCACTGGTAATGCCATAGGTATCAATGGATGTTTCTTATTATACTACTTTATTTTTGTTTTTTTTTTTACCTTATTCCCACCATTAGCGTAACTCCGTAACTCCACTTTCTGTATATTAACACACGCAAACTGCACCATTCCTCCTTCCGATCTGGTGAAGGGTTAACGCTCGAAACGCCAGCTTTGAAACTTGTTTAAACGGTCGTCAATTTACATTATCAACTCAGTTGATAAAATCAAATTATCAGTTGTTACCCCCACTCACCCAGCACCACAGTTTCTTTTGAAACTTACCCTATTTATTTGTTTTGCTTTACTTGTAAGTTTGGAGCCTGCCCTTTTTAAGCAAAGAACACATCAAATCCATCCCGAGTAGGCGTGAATATCAGTAGATCAGAGCAGCGATTTTCCAGCGATTTCAGTATTTGCCATAAACCCCTCAGTGTGATACCACTGGAAATTTTCATATTCTGATGCCTTTAGAATAGTAAATTGGAGTAATGAGGGAACAATGAAACATCCTCTTCGGTGGCTTTACGTATAGTAGTTACGGATTTTGGGAGAACGAACTTTTGGTGCCGTTGATATGCTGTTTTCAGTGTTTTACACCGACACACACGCAGCAAACAGGTATCATATCTTAGGTCCTTTAAAAGAAGACATAAGACACACAACATTTTCGGGCAAACACAGTTCCTGCACATTGTCGACCGGCACAATCTAATTAACACTCCTTCATATTACTTTTGTTAGGTTTTTGGATAATAACCAGTTGAAGAAATTACCAGCAGGCATTTTCAGTAGCAATAACCAGCTGAGTGTGCTGTAAGTTTACAGTCTCTGTTATTTATGCAAGGAACGCTTCAAATCCACCGCGCATTGGTAAAAATACCAGTAAATACGAGCAGCTTTGTCTAAGCTCCAAATAAAATCAGCTACGAAGTAGGAATGTTCTGTTTACGTGGACAGAGAGTTTATTTTTCCCCCTGCAAGTACAATGGTAGAGGTGGTGGGTGGGTGCAAGGTAAGTCACATGCTGCCTGTGGAACCACCGCTTCTATCCCTACGCTTGATGGCTCTCGGTTCTGCTTAACCCGAACACTTCATCCCATGCTCATATATATATAAATATATCTTTAAATTTTGGTCGCTATGGACATTACTGATCAAAGACTATTTGCGAAGGAGCTTTTTCAATGAAATTTTTAATAGACCACAATTTCCTTTCGTATTTTCTTTTACTCTTCTTTTCAAATACTATACTCCTAACTCTAGCCTTTTACAAGTTTTCCCATGTTAGAGAGTAATCGATAAGTGAAGCGGCATCACACAGCGTCGATCTCTAAGCTCCATACAACAAATCGAAACAGGAGTCAGGTCAATAAACCGTGAGGGACTCCTTAATATACCTATTGTTGCACCTTTGTGGTATGGAAGTCAAACGTACTTGCTTGCTTGTTAAACTTGCAAAAGAAGGGCATCAAAATGTTATGAAGTCTTTAGTTAGTTGAGTACGATTTAGCCATTCGTCATGTTTAATACGCAGTTGACAAGGCCACTTGAAATCAATGGGAAGGCTACTTTAAAAAGAGGCGAACTCAGATTCTATAGGCGTGTAATGATGCTTAAAGGACCGATTATGAAGCCACTAAAAAGAGAAGTAAACATCTTAACCAGTGTTAACTAATCACCGTCGGTTAAGGCACTTCAAGTCGCAGGCAGCCTCTGATCACGAGTCTACAGACGGCATTCACAGTAAAGGTGAGCTGGTTCGCCGACGATGTGGATGAGGAGGGCTCTACTACAGAAATCAAGAGATACTGGGGCATGCTGGATACCCTGGGTCTAGAGTTTGGCTAATTTTCAAACGAATGTGGATTATCGCAAAGCCATACAGGAAAGAAAGTGTGGAAGAAGTATTGAAGGAAATTAAACTAACGTTAACATAAGAAAGGAAGGGCGCGGTGATAAACTCGCGAGAGTGTCTAGAGAAATCAGTTAGTGAGAAGATGTCTGATTGGGTCAGTGAAGTCGTTGAATTTCGCAGATTACTCTCAAGCCACCGAACACTGCCCGACAGCTAAGATCTACTAGAGGCACTGGAGAATGCAAGATCTCAGGTATTTATTCTGTGATAACTGAACACAGGTGTAATCACTTAGATAAGGACATCTTTGAGATCCCAATCCGCCTGGGATGCCATGCTGGGAAGCAAGTCGGGAGTACATTTCTTCAATCAAACTGACAACCTCCCTCGTTGATCAGATCACATCTCAAACACACCAGCTACAAGATGAGTCTTTAGTTAAGTAGGCACCAAACTCAGTCAATCGCAAAAGAAGAACCAATAGAAAGGACATAGAGGATAAAGGCGAAGGCACCACTAAAGATCAGGCCAGCACCCAGAATGCTATTGTCTCTCGCGACATGTACTTACAGTGCTCAGTTTATCATTGAGCGCAACAACAATTTGCATGAAACATAGGAGTAACTATTCCTTATACTGACTGTGGGGTTTCGCGGATAAGTTCATCGGATTATTCACCCTGTAGATCGGCGTCCTTACTGTATAGCATCTAAAATTGCCATTTTAAAAAGCAGCTTCGATAATGGTTATGGAAACCGAACAAAACGACCTTTATGTGAATTTGTTTATAGAACCCTCTTCTACAAAGTACACATACCGGGAAATAGCCACGGCAACTAGTTTGTGATTAAAACTGAAAAACGTAAGCGCAGGTAGGCGACTTAGCTATTTTCCTCATAATTTCGCTCTCTTCAATCTTCTCGGTGGACCTTCAAATCTACCGCCGATAGACTTAAAAAAGTACCTGCATATGTCGTCGCATTCTACGCGATGCGAACGCTAGACCAGGCAGCTGCAAAAGGGTCGGCAGTGTGGCTGACTGTACTTCATCCCCAAGAATTGGGCTTCAACCTGAATACACAGGAATTCCGTGATGTTGACGAGCTATCAAAATATTCACTCCACGTTTGTATGTGGGGAAGTTTTAACGCTAGACTACGCCATGATTTGTAAACGAGAAGGATTTTTCATATAAAGACATGATGATCCGATAGACCTGGTAGCTGAACTCTTGAGCACGGTATACGGTGATGGTGAAGTTGATCCCTTCCTTCAAGACATCAGTGAGGCACAGCTGATCAGAGGAGCTGAAAAAGCATAAGGCGCAAAGTTGGACCTTCACACACGTGCAATCTGCAAACACCAACGATTGGCATTTTCTGATGTCAGGGTATGCCACCCAAATGCCGAATCACATCAGAACATAGAGCCAGATCTAAAGAATGCATATGAATGAAAAGAATAGCCAGTACTCAAGGAGAGTCCTCGAAATTGAGCACTAATCATTCGCAACCCTAATATTTACCACACTCGGCCAAATGAGCCTCGCGGAGCTGATAGCTTTAAAGAAGGGAGAGCGATATGCTCTCTTTTGCTCTTTGAAGAACCGCCCTCATCTGCTTGAAAGGTTCAAGAGTAAACCAGGAGAGTCCCCAGCGATGAGAAGAATGCACATTTTCACGTCTAGACAACAGAGTTGGCAATTCGATCGTGAAATTTTAGATTTTAAGTCCAGAAATATTCTGAACAGTTTTCATACAGCCATTTCATGTTCCCAAAAATTAAATTAATGAAGAACGTGTCCACTAGAGCACCAGGCAGTCGTGACACATGCCAACACCCCGATTTCAGTGAAACTTTGCCAGTTTTCGAAGGATCGACCCCAAAACTCAAAACGAAAAACTGGTTTCTGTTTTGATTTCTTCCGGGGGGAAGATGGATTACCCCCCGGTTCCTCTAGGTTTTCAATAAAAATCGCCTCAAAAAGGTCAAATGTAAAAAGCCCTTACTGCAACTTAATTTAACAACTGCACAAATTACTCTGACGGTTTGCATACACTTTGGTACATCCTTAATAAACGTACGATACAAGTTTTAATCGATTTAATTGACAACTTGTCAATCAGCAGAGGTGAATAAACTAGGGTGCTTTTAATCTTTTCGATTCACTCAAATATTTCATAACTGAGGTAAGACAAATATTTATAACTTTAAGTCACAGTCAACTGGCCACAACAGACAAAGAAGTCGCGAACTCCATATTGCTTATATCTAAACCTAATCGATGCTATCAAGACGCCTAAAATACTGTCATCGAATATGCTTAAAAAGGCGAAAGGAATGTACTTTAAAAATAATTCATTTTTAGAAAAAAAGATTACCAACCCATCAAAATAAATTTGGGCTTACGTTTGACAATAGAAGGGTTTCTTAAAATACTAGCTCACATGAGCTTTCAAACTAAGAAACCGTTTTCTACTTCGAATCGGAGTAGACTTTAAACAGACTTTTGTAAACAGCATTGTCGTTGCGTCGCTTGGTTTCTACATGGCTTCGCCATGAATACGTTCAAAATGCATTGAAACTCTAACGAGGTGGTGTTTCCCATGAATGAGAAGAAATATTCAGTAAACAGGGGAAAAACTACGACGATTTCCAAGCTATTCTTTGTAGAATTGTGAAGAAAAGTGACATAGACACAGATTTCAGAAACAAATTGTTTAGGTAGCTGCAATATTTGAAAGATGAATCAATAGACACGATATTTGACTGGAATGGAATAATGATGAAGTTTAATGGCCCATATGGATTCATATTATTATCATCTTACTTGTTGTATCTATAGTTATCCTCTGTTTGTGATTATTGTATAACTCTCAAAGAAGATAATTTCGCTTTCCTTGAAAACAAAAAAGTTGTGTTGGCGATCTTTAAAGAGCCAGGTTTAGGATATTCGGGAAAAAATGTAACGTTGAAATCTCATTGCAACGATCGCCAAGTCGCTTCTGAAAGACAACGAAACGGAGCGATGTTCACGACCCAGTTTATTATCAGTATTTTGCTGGGCGTGCTGTTTTCAACAGACGTTCCTTTCCCCTTGCTAGCTAAATCACCCTAATGAATTCTCAAAAAGCTTTTTAACTGAGTTTTAGTCCAATTAAAGCTGACTCTGGACCAAGATACGGCGACACAACCTTGAAAAATATGATGTCACAAGCCGATAGCGGCAGCAGCGGATCGGTTCCAAGCCTCAAACACCGCAGCAATCTTTTCTTCACCTCTAATTCTTCAGTTCTTCCGAGGCTAGATCTTTGTAGAGATCGATCTAGCAAAGAATTGCAAAGAAAAGCTTCAAAACAAATTTACTCTTAATTTATAATGGAAGCTGGACGACTATCGATTTTCCTCACATGTATCAGGCCAGAAGCCCTCGATATGCACTCTGGTTTAACCTTTGCCTCCAATGAAGAGAAAAGTAGGACCGATAAAGTATTGGAGTTTTGAAATAGTTAATGCTTGGCTGGCAGGACGAACTTAATTTACGAGGACTACACAAATTTCATAATAGAGCAATGCCGTTGTTGAGGAAAACTCATGAAGCTAATCAATGAGAAGTTCCATTTCGATGGAAGCCAAGCGCCATTCATTGGACATGTGATGACGAAGAAGCAAAGGGTAGGCAGATCCAAGGAAAGCTGACGCAATAGTCAAGATGGGGCGACCTGTGGATGTGCTAGCAGTGCAGGGATTTATAGGGCAAGTGAAGTACGTATTTAAATTCCTACAAAAATTTTCGATGTGAGAGCCCCTATTCCGCCTGATACACAAGAATTGCGAGTAAATCTGGATTCATTAGCATAAAGATGCCTTTGAACGATCAAAGTCGCGGTTTCCAAAGAACCCAGCCCTTCGGCCAGAGTGACCTAACGGAGGGTCAAGGAGATGTGTCCTTGATGAGCTTCGCTTTTTACTGATGCAGCATGGTCAGCCAATGACATTTGCAAGTAGGGCGCTCACGTTGGTACAAAGGAAGCACTCGCAGATCGAAAAGGAATTTAGGCCCCAGTCTTTGGCATGGAGCATAACAGCCAGTAAGTAGACTGTTAAAAAACCCTAGGTCTCTATTTTGCTCAAGATCTCAGCATCAGCACCCAAGAGGCTACAGCAACTCTTTTCGTGGCTTCGACGGTGTGGCTGGCTACAAGCCTGGGAAAGATA
This sequence comes from Stylophora pistillata, assembly GCF_964205215.1. Taxonomy (NCBI): domain Eukaryota; kingdom Metazoa; phylum Cnidaria; class Anthozoa; order Scleractinia; family Pocilloporidae; genus Stylophora; species Stylophora pistillata. Next base: position 46,869,179 of record NC_142520.1, on the reverse strand, counting down.
TGCCGGCCGACAATCTGTCAAGAGCCTGCCACCCACTTTCTTCCTGTTACAGACCACCAACTTAAGGAAACCCAGAGAGAGAGAGACGACTTATGACCCAACCCTACACAGCTTGGAGAAACAATCTTGGAATACTTCTCAGATGCAAAAGATGTTCGCCCAATGGCCATCCATCTGAGCAATTCCGGGCGAGCTTCATGCACCCCCATCAGCAGAAGCTCAAAAAATTCCTAAATAGCTAGACAAACCAACAGTGGCACTACAAAGTAAGTCCCTGGCTCTGTCTATAACACCTGACAAGCTCTAAGCAATCTAGCCAAAGACCATAAGATCTAGACGGTTGTCAAAGCCACCAGGTTATTTGCAGGACTATGCATAAGTATAATTGAATGGCTGACCGTAGACCATCCAAAGCTTTAAAAAAAGAGACATTGAATTCATAAGGCCTGATTTTAATCTCGGAAACGTTCCCAGTCAGTTCTTTAACTCTAGCTTCACAAGAGCTTGTATTGTGTTTTGTTGCTGCTCTGTAAGAGAAGAAAGAAGTGATGAGAGGTACCGTGACCGATTAGAAACATTTTTCGGGTTGGTAGGCCATTAAGCCTGATCATAGGTAACTTTACCCTGTCTTCCGTGATATTTCTGGCCGCTAACGTTACACATATATTTACTCTTTTTTTACATAATTCTGAAAGCGAAACAAAAATTCCATGATAACACAAAACGATGAACTGGAGGTGGAACCGCCCTCTTATACTAGACCCTTGCGATACCAACAGCACACAGCGATTTGGACGACTAGTTTTCAGAGCTGAAGGTTAAATTGAATTACCAAATATGCCTCAACTAATGACAAATTGGTACTGACCAGCCAAATGTAATTTCACTTTCAACAGAACTAAAGCCACATTTATGATTTCTCATTGGAATTTCCCATGGAATAAAAGGATACCTGTACTTTTCTTGTCGATGATAGATTTTCCAAATGGCCTATCATTAATCATATGATATTTTTTACATGAAATGAGAAAGGTCTTATAACCAATTCTGGGTTTCGAGCGCTTTTAGCTCTTAAATAGTAAAAACATGTCGGCGTACGCTCATCAGGTCGGTGTACACACTTCAAGACTGTAGTGTAGTGAGGCAACAAAGGCGCGCCACAAAGACGCACTACAAAAGGCTTAAAAACAGACGCTTTATTCCGATCACACGAAGTACATCACTCTTCACTTTCGCGCTCTCGCACACACTGTAAGTTCCCGCGTATATTTGCGAACTATGGCTGTCCTAGTACACGACAAAGACTTACAAGGATGGATTTTTTTCAATATTCTCTTAGGAAGTTCAGGGTATGCATATACCGAAATTGGTCCATTAATGGTTATAGTTCTTATAAAGTAGACCTTAGGATAAGGGCAGACCTACGAAATGACCACACTTATGAAAAAAGATGTCATACGTCCAATATATAAACTTTTTTCCCTGAAACTTCTTTATGTTTGTGAGGGCTGTCAAGATATTTACAAAGTTAGAAATGATCGGATGAACACCAAAAATAAACACTTAAACTTATTTCGAGATTCTTTAAAACTGTTTTTAGGCCTAAACTTATCTCGAGATCCTTCAGAACGGTACGTCTTCGAAAAAATGTTCTGCTCCTGAATTATATACCACTATACAATGACTACTAATTGAGGAAAAAATTATTCGACGAAGAATATCACCAGGTCGCATACGTTAAGCGACAATAACAAAGGTTATTATGTAATTGTCACAAGTTCTTGAATAAACTTAGCGCAGTTTTTTTTTGCAATCAAAGTCTTTTCAGCGAGAAAGGTGTACAAACTTGAGGCAGAGGGAATTTGTTGTGGATGTTTTGTGGTTGTATACCTTCAGCTATAGGTATGAAGGTTATATGCAAGGAATAACAGTTCTAATATCGTAGGTGACAAATTACTCCTTAATTTTGGTGCGAAATTTCAGCGTTAAGTTTTAATTTCACATGTGAAATTACAAAATTACCATGGTAACATCTCTTGCATCTCGATCAGAGCCAAGATTGCGCCGAGATTTAAGACAGTGACCCTTGAAGAGGTTACGAAATTAAAAGAAGCGGCCGAAAATTGTTAACAGGCACGAAGAATTCGAAAGGTATTTTTTTTGTGAGGAAACTCAGAAAATTACGAACTTTAACAATAATGTATGCTTTAAAGGAAAACTATATTCTTCTTCATATTCTCGGTTTTCGATAGAATAAACCAGTAAAAACAATTACGGTTATGAACGTAATTTGTCAACCACGATATTAAAAAGTAATTAAATGGTTTTCTCGTGAGATTAGAAAATAATTTCACTTGCGTTTTGTCAAAATTCTGATAATTTCCCTCGCCTAAAGGCTCGAGAAATTATCAGAATTTTGACAAAACGCGCGTGAAATTATTTCCTAATTTCACTCGTCGTCATTTGATTACACATACAAATACTTTAAAATAGAATGTAGAATCAGCTTCATTCAAAACAGTCTTTTTATTCCATTGCGGACTACTCTCTTTGACTTTATTCGTTAAAATATCCTATTATATTCTCTTGTCCTCACTCGTCTGCAGCCTGAGAATTCAAAACCACGGAATATATATCACTGACTATAGAGCATGCAAATTTTGCATTGTAAAGCCTGAACAGAAGACTGACCTATTTGATCTCTTTTAATCACCTCTTTTGAAGTCTTAAACAAACCATTCAAAACAGAATGTTAATTTTGTATCACTACTGTATCTGGAGATATAAACCTAAACATAGTGTTTCAATTTGCGCCTGCTGAATATATGATTAAAAAAAAAAAGAAAAACTGAGAGATGTTGTGTTATTATTCAAACTTTCCCACTCTCGTGTATTTTAATTCCAAGGGAACAAAACAACATGTCATTTAAGTTTTCTGAGCAACCTGTCAGGTTGTAGGTCGGTTATAAAACTTTGTCGGCAACCAACCCTCAGACTCTCCTATAGTCATTGTCGCCTATGATGACAAATACATTAGAAGGCCAAATGTAATTTCATCCTTTACATGTATTATTGGGTAGCTCATTAACCTCTTTTAACTAACAGCGAAAAGAAAACATCGCAGTTTAAACGAGATGAGTTTGTTAGCGGGTATGTTTTAACTGTTCTAGGACCTTGTGTAGAACATGGAAAAATACAGCAATTACCTACTTACACAGCGTAATTAACATTTCTCTTAATTATCTTTGATAGGTGGTTGCACAACAATCAGTTGAGGAAATTGCCATCAGGCATTTTTAGAAACAACACCCGACTAACTGACTTGTAAGTTTGGCGCCTTCCCTTTTAAGTAAAGAACGCATCAAATCCATTCCGAGTAGGTGGGAATATCAGCAGACCAGATCAGGCATTTTAAAAAGATTTGTAAACTTTCTATAGGCGCTGTGGTGCAATACTACAGATTATTATCTAACTACACTCCGTAGAGTACAAATAACGCCATAGACGAGTACAAATATCACGCGTTATTTATACTCCAGAGAACCGGTTGGACAGGTTTTCTCGCATCGCACAAGCGAAGAATTGGATTGAAGTTACGAAAATAAAAATGGCGTACAATTTGAATCATATTTCTGACGACCAAGAGGCAAAATGGCTGGCAATTATAGATCCAAGTTTATGAGATGAATCGAACGAAGAAAAACAGCTAGACAACCAGGAAATTTCCTCATTTATTGAAGAAAATAGAAACAGCAACACGACAACGCACCAATTCCGTTCCGCTTCGCATACTTCTGTCACGCACTCCCCGTAAATAAATATCCGCGAAATTCGCCCGCACATAATTAACAATTTGGCGTGTTGGATAATAAATAACTTATTAGGCGTTTTGTTGTGTAGTATCACTGAGTATTTTAACTTTACTCGTTATTTGTATTTTGACTCGCCCTTCGGGCTCGTCTAAATACTGCACAACTTTTTAAAAATACTCAGCGATACTACACAACAAAACGTCTAACAAGGTATCATATATATCATGGACCTTTCGATGGCGTAATAGTATGCATAGTAAATTTGCGTAATTGAGGAATAATTAGATACCTGACTTGATGGTTGAACAGGGATACGGGCTGCTCGAGGCTGCGGAGTTTTGGCTTACCGTCCTTTGAGAGATGAATTGGTGGTAAAAGCAGCGATTTGAGATGCTTGTTTCAGGACTCATTCAATGCGAAACACTTTCGCTATTTTACAAGATAGAAACTGACCTAAAGTCATTGCATATTATCTCAAGAAAGAAATGACCGGACAATTCTAAAAACAGTTTTATCATACAAACCCCGATGTTTAACAAGAATTTCCAGCCCTGAAAAAAGCCTTAACAGCACGCTTGTAAAACTACGATAATTTATCCCGCGTGTTTGGTATCGTCAGTCAGCTGCTTATAGGTCACTCGCCTTTCGCGCCACTGTCATGTTAATGAATGAATGGCAAAGCTTTCACCATTCTTAATCTAAAGTCGTTTGTCCCCATGAAATCTCAACCGAATCCAAGTATTCTAAACATTCTGCCAACCGAATCTAGTATTCTAAACATTCTGCGACGCTACTCTCAGTCAAACAGCCTGAAACACACAACCTCTCCACCGATATTTTTGGATATGCTCATCGTTCGTAACAGGCTTTTGGCATCGCATTGGCTAAAATAAATCTTCAAAACATTTTAAAACAAGTTGTTCGTTGCACGCCTGATCATTTTTTTATTTTTTTTATCTTTTAGGGACTTGTCTATCAACCCCTTGAGAGCTTTGCCATCTGATGTTTTCGCCACAAATACTGAATTATCATGGTTGTAAGTAAATTTTCGTTCAGTAGAAAACAACAAATAATATCTGTCCATGTAGTTTAAAACTTACTACACTTTACGGGACTTGCTTGAGTACATTTTCAAGCCAAAAAAAAAAAAAAATCCTTTCCCTCTGACATTGCGATTATGCGTTGAGACTAGAACATCAGGAAACCTTTGTCAAAAGAGTGCACAATCAAGTAAAGCAATAATCTTCGGAGGTAGGCTGTGATTTCAGTAATTGCAGAGAAAGACCTGGAAAAAAAAGAAAGAGTCAGGCCTTTAACCCTTGTCCTCCCGTAACTGGTTAGATGCTGCTCCCAAATGAGCTTCGATGCCACTCGTTAGGAATAGGGCACATTTTAGAGGCTTCATATTACCTGTGTAGAGATCTGATCATCGTTTGTGATACAATGAATTTCATTTGACCTGCCAAAGATCAAGTACAACAATGATCCCCACAGGTAAACTGCAGTTTAAGCAATTAACTGAAAAGTAGCCTCAAAACTAATATGCATAACAAACTGTCATGACATATTCTAGAATTGGTAGACAATCTATGAATCTTTTTATTTGTATTTAGACATAAACGAAACTTTTACTAAAGTGATAAGAGGCATGATAACGATGGAACTCATTCTCCAATGCTTATCAAGATTTGTCACCATCGAGTACGCCTCTATCGACAAACACGTGATTTTGTTAATGCTACTAAAAACCGAAACATAAGGTAAAAAAAAAATAGTAAAACATCCAAGGAAACCTCCATAGTTAGTTGCTTCTGTAATAAACTTTGGCAATCTTAGCCTTTAACCTATAGCAGACGAGAAGTGCTCGGCATCATTAGGTTAAAGAACACGTGACAGGTTAAAGAGCACCGTCCCCCACTTAGCACAATTGGTTAGAGCGCCGGATAGTGTTGTGCGGGAGGTCGAGGGTTCGAGCCCCGGCCGGACCAATACTCATGGTCTTAAAATAACTTAGGAGAATTTGATATCTTTCTATAATATCAAGAAATGGATAGATATTCTAGTCTTCTGCCGATAAGGACGAATAAACGGTAGGTCCCATCTCCTGCAGGATACGGGGTAGGCGAACGTTAATTTCCCACGCATGAGATTACTGTATGGTGGATGTCCTCCCTGAGGTGGGATGAGTGGTGTTACAGGGCCCCATTTAAACCAGCTATGCTGAATTGTCTAGATATTCACGAATAAAATAAATAGAGACTAGGCCACTTAGCACAAGCACTTAAAATGGCAGGATGTATATTTAGTTTTTGCGTGAAGGATATTCAATTATATTATATATTACTTCACATGTATCCCAGCTCTGTGCTATGTTTTGGTAAATTTTCGTTGAATTTATAGGTACCTGTCTGAAATGCAATTGCACCACCTGTCACCAGGAATCTTTGACAAGAACACGGAGCTGAGAGAATTGTAAGAAATCCTTTGTTTTTGTTCGATCCGCATGTTTTAGATTTTTTTAGTCTTTTAAATTTCGTGATTAAAAGATACAAACGCTAATAAGGTTAACAAAATCTTCTAATCTCTCATTCGAAACGTGTGGCTATTTGAGTAAAGAAGAAATGTACCCACGGTTACTACTACCGGTCAACCCTCACCCAGGACTGACCGTTTACAAGATTTAATTGTCTGTTATACATCAAGTTCATTAACTAGAGATTATCCCAGTTTACAAGAACAAATTACCAAATTCCCATTGCAAACTACAAAAATCTATGTAAAATGCGGTTGTATTCTAATGTAGTTGTATTCTAATTCTTATGCAGAGCCCCATTTAAATAAGCATATGCTGAACTGGGCATTTCTGCTAAAATATTGTTGAGAAATAGATAGATAAATAAATAAATAATGTTGCCAGATGATTCCTGGTGAAGATAATACAAACAGCTCTTCACCCAATGACACTGATGCCGACTTTTGCTAACATGTAAAAACATCTGTAACTGTCACCGGAAAAAGCCCTGAAAGGTCTCAGTAATACCCTACTAAATCAGATAAACTCTTGATACTATTAATCCCTTTCATATGGTAAATAACGCAGACGCCTGAATGACAACGACATGAGAGGATTGAGTGGAAGTGTCTTCAAAAACATGGCAAGGCTAGAGGAACTGTAAGTTAATATAAAAATACTACAAAAAAGGAAAGTAATCGACTGCTAGTCTTCTTCAAACAAGGTCGACTATATACGCGTCACATATATGCTGCTGTGCTCAGCTGCGATTGGATGGAGTAACGTGGCTCTGATTGGTGCATCTTTCGGTTCAGGTTCCCACTGTAGTCCGCTGCCACACGGCTCTCCTGCTGTTGTACTTTTTGATCGTCGGCATCCAGGCCTCTGCTGTTTCAATTTCACTGTCTCTGTTAATGTTGTTATGGTTAAGCCTTTTGTGAATTGCCTCTTTCACCTTGCGTGCGTAGAAATGGGGATCAATAGCAATAAACTCTACTTCGTTCTAGAGCGAGGTATGTCCGGTGGTGTGGGCGCGTGCTCTGAGCTGGCGGAGGTCTGCGTCTTAACGAGTCGAATATCCCCGCCTTGTTCCTTGCATAGCTCTTCCAGTTTTGCGAACGTAAACCTTTTCGCACCCACAGGGAATCCTCTATACTACGCCATTCGGCTTTTTAGCGAGGTCGACGGCGTCTTTTGGGCGTACTAGGTGTGATCGTAGCCTAGTCTCTGACTTGAAAACAGTGCGTATGCCTTGTTCTTTTACACAGCGGCGAAGTTGTTCGGAGAGGCCTTTGACATAGGGTAGGGCTGCGGTGGATCTGAACTGGGTGGGGAGTTCAGTGCCAGCGGTTGTTAGCCGCTGCACGAAGGAGGAAGGATTACCATTACAAGCAAGAACAGATTTTTATTCTCATCGTAAATAACGACAGCGTAAAAAAAGCTTCCTAAAGCATTTAAACCACCAACAACCTTCCATTCGCTTAACCATGGACAATGAAAGTAACAATACACTCGCCCTCATCGACACCGCAGTGGTAGACGCCTGACCACCGGTGTATCTAGGAAGCCGACACACACTGACCAATACCTAGCATATGATTCTCGCCATCCAAGATCAGTAAAGCGCGTTATTGTCAAGTGCCTTTACGAGCACGAGAAACGTCTCGCAACAAAACCCTTCTTTATCTCTTGTGAGAAAGACCTTTTCTGAGTTTATAGCACTGGATCGAGTTTGGAGACATTAGCCGTTTGGTTTTCAATGTGTTGATGAGATAGTCTGCGGTATCATATTTCATTTCATTCAGAAATCTTGCACTGTGATTTACACGTGTGTCTGATTGGATTAACGATGCATTTTCACAGTCGTTCTTTTCCAATCTTTGAAACGTGTCGGTCAGTGGGAAGTATTTCAGTATGTATGAAGTAAAAACATCCTACCATAGAGAGTACTTTTTCCATTTAGTTTTTCCCTTCTCTTTTTCCCTTTTCCTTCAGTGATCATAAGAAATGTTAGTAGAAAACTGTTCTAATAAAACTGAGGACATGTTATATAACAGATTATGTTTTTTTCCCTATTTCAACACAGATGGTTGCAAGACAACAACTTTACTGAATTGCCTTCTGATTTATTCCAAGATCTAAAAAGCCTGACAGAACTGTAAGTCATTTTATATCAGGATTCCTCTGGAATTAACTCCAACAACTGCATAAAGTGTTTAAGCACGAAATCAACCTTTCCTCTCTTTCATAAATTACAGCTTATAATTTCTAGTGTATTTTTACACAGATTCTGTCATACTTTTCCTTCCTGACACCAATTAAAGCCTTTAGAAAGAAAATATTTCCCAATTGTAGATTCTAAAATCTATCCATCTGCACTGATGACATCTTGTTAAGACTGAAACATCTTAAATCGTGTGTTTGTTAGGCCCTGTTCGCACTACACTGAGAAATTTGGTTTGGTATTTGCAAAAAAATTGAAAATTTTGCAACAACGAATTTTTGTTTTCGTAATAAGCGTTCGCACTTAGAACGTGCAAATGTTTTGTGTAACCACAGATGTCAATCAATCGAAGTAGTACCGAGATTTCTAGTCAGTGCGTTTTTCTTTTATTTCGTTTCTAGTCAACGACTGATCGTAAAGCAAAATGCCCCCGCGAAATGTTTTAATCTCCCTTCGATTCTTCGCTGTTTGCTTGCCATGCTAAACCTGATTGGGGCTAGTCAACAATTACTTCTGGTTTTGTTGGGTGGGATTCGGCTTTTACCGATCAAGGAGACGTACTTTAAATCAGCTCTTGAACAGACGTTGGCACCGCCGTCCACCTGTAGAATCCTGGTTTGAAATCGTAACTTCCCTGAAGTTTTTTTTCCGCAGACATTGGAAAATGGGGTGAGAGTCATTCGACAACTTACTATGTTCAACCACGAAATATGATGACTAGTTGAAGGGTATCTGTCAAGGAACAATAGATTTTCTCGCCCAAAAAAAAAATTAAGGCCTCCAAATTTTGTTGATGGCATCTTTGAAGTTTGGTGGCAGTTACGAAAATTCTGGTGGACACAAAAATCGTTCGCACGAAAAATGGTATCGCGTTGACAGATTTTTTTGCAAAACAAACAACATTTCACGTAGTGCAAACAGGCCCTTACTGAATTGACATTTTCAGTGAGAACCAGCCAGGTATGTTATGAATTTCAAAGCTGTTTTCTTGGAATTTCCCTCTCTGTTTTGAGTCAGTTGGCATATTTTTAGATCACGAGCTTATCATTTCTTTATCAATCCACTGGAGTGATGTCAAAGAAATGGCTAGAGAGTCAGGCGTTGCCATTGTTGCGGAAGAGGGTTCAGTGTGCAAGCAAATTTCAAGTTTTCAGCTGCTGATTTCTTTGTGTTAGAAATAATGACCAAACTAAATGTATGGAGTAAATGTTGAATGTTTCCTATTCTATAAGACACACATTGCATGTCTATGTCTACATTTAGATTTTCTGTTCTTAGATGATCAGCATTTATATGTATTCTAATTATAAATTTCAGATTATAGACTTAATGCATTTTCTTGTATCGTCATTCCTATTAGCTATCTGTCAAAGAACAAGCTGAAGAGTCTGCCAAACGGACTTTTCAACAGCCTTTCCAAGCTGATACATCTGTAAGGGAAATGGTTATTGAACAATGGGGATAATTGGGAAGAATCAAATTATCATTTTTATGACATTGTCTACAAAAGCACAGCCATCACAGATCAAACATCCTCAAGTTTTCCAGTTTGACTTGTAAATCTGATTAATGGAATAACAGAATGCTATTTTAAGCAGCTGATGTGCTTTGTTAAGTAACGTCACGGTACTTGGGGGTTTGAACGCTTGAAATCTCCTGATTAAATAGCAGTCTCAAGAACTCCCAGATTTCTTCTAAAGTACCAGCTTTTAACATATGATAAACCATTAACTTACGGCTGCACCAGTGATAATGTTGATAATGATTATAATGATAGTGATAATAATAATAATAAAAGCAATCATAATAGTAATGATAGAAAAAATTATAATAGTTGTGATAATAGAGATGATTTGGCATCTTTCTTGTACAGGTGACGTTGCAATTTTTTCTTTAAGTTATTTTTTTGTTTCTTTTTCTTTTTTTTCTTTTTTTTTTAAATTTATTGCCGTGAGGAGTTTCCCTCCGAAAAAGTCGAAGGTGGATATTTCCTTGAACGGCTTGTTTTTCCATTTTGTATGAGGGAAACATATTTCATGTCATTCTTTTCTTAAAAGATGTCTCTGATGTTCTCATGTTCTTGTTGCTCTTCATATGCTAAGGTCTTCTTGAGCTGGATTTTAAGACATCAGCCCTCTTCCTGGGAATATGTCCTAAGGATTTGGGGGAAATAAACTGAAAAGGGGAAGCCACTACACAAGTAAACTACACTTTTGGAAAAATTTTCACGAAAAACTGCCTTAATTATTATTCTATGAATCAGTTTAGATGGTAATTCTATCGTTAGCGAATTCCTTGTAACTGTAGTAACTTTTTAGGGATTTGTCAAACAATGAACTTGGAAATCTGCCACCGCACATCTTCAGAAACATTACAGCGGTAGAATTTCTGTGAGTAAGACTGTTATTGACATCAAAGATTGAAAATAATTTTTTGATGATTTTCTAGAAAATATCGGAATGTGGTAAACACAACAGCTTCCTAGTTTATGACAACTCTAACTATAATATACTTGTAGAAGGCGAACGTTTTTGTCTCCTTTTATATGTTGTATATTATACTGTTGTATTGGATGATCAAACTACCCCAATAAGTTTGTAATATGTAACAGGAATGGATCATAAATATATATTTTTTTAATTCAATAATAGACAATACAAATAAATAATAGACCTCCTTAAGGCGCTTGGAAATAAAACTGAGAGTTTTCGAGCTTAACCTTGAGAACATTATACTTATATCTGATGTTTATCTTTGAAGATAAAGATATAAGAATTGGGAGCTATTTTATTGGAAAAAGCATTGCCATCGCCTTGCCTGAACTACAGTAGTGACTTTAAAAAAAAAACAGTGTTTAAGATATCACTCGACAGGTACATCTGCGTATATCGGTCTAAACTTTCCATTTTCCTGTATTCAGGAAATTGGACTACAACAAAATTGAGAGGCTTCATGAAGATCACTTCCAGGGCTTAGTAAATTTGACCGAATTGTAAGTACACTCAGAGTTGAAACTTTGTCCTAAGATGATCTGTTTCGCAAACCATATAAGCTCTGGTGAGGGGCTAACGCTCGAAGTGTCATCTTTTACTTTACGGGGGTAATTCTATATTATCAACTCAGTTGATAAAACCAAAATTACAGTAGTATTGTAATGTTAACTCCGTTATCACTTAAATAAAATGTACTACACCCAATTGCAATCACATTATGTTACTGTATTTTGATATTTATCTTTTATTCCTTTCACTCGTTTAAGATATCTCTCGGAAAACAAAATTAAGGCTTTGCCCTACAAAATTTTCAAGGGCGTCGAAAACCTCAAAGCCATGTGAGTACAGTTAATCACGAGTAAAAAAAAGAAACATAACTCTAGGATATTTAAAGCGATAGAAAGAGTATAACAGAAGTATTTAAAATCTGAGATTTTACTTTAAAAATTTTAATATGAAGTAGAATAGACATGGGTGCAAAATAAACTGAATAAAGGCTGATAGTTTCTAAAGAAACTGTTTGGGGCTGCGCCGGTGGGGGTAACGAAATAATTTGGATATATCAACAAAGTTCAAATGGTAAATTGGCCACCGTAACGATTACAAAAGCTGACGTTTCGAGCATTAGCCCTTCGTCTTTCGCTCCGACGAAGGGCTAACGCTCGAAACGCCAGCTTTTGTAATCGTTACGGTGGCCAATTTACCACTTCAACTTTGTTGATATATCCAAACTATTAAAAAATAAACTACCTATGAAAGTAAGTTGTATTGATATCTGTTAGACTACAAATGTGGCCTTTTATTCACCAAACATATTTGTAGTAAGCAAGGGTGGATGTTAGTCAAATGCAAACACAGATAGTTGGGAATCAGATAGGAGAACAGCAATCCCTGCAAATTTATGAAGAAAATGACAATTGTAAGAAACTGTCTACCTAGTAATTGTAAGTGATTATGTTCTTTATTTCAGCGATATCTTCGGCAATAAGATACAAAACGTTTCCATCACAACTTTCAACTATGCCCACGAATTGCGATTTTTGTAAGTTCACAGCAAGTTGCAGATGCTTAACTTGACACCAAAAACTTTTTTTTTTTTTTTTTTGGACAGTCTATTTCAACATTAACATGTATTTATTGAATGAGTTAGGTCGAGCCAAGAGAGCCAAACATTTTCCAGTCTAGCCCGACATCACTCTTTCAATAAGCATTTTATCACATGACCTCTGACTAATTAAGTTTTAAAAAATACCAAAAAGTTTGTTTTAACTTAAATAGGACTCAATAGACCAGCGGGCGAGGGAAATCATAAAAGAAAAATTCTAAGTGAAAACTTTTCCTTTCTTTTTCGAGTCAAAACAAGGAACTCACAGCTTATTTATTCTTGTTTGTTCCCTGCTGTCACTCATTTTTTGCAACAACAGCGAACAATGTCGCCGTGTAAGTACACTAGCGCCGGTCGGCTTTTTCATCTTTCACTATGGTTTTCTTTGGGGATTGCACGAGTGGGGGCAGACGGGTCATATGATAACAAGTAAATTCTATTCTTGGAAATACACTTTTTGTAATAAGTCAAATTTATTTTATTAATCGAACTAGGATATAAATCGACTTAATGTTTGATTAATTATTACTCAAAACTGCAGGTTCATGCATTACAACCTGATGGCTGAGCTCCCCAAAGGAATTTTTACCAGGCAGTTGAAGCACATTATCAGAGTGTAAGACTCGGTTCATAAAAATCATTTCCTTCAATCACATCTTTTCTTAAATAACAGCCTATCATATTAATCAATTAAAAATTATTAATTTCCCATCATTTTATGTAAGCATATGCTTGTTAATGATGTTTAGCGATGTAATAATAAAGTGTAGTTTTTTTTTGATTCCAGAACTTTGGACACCAACCTCATGTGCTGCCACCTCGATCTTTTCAGGCAGGATGCCGATTGCGACTATTCTTTCAATGACAACTTCGCAAGCTGTCACTCTATGTTCCGTAACCTTGCTCCAAGGAGAAGTCTTTGGGTTGTTGGTCTTCTTTCGTTGTTTGGGTCTTTGTTTGTTGTTGGGTGGCAGTATTTTTACCCTGATAACAATGTGGTCCAGTCTATCATGTTGGTGAATCTCGGAATCTCAGACGGTATCATGGGTATTTACCTTATCATTATAGGTATAAAAGACCTGCAATGGTCAGGAGAATACTACCTGCACGACTATGAGTGGCGCACTGGTTGGTTTTGCCATTTCAATGGCGCCATGTCTGTCTTTTCAAGTGAGGTATCAGTTATGACGATCTCACTGATTGCATGGGACAGGCTAAAGAACATTGTGTTTCCCTACACTTTTGCAAAAATTACACCAAGGCAGACTCGTATAATGTGCGCAGTCATCTGGCTGGTGGGAGGCATTATGGCATTCCTTCCCTTGTCTGGAATGCACTACTTCGGTGACTGGTATTATGGCAAGAACGTAGTGTGCTTGCCCCTGCAGCTTTCCCCGCAGCTACAAGAAGGCTGGGAATACTCCACTTCCATCTTTATCGCTCTAAATTTTTCTCTTTTTATCTTCATTATGGTGGCTTATATTGCCATCTTGTTGAAATCATGGTCGTCAAGCAGACGGCTTGGTGCACTTGGAACTGTGCGTGAAAAACGAGCAAGAGCACAAAGTGCACAAACCAGAAGAGAAAGAGCACTTGCCAAAAGGGTGTTCTTTATCATTCTGACCGACTTCTTGTGTTGGATACCAATCATTGCTATCGGCATCAAGTCTCACGTCGAGAAAACATTTGATCCCCCTGGTGATCTGGCAGTGTGGATTGCAGTGTTCGCTCTGCCGATCAATTCAGCTATCAACCCATTGCTTTATACGCTTTCTACTCCACAGGTAACAGGTCTATTTAATTTTCACTATTGAATAGGACATACTGTCATGTTGAAATTTGATCTCGTGTCAGGGTAGGCTGGCAACTTCATTTTGTAATTGTGACGATTGACATAGAAAATCAGAAATGAAAAAGAGTTGATTATGACCATGGAGACCAACATGAATATAACAGAGATTATTCAAAAGTCTCACACTAACTATCCCATAAATTCCTGATGTGTAGGTGCAAGCTATACTGAAACCAAAACTGAGGAAGCTGTGGTCGAATGTTCGATCTTTTTTCAACAGAGGGCAAAATCAAGAAGGTACAGTTTGATGTTCCATTTTAAAATACCATAATAACAATAATGGTGCTTCACACCTCGATTTTCCAATTTATTACGCCTGTGGCGTACAAAAAGGAATCAGGAGTGACTCTAAATATGTGGGTAGAAATGGAAGCAGAGCAAGTTTCATGGGGGGATGGGGGCGTCGCTAGGTGAAATAATATTTCTGATCGATTTCTGATCGATCAAAGCCATGTTCTACGAGTATTGACGCAAATTGAAGCCATTTGTCAAACCCTTTTGAATAAGAATGGAGCGTAAATTTGAAAATTATTATCAAAATATAAAGGAATCAACCTCTGTCTTAAATTTCAATGTAAGATTAATACAAATCTGACTTGTAGAATGATTTTTGTGTAATAAAGGTTTGGAAAAGCCTGACAGTGGCTTATTCTCTGTTTGGGGAAGACCAAGTCATTCTTTTTTGTTTTATAACATAGAAGAAGCAGACAATGATCAGCAGGGACAGGCTGGAAATGAAGATGCACACGCTATCAACGAAGAGGGTAATAATCAATCAATCAATCAAGGTTATTGTCTTTACGTGAGGAATGGTTACCAATTTGCCCGAGCCAGAGGCTCATGTATAAAACGTAAGACTATAAAAAATTATGTTCAGATAATAATATAAATATGGCGATAAAAGGATAAATCATATTGATATTGTTAATAAGGTTGATGAATGTAATTACACATGAAATACGCCTTCTCCACCTCGGAAATTTTTCGCGTAACAACTTTTCCATCCTTTTTTTGCGTTCATTAGTAATCCTGATTTTTTTTCTTCCAATTTTTTCCTCGTAGGGGAACACATTGAAATGCAAGTAATAGAACACCACGATATTTCAGAAATGGAAGCCCTTGAATTGCTTGCTCCGCAACCAGGTGAGTGCTCCATCTGTACACTTACTTTCAGACAGCACGTTGTAAATAGTGAAGCAAAACCACTTAATGGGAAACATACCAAGGACATTATTCGACCCGAAAAACTTTCAACCGTGACACTGATGTTGATGGTTATGCCATGACTGACTTTGCAACATAACTTCCTTGGCATGTATATCTAGTTTATTTTAAATCTACCAGGATATTTGCTCTTTCAAATTGAAATACCTGGAGAAAAACCACAGCATTCCTTTTCTGTTCTGGTAAAATCTTTTTGCGCATTTTGAGAGAGAAAAGATAGAAAAAGTTTTTCCATATGACATAAAAGTGACTAAATTTGGCGTTATCACTTTTGGTTGGTGACTGCAAGAAGAACGCCTAGTTTAACCAGCTTTGTTTTTCTTCAGATACGTTTAAAAATTTTGTTGAAACTTTTCCTTAAGGACTTTTTACCTCTACTGGTGAGACGCCCCTCCCTTTCCTTTAGCAACCTGTACAGTGTATCATGGGAGAAAGATGCCCTCGTCCCACATACGACACGGCTGTTGTAAATGAATGATTCCTATATATTGATAATGATCATTATGTTTTGAGTTTTTGGTTTTATTATATGATAAATAACTCTAACTTAAATATATTCCTTAACTTTGTCGACAGCGATGGAGCAAGCCTGTAGAGGGGATGAAAGTGCATCTTCCTCAGGTATTATTACTTGTTAATTGAAATAAAACTCACAATCTTGCAGATGTAAATATGAGCTGTGTAACATAACAAGTTTATATTCATCGAGAAATCAGCTAATTCATCGTGATTTCTAGGGCTTTCGGACAAATGTTAACGCTCGCACGCATCCAGTTCTAAATATAAAGCTTACAGTTAAACTTTACCGAAGTATCTCAGGTCTTTTATTTTTTGGTCTGGATAACTTGGTTGTATATTTCATAAATCAATAGATAATAGAGCGCGAGTGGAATACTTGTTTTATTAAAAACGTTAAATGAAATTATTAAATTTTATTAAATTTTTAGCTCCCTTTTAATTTTAAGCTGACACGTACGCTTGCCATATTTGTAGATTATGGTATATTGGCTGATATACCATAATGGCTAAGCCAATAAAAAGTCTTGAATTGCATTATCCAATGATCTAGTTTTTAATAATACTTAATATAAAATGAAATTGTTTTGTAATGTATTCAAGAAGAAAACATGAACCAAAAGCCTCCTGACATGGTTTACTCTACTTGTTTCTTGAAACAGATTATGAGGATGGTTTTGACATCCGACCAGCCACTAAAAAGACTGTGAAAGGTAAGGTCTTTTCAATTTTAATTTTTTTGAGAGGAAAATATACTATTTCACAAAACAGCGAATCAAGGAATGCCTTGTATCACCCAAAGTATTGGCTGGTGCTACCGAGTTGGCGCACGGAATACTTGACTGTATTCTTTCTTTTTTTTTTTGTATCATACCGACAAGATCGGTATTCCATATTATTAACGACATAACCAACAATCAAATAAGTGTATTCACGAGAGTAGCTTCGTATTTCCTCCCTCTCTTACTGAACCTAACAGATCATCGTGATTGAAAAACGTCTTAGTGACAAGTTTGCTGTTGTCAGAGAAATGTTAAACTTGCGATGAGAGGTGTTAATTTCAAAGGTGCCCACAAATTAATTTTTTTCCGAGAAAATGAGCAACACTTGATTGAAACCTTCAAAGGATCACCTTCAGTGTAAATGAATTTATGCAAAACCATTGTTTAATTATATTGTGAAGTTTTAGGCTCTTCAGGCATGTTGTCTATTTAAATGAAATTTTCGCAAATGAACATTTCTAGATTGATATTTGCGCAATACAAATCAATAGTAACAAATTCTCTTATTTGAGTAAGAAGTTATGTTTATATCTACACTTATTACATCCCTCGTAGCACCTAAAGGCAATATGAAGCGAATCCTGTGTTCTGACTGGCTACCCGAACGGGCAAGATGGGCTCATCTTGCCCGCTCGGGGTTGCCTGCATTGATTCCGCGCATGAGAAAATAGAACTAGAACTACAATTTCGGCGATGGATACGCAAAAAGTGGCCGAAGATAGTCAAAACAAAGGAAACAAAAACGACCCTCTTACGTCTGTTCTGCCAAAAAGAAAGTTGGCTTTCTTTCGAAGTAAACAAGTCATTCATAATTCTTATTAAAGCGAAATCTTTTTGCGATATAATGAATCCTTTATTAACCAAGCATGGTCAAGATAGCTGAATATTAGCCTCGTTCTTTTTCGCATTTTTATGGACCGAGATGAAGTCGAGGTCCATAAAAATGCAAAAAAAGAACTCGGCCAATATCCAGCCATCTTGACCTCACGCTTGGTTAATAACCCATATGTATTAATTGAATTAGTCGAGTATTAACTATTGAGCCTTTACGAAACAATTACCATGTTAGTCAAATGAAAGGTGCTCTTTATCTTGCTGCAGTTACTGTTCACCATGGAGAAAGCCACTACCGTAGAAGAAGACGAAAAGAAGGTAATTAAGAGAAGCCACCAGAATATTTCAAGAATCGAAAATCAGTGACGAAAACTCGAATTTTTCTTTTATTTTGCCAAAACATCCCTTTCTGTGAACTAGTTTCGAAAAAATATTTTAAACTTCCAGCGACTTTTTTTTTCCGGCTGAAAATTTAAAAAGTTTGAAAATTGGTTAAAAAAGCTGAAAGTTAGTTCTACGAAAGTTTTATTTCACGTTCAAATAAATGTCATAATGGATCTACAGACAAAGAAAAATGTAGGTAAATGGTGGATAAGGTACGTGCATGAAAGAAACAGAAACTTTTTTATTATGACGGACAGTAGTTGTAACTGTAATTTTTAACTACTGATACAAGATTCCAAAGATATTGCAATTATTGGGCGTTTCATCGATAGGACCTTGATTCAAATGACATAAAGAGACATGAAAAAAATCTGAAGGAAAGCAAACACCGGGTTGTTCTTTTTTATTACTGCTATGAAAAAGTTACTGGGGCAGTTACATGTAGGTCAACGGTATGCACTCATCGCAGTAATCCAGGACCAGAAATTAAAAGCCCTTTAACGAAGATTTTAAGAAGTGATAGAAGTTCAAAGCTGACTGTTAAAAAGTCCTCAAAATCGAGGTTACGAGCTGTCCCTGGTACCCCACCCAGAATTCTTGACAGTTTCATGAAATGCAAGTAATCAAATTTATACATTTTTATCAATGCAATCTTTTTAAAACCTATTTGTGCAGTTCAAGAAGGAAAAGGTAAGCCTATACCTGAAAAGCCAAGCGGGAAAGGTAAAAAGAATGAATTGATTTTTTGAACTGAGAATTGTTTAACAAATGTTGCATTTACTCCTGCTCGCAGTGCAAGTTGTTCATGAACTTCACAGCTGGCCAACTGGGGCAGTCTGCCTGCCTACAAACGAGTAATGAATTCGCTATGTAGACCACTTCATTTCTTCATTTGACTGGAAATTTTTTAGCTCATATAGTGACAGTGAGAGCAATTCTCAGTCAAGTACTTTACATAACCCGAGGCACTCATTTATTCTAATCATAACTTTGCTTTCTTAAAGCTGGTGAATCTAAGGAGCAGGTGGAGAGTGAAGAGACTGCAGGGCCCAGTGGCAAAGGTAAAAGAGAGAATGGTTTTTGATTGGTCACTCAAGGAGAGTAGCCACTTTATGGGCTATCGAAGCCTCACTTTTACTTGGGCAGTTACGGGAAAAACTATATTGAAGAATTTGGTTGAGAATTAATAATTTGTTAAAACGCTTAAGTAAAACAAAAGATTGAATTACTGAGTAGTAGTTTGCTATTCTATCAAATAAATCATTTTCAGAAGAAGTTAAAAAAAGAAGGTAATAATTCACTACCCCTCTAAGTTTTAAGTGTCTACCACCGATAGACCGTTGTGATGTTAAAAGTTTCCAAGTATTATTAAAGTGCCATTTTGCTTTGAATTAAATGTCACTATGGATCTACAGAAAGAAAACAGAAGTGACCGTGAGGTGATAAAAGCTCGCATCTGACTGGTTAATACTCTCTCGAGTATTCAGGTTATGAGCTGTCCCTGGTGCTTCATCCAAAATTCAAAATCCCTTCATCAAATGCAAGTAGTCAGATTTAAAAAACTGGCTTTAAGCTATGTACTTTAAGTCTATTGGCGCAGGTCAAGAAGGAGAAAGTAAGTCTGAACTTGAAAAGAAAACTGAGGAAGGTATTAGAAATTAATTGATTTAAAGGAACTGTACATTAGCTTGACACGTGTTGCATTTCTTTCTGCCCCCAGTGCAAGTTTTTCATCATCTCTGCGACTAAGACAGTTTGTCAGTTTTCTGGTTTGATAGCAGCCAGTGGATTGAGCTATCTATTAATACCCTTGTATCTAGCTGAAGACAAATGTGTTAGCCTAAGCAGTGATAGTGACTGTAATTCTTAATGAAATCCTATACAACTTTAACAAAAACTTTGCTTTTACACAGCTGGTAAATGTGAGGAACAGGTGAAGAGAGAAGAGATTTCAAGGCCCAGTGACAAAGGTAAAGAAGAGAAGATTTTTTGATAAGTCACTCAAGATTTCAAGGCTCTATATCAGTCATTGAAGAGTCTGTTTTACCTTGGTTATCCCTGGGATGATTTATAGTGAAGAATTAGTTCGAGATTAATGACTATATAAGACGCTTAAGTAAAACAAAATCAAACGACGAGTACTGACGTCCTTTTTCTCAAATAAATGAATTTCTTAGGAAGCTATAGAAGAAAATAAAGTAATAGCTGACAACTTATTTAAGTAAAAGTGTCTACACACCGATCGAAGGTTCTTAAAACTCTAATCAAATTTAAATAATTGGATTAACTCAATCTATTCTAAATCTATTTGAGCAGGTCAAGAAGGAGAAAGTAAGTCTGAGCCTACAGAGTCAACTAAGGAAGGTAATAAGAGTGAATTGCTTTTCAGTAACTTTACATTGTCCAAAATACGTTGCAGTTATTCACGCATTTAGGGCAAGACTGTTTATGAAAATAACAGCTAGCTGGGCCAGTTTTCTAGCTTGATAGCGGGCAGTGGGCTAGATAGTTTTTTATCAAGACTCATGTATCTATTTGACGGCTTATTCTAGCCTATGCAGTGACTGGGGTTGTAATTCTCAATGAAATCTCATTCATAACCTTAAAGGTATCCATATTTTATTGTAATTAACAACTTTGTTGTCACGAAGCTGGTGGAGCTAAGGAGTAGGTGGAGAGTGAACAGATTCCAGTGTCTAGTGATCAAGGTAAAGGAGAGAGTGTGGTTATTGATTGGTCACTCAGAGTGTTAAGGTGCTATCTCAGCAATATCGGATACTCAGGCTATGTGCTGTCCCTAGTGAATCGCCCAGAAATCTCGATCACTTTGCAATATTGCAAGTATTCAAATGAATATAACTAGATAAGTACAATTTTTTTTTTAAATCGTTCTTCTACGGGTCAAGAAGGAGAAAGTGAGCCTGAACTCAAAAGCCAACTTATGAAGGTAGAAACAATAAATTGCTTTTAGAAGCTGCTCATTTGATTACATTGTTCAACATGTGTTATGATATTACGGGTACCTTGGGTCAATTTTCTTGCTTTATAGCACACCATAAGCCGGGTTTACTCTACAGACCATTTTGTTTAAATATGTGACGGCATTTTTGTCAGCCTACATAGGAACAATGACTCTAATTATGGACATATTTCATTGTAATTAATAACTATGCTTTAACTCAGCTGGTGAATCTGAGGAGCAAGTGGAAAGCGAAGAGATCCCAGTGCCTGGTGACAAAAGTAGGTGGTTTTTGATTAGTTATTAAAGATATTAAGGCATTTCACGCTTGGAAATTTTTCCCTCGATTTGGGCCACTTGAATGTCCCACTCTCACCAGTCCTTTTTGTCGAAATCTTGCGCGGCCATTTGGCTGTAGTGTGATTAGCATAAATTTGCCGGGAATTTCTGCGTCTGAAGGTGTCACGTTCTAAAGTCGATGGAAATGGATACACACGAATCTAATCTATACATCTGCCATACTGCTTTAATGATTCAATCCTCTCTTACATTACCTGCTTACCTACGTTATGTATGGCACACGAAGTGTACCTTACAAACACTACATCCCTTCCTTTTTTCATTTAAAGCCACAACGATCCTAAGATGTCAACACAACGGAGAGTCGCTTAAAGCCTAGTACAATTGAAACTCATAAAACGGCTAGCCACAAAATCATTCATCCTCCCCTTATGAACAGTAACAGTCAATGATGACATTAACTCACGACAAAGTTTCTGATAATGGCACTCAAGTCAAAACATAGTCCTCGATAATGACACTCAAGTCATAACATAGTCTTTAAATCTTTCCGGCGGTTTTCTGACTCTAATCGGTCTCGTCACAACCGGGCTGCTCAGTTTTTCTCGTTCTGCTTCCGGTTCCACAGGATCAGTAACATCAAGCGTTGAAGTTGTTTCCCCCGGGTTCTGTGATGTCTCCTCATACTTCTTTACATGGGTTGTGTTTCGCATTAGTTGAATGCCGTCTGGTGATTCAATAACAACACTGTTTCCAGTCTTGGTGATAACATCATAAGGCTCAGGAGCAAATGATGTTGATAATTTATTTTTACGCTCTTGTTTGACTAACACTTGGTCACCTGGAGCTAGGTAAGACTCGTGGGCATTCCTCTTCTTGTCTGCATACCATTTGGTTTTGGCTTTCATTTTGCCATCTCTGTCTCGCATCTCGCTCTCTGTGCTCTCCTCTTTCAGTTCGGGTAATTTAGTACGCATCTTTCTGCCAAACAAGAGTTCCGCTGGGCTCACGCCTGTGGTAGTGTGAGGGGTTGACCTATATGCTACCAAGTACTTGCGCACTTCTGTCTTCCATTCTTTCCCCTCAGCTTGAGCTATTTTCATCCTCTTGAGGAGAGACCTGTTTTGTCTTTCCACTTCGCCATTCGCTTGTGGCCATAGTGGCGTGGTTTTCCTGTGTTCTATACCGTTATTCTCTAAATACTGTTCAAATACTTCAGATCTGAATTGTGGACCGTTGTCACTTCTGAGTGACTGAGGTAGTCCATGCGTGGTGAAGATTTTCTCCAAACACTCTATGACTTTTTCTGACGTTGTGGAACGCATGACTTCTATCTCGTAGTATCTACTGAAGTAATCAACGATGACTAAAACAGATTCTCCTGAGGGTAATGGGCCTAACAGGTCAATGGCCAAATCTTGCCAGGGGCCACTTGGTAATGGTGTTGACTTGATTGGCTCTGGGTTTGCTGGGCTGCTTACAAGCTGACAGCCATAACAAGTTTTGCAAAACTTCTCGGCTTCCCTGTCGATTCCAGGCCACCAGACTTTTGATCGCAACCTCTGCTTCATACTGACAATTCCTGGGTGTCCTTCATGGGCAAGGTTCAATACTCGAGGTCTCAGCTTGCTCGGTATGACAATCCTGGTACCACGAAGGATCAGCTTGCCAATAACACACAGTTCGCT
Source organism: Stylophora pistillata (assembly GCF_964205215.1). Taxonomy (NCBI): domain Eukaryota; kingdom Metazoa; phylum Cnidaria; class Anthozoa; order Scleractinia; family Pocilloporidae; genus Stylophora; species Stylophora pistillata. The sequence goes on along the minus strand of NC_142520.1, from coordinate 46,845,994 downwards.
ACATACTGGTACGTACTGCTTATGCTGGTCACCTTTCCAGTTCCCATCTTTAATGTACTGGCGCAGTTCCACAAACTCTCTGTCTTCTGATGAGGCTTCTTCAATTTCACGCGTTGTCATCGCTTGAGGAGTGGCCGTTGCTGCGACGAACCTGACAAATTCATCCGATACCTTGTGCGCCGGTGATGGTTCTGCTTGTTCATTCGCATGCAACAAGCGTGACAATGGGTCAGCAATATTCTGCTCGCCAGGTAGGTATTTGACTTGGAATTTATATGGCTGTAATCGCAGGATCCATCTTTCGATTCGTGCACACGGTTTGGACTTGCTCGAGTAGATTGTTTCTAGCGGCTTATGATCAGTATACAGTGTGAATTCAATGCCGTACAAGTACACATGGAATCGTTCACATGCCCATACGACAGCTAAGGCTTCTTTTTCCGTTTGCGAATAACGCCTTTCCACCGCGCTTAAACTCTTACTTGCGTAGCTAATGACTCTTTTCCTTCCTTGCTGCTCTTGGATGAGGATCGCACCGAGGCCCACCGGGCTTGCATCTGCTATGATTAGTGTCTTGGCATCTTTATCGAAATAGCCAAGATTATCTGCATTTGATAGCCTCCTCTTAAGCTCATTGAATGCATTCTTCTGCTCTTCTCCAAATTCGAAACAAACACCCTTTTTGGTCAACTTTCGCAATGGCTCCGCGGTTGTAGCGAAGTCCGGAATGAAACGGGCATTGTAATTTGCCAGTCCCAGAAAGCTTCTGACTTCTGATGCGCTTTGCGGTTCTCTTGCATCAATGATCGCCTTTACCTTGTCTTCAGTAGGACCAATACCATTGTTGCTTAGCACCAGTCCCATGAAGACCATCTGGGTCATATGGAACTTACACTTCTCTGCATTCAGTGTGAGGTTCTTCTCTTTCAGCCTTTCCAAAACTCGCTGCAATCTTCTGTCATGTTCCTCAGTGTTCTTCCCATGAACGATGATGTCATCTGAGATGTTGGCAACACCTTCACAGCCTTGTAGTGATTGTTGGATGACGTGCTGGTATACTTCTGGAGCTGAACTTATCCCAAACATGAGACGCTTGTATTGGTAAAGACCACAATGTGTAGTGAACGTTGTGATGCTTCTGGAATCTGGATGGAGTTCTAACTGGTGGTAGCCCCATTTTAAATCCAGTTTACTGAACATTGTGCTCTGGTTGAGGCTTTGGAGCACTTCGTCCACTGTAGGTATGGGATAACGCTCTCTGATAATGGCTTCGTTAGCTCTGCGCATGTCTACACAAAGGCGTATTTCGTCATTCTGCTTTGGGACTACTACAACAGGACTAACCCACGGGGTTGGGCCCTCTACTGGTTCAATTATGTCCATGGCTATTAATTCTTCAATCTTCTCCTTAACCTTGTCTCGAAGACTAAATGGGGTGCGCCTGACTGGTTGCGCCACTGGGGGTACATCTGGATTCACATACAACTTAACTTGGAAATCTTTCAACTTTCCCACGCCCTCAAAAATCTCCTTGTAATCAGACATGATTGTCTCACTACATGTCACAGTGCAGATCTGGGTTCCTAATTTCAACACTCCAAGTTTTATGGCAGTTTCTCTTCCAAGCAGTGCCGCCCCTTCGCCATTAATAACAACAAATTCAGCTTCGGCCTCTTTTCCCTCTACTCTCGCTTCTGCTGAGAATGTTCCTAGAACGTTCAGCGGCTGTTTACTGCCATATGCATAAAGCTTCTTATCACTCTTTCTCGACACACACTTAATCTTGTCCTGCTTTAACTTTAACCACAGATTTTTGTCAATCACATTGGTGCTTGCACCCGAATCAATCAACATCGCCACTACAACTCCACCCACAGTCACATCTATTTTCTCAGGTGATGTAGCAGAATTCACAGTAAATGCATATTCATCTTCATCTCTCTCACTTCTCACATACCTGACTGACTTCTTTGTTTTCCTTCCTTTTGTCTTCTCTTCCCGCCTAGGTTTGGGAGGTTTGGCTGTTTTTGTTTTACACTGTGGACTAAAATGGTCAGCTCCTCCGCACTTATGGCAAGTTTTTCCTTTCGCGGGACACTCAGGGTCTCTTCCAAAATGTCCTACTTTTCCACATCTGTAGCATGCTCGCTTGGCAGACTCCTTTCCTTTGTCTTCTTGCTTGTCACGGACGAAATTCACGTCCTTTTTGCCTTCCATATTTTCCAGCTGTGACCGAACTCGCTCGTGGTTTGCTGCCGTCGAAAGTAACAACTCTAAGGTTAAGTGCTCACCTTTTTCCAGTAGTTTCTTCCGTAGTTCATGTGATTTACATCGCTGCAAGACTTGATCACGAATCTGGTTATCAGCTTGGTCGCCGTAGTCACAGTCTTTGACCACGTGTCTCAATCGTGTAACAAAGTGAGCCACGGTTTCGCCGTCCTCTTGTTCCATGCTGCGAAACAGGTGATTTTGGTACGTCGAATTTACCTTTGGAATGAAATAGTCGTTCAAAGCCTTCACCGCTTTTTCGTAATCTTTCGCCTCGCCTGTGTCAGGTAACGTTTCGAAAATTTCCTGAACAGCTTCGCCGGCCGAATGAAGGAGTAAAGCTCTCCTCTGAATTTTATTATCCGCTTTATCCAGTTGGATGAGCAAGCCTTTGCTATCGGCATAAACTGAGAAGCTTTTCAACCAACGCTGCCATCGCCTTCCCACGCTTGAAGGTTCACCATGTGGATCGAATGGTTTCACACTCGTTAAATCGTCTATCTTTATTGACGCCATGTCTGGGCAGCTGCAACTTCTATCCTCGTCGCCAGATGTCACGTTCTAAAGTCGATGGAAATGGATACACACGAATCTAATCTATACATCTGCCATACTGCTTTAATGATTCAATCCTCTCTTACATTACCTGCTTACCTACGTTATGTATGGCACACGAAGTGTACCTTACAAACACTACAGAAGGGAAACTGGTAATAGCTATTAAATTTTGCCGCTCAAATTCGATTTTTTCGAAGAACAAGCTTTGTTTTGGTACCCTGCTTGCCTTGAAAGTTACAGTTTTTGTATAAAGTCTAGCTTAGACTTAAGACTGTCTTCGCTGCGAGTTCTCCAGTTGTAATTCTGAATTAATCAACATCGTAAAAGGTTTAGTTGAACTCCTCTGGGCTCATTTCGCAGCAAAGAAAACCATAGTTCCCTAGAAGAGGTATTTATCTGTTGTATTGAGTAATAAATGGTTTGAAATTGCGAGTGCGTTTACATGAAATTTTGTCTCTAAAACTGCCTATTTTGGTACTGTATCTTTAGAGTGAGGCAGGGTGCACCGCAAATCCCATGCCTTGAATTACAGATATGGGAAGTAAGAAGAAATCACCTCGAAGGTCAGTCCAGTGCTCTCAGAAACGTAGATTTCCACTCGGGGAATTGTCGAGACAGAGAGCCAACCTCCGCGATACATATTTGTCCAAAAATAAGGAGCTGTGTGCGTTGAGAAAGAAAGTAAAATGTCTCCAAGGGAAGGGCGAAAATGTGCAAGAGTGCATCAAACAACTTGAACAAACAACAGTTGAAGCACGTCCGAGTGCATTTGAAATTTCGAAAAACGCTTTCACCAGGCGAAAAAGGGATCCCTCAGAACTTTGTAATGAGGGAAAACTGAACTTACCGAGACGAAGCGGTCAAAGAAGGCAACTAGAAAACTTGATTGCTGCCACAGAGATACATGGTGGCACAGTGGAGAACAGAGCTCCTGCCTTAGAAGGTATGGTGTCTACCGTCCTTAAATATGGTAAGATTTCTGATTTGACCAAATACTTCTGCTCATCCAGGAAAATGAAAAAGGCAGCACTTGTAGAAATAAAGAGGGAGGTACAAGAATATGAAAATAGTGATGAAAATTTCATTCGCTCACTTTCACTTCTCTATGCTGGGGGAATAATTGGAAAAATAAAATATGAGCAAGCAAGGTCTGCACTTGTTTTGAAGCACACCGGAAAGACCACGAAGAAAGGGAACCCCTCAAAGGAAAGGATTAAGTTTGGTTTCGGGCTTCCTATTCCAAGGCCACTTGCTTACAAACAATTGATGCATAAAATTGCAGAAATTGACATTGGAGAACTTATTTCTGTAAGAGACACCTTATGTGCTAACTTACCTCTAGATGAGAAAGTTGTTGGTGTGTACAGAGATTTGGAAACAATGCTTCTCTCCCTCAGTAAATTTTACCTTGAATCAGATCCATTAAGAAAGGAAAGTGAAAAACTGACCTGGTTCAGTGAGAAAGGAGCTTTTAAAGTGGCTATCGGTGGTGACGGTGCACCCTTTGGCAAATGGGATGAGTCCATGTCCTGGCTTGTAAGCTTCCTTAATGTGGGTGCAAGAGTTGCCAGCCCAAATGACAACTTCCTGCTTTTTGGTGCAAACTGTAAAGAAGATCATCCTGCAGTGAAGCTATTTACGAAGGAGTTGTCATCCAAAATAGCAGAAATTGAAAAGAAAACGTATATGATGTCAGAGATGCAAGTAACATTTTCATTTGAGCTGGTTCCTTCTGACATGAAATTTCTTGCTTTCATTAATGGAGAGCTTAACAATGCTGCAACTTATTTTTCAAGCTTTGTAAATGTATCAAAAGAAGACTGCACCAAATTAGATGGCAAATGTGGAACAACCCTAAACTGTAATTGGAAGCCTTGGCCATACAAAAAAACACTGGACATTGCTAAGCAGGTTGCAAAATTCAAAAGTAAGCTTCCCTCTACCCTTGCAAAGTCCACCCAGAGAACTAAGGTGACACAGTTCATTGCAAATAAGAAGTCAAGACAAGAATTTGAGCCACTAATAGGTGAACTGTGTGATAAAGAACTTGTTGAGCCCCTCCATTTAAAAAATAATGGAGTACAACATTTGCATTCAATGCTTTTGGACTTGGCAGTTTCTTCAAGTAAGCTCCCTGTCAAAATTAGCAGCTTATCAGATCTACCCACAACAAGCGCAATTTCAAGATATTTGAAAGCACTAAAGTGTGATGTTAAAGCTGGGCGTTTAGAGAAACAACTGGGGAAGTGGATACTGGAGGACAGGTCAAAAGACAAGGGATTTTCCTATAGACTAACCGGGAAAGACTCTAAGCTTGTGTTACATGGTTTCATGTATTTGGTGAATGCAATCAAGGGAGATTCAGAGGACCCCAAATTACTCATGAAGCTTATGTATATTGTTTATATAGCACTCAAGCTGAGGGACTGTGCTTCAATTTTCTCCATGTATCATGTAACCCCTCAAGTTGTCCAAGAACTGCCAAACTTATGCCATGAGTACTTCAAAGCAGTAGCTCTTTTCACTGGCTCAGTATCAGGTACTGTCTGGAGTATTGGCCACTTAGTTTCTTCTCACACTCAGCGGGTGTTTGAAAAATATGGAACTGGACTGGGTGTTAACACAATGCAAGGACGAGAAGCTAAGCATGTTCAGATTTCTAGTTATGCCAAAAACAGTCTTTTCAAAGAGCGCTGGCCTCAGGTTTTCCGGCATGACTACATCAGTAAACTTTGGCTTCCCCTTCGCCAGCCATCACTTTTAACATACCATAAGGCACGAGACAGTCTAATCCCTAATCCTGTTACCACAGATCCACAACACTTTTGCTCCTGTGGGTTTTCCAAAGCTGTCTGCAATGACAAATGTTACTATTGTGGTCATCCATTCATGGCTGAGATCAAGAAGTCTGTTGCTGAGAGAAAACCAACAAAAGAGTGCTTGAAGTACCTGTCTTAATCAGTTTTACAGTAACTGTAACAAAAAGTAAGAAGGTTGTACAAATGCAAGTAACACAAGTAGTTTGGCCCTTTATTCCTTAAATAATAATCAAATTTCTAACATTGTCAAGCTCAGACAACTGGTGGAAGTGAAAAGTTACATTGATCAACTACCAAATTCTTACACTTTATACTAAAATAGCTGTGGAAGTCATTACAGATAATTTATATTTTAAGGGGACTGGAAGGGATGGTTCTGTTTGAATTCTGACTCCATGTAAAAAACAAACAAAAAAAACAAAGAACCTTCCCCACAATAAAATTAAATGTTAAAAAATTCAAAATTATTCATCATGAACTAATACTCTTCAATGTAAACATGTTACTAAAATCATGTGTGTATCTGAGACATATGTATTTATACCTTACACATGCAAATCATTTGGGTATTTCATAGTAACCCAACTCTTAGTTATACATCAGTGAAAACAATATTGTTTGATTTATAGAAGTAAATTTCAAGGTGATATTATAGGGTTCTATCTTTTTTTTATATTATAGAGATATATAAAGAACTATTGAGAATTGAATTATTAAAGAAAAAATGGCTGAGCAATTCCAAGTATCACTTCATCTATTCAGTGTTGACCGATTCCGTGGCAATTCCAGTATCCATAGTAAGATTTTGCCCTCAAAATCTCTTCTTTGGCATTATAGACCATTGTTCCCTTCTTCTCATCATTGATGATAAGCTTTGCTTCTCCTTTTCCTTCACCAAGCTGCTTCTTAAACCCGCCACAATCTTCGAATTGGTTGAACAGGAGACATAATCTTCTCAGGCTTGAAAATTGTATTACCACTGACCCTGGTTTTTCTTCAACTTCCAACCCATATCTTGTTCTACCAAGAATCTCCCTATGCGAGAGATTGAAGACCTCTTGTGGCATGGGAAGGTCAAAGATAACCAACCAGGGATGCAATTTGCTCATCTTTGAGCTTAGACGGCGATTTATTGCAGTCTTTGCGCGAATCATGCTTCGTTGTAGCATAGGATATAGCTCGCCGACGCTGTATTTGGGTCTCTCACGAAGACCTCCAAACTTCGCTTTGACAACCGCTTCAGCTAACTGATTTAGTTCATAAAATGTTTTGTCTAAATCCCTTAGTTTGTACGCATTTGAAATTCGCCGCTCAAATTTTGATTTCTCGCGCTTCAGTGCTTCTTTTATTGAAATAATTAATTCGCCTTCGGTGACTTCAGATTGATCCGCCATCTTAGAATTTGCATAACTAGACCTCAGATCTCCCGCGGTCAAAATGAAAGTTGGCCCAATTTCGAGCTATAATTTCCAAGCGTGTTTTATGAGTTCTTGAAGCATCTCTTTTAAATTGTTAGTCGCTGGACAAATTCTAGTTGAAAACTGGTTAAGGACTACTGTTTTAAAACATTTAAGTAGAGAATAGATTGAAAGATCAAGTACCAATTGAAAGTAACTTTTTTCAAATGCATTATTTCTGAAGTTGAAGTGCAAGAAAAAGCGCCTGAGCCTGACATGGACGTCGCAGAGAAAGGTAACATTCCTTATAATTAATTAGCTCACATAAAGTAAAAGTGGTCCACACAATGCTTCATTAGATGCCGGATGCATAATCGCTCCACCTTGTTGCTTAAAGAAGCCTTGAAGTTTTCAGATCCATATCAGAAGTGACCATACTCAGAGATAAGATGAACACTTGAGTATTATTATACTTTCTTGTAATGGAGGGTGAAAACCTTTCTTATAAATCTGCCATTTATAATGTGGAGCTGTCTCACTTTTCGAAGCATTTTTAACGATACAGATATTTGCTCAGCCATACAGAAAACATTGCCACCTTGTGGTACATCTTTTTGAATAGAAATGATGATTATGAGGTTGTGTACCTCAACTTTCAAAACATTTAAATACAGACCAGCTACAACTGTGTTAGCGGTAATCAGTTTATAATGTCTTGCAACAACACATTCAGACTAGAGTAACTTTTATAATTCATACTTCTGTCTCTTTTCGCTTTCCATCCAGGGAAAGAAGAGATGTTTGATACCAGGCTTTAGCTCTCTGCTTGTGAACCAAGGTAAATGTTTTTGTTTGTTTTAACTACTGACTGGAGGGATGCGATAAAAGAAAGCCTCTTGAGGAAGTTGTGTTCTTATTTATATCATAAGGCTTACGGAGTTAGTTTTATGTTTGAGATGCCGGATGAAAATCTGTTCAAGTTTTGTTCCGATGCATAGACGTTTCCATGCATAAAGAGTTGATTTTTGATTACTAAAATCCTCAGTTCTTGAACCTCTCTATAATCTGAATCTGAACTGACTTTTTTTTTTAAGTCAGACAGTGTAACTGTTAAATAGTTTTTTAACTTCCTGGTACTCAAATCAATTTCATAATCGATATTTCACTGCGTCTGCAATGTCTGTAATGACCAAAGCTTCGTTTGGCGATAAAGGCTGAAGGAGGTGTGATGGTTTCTAGTTATGATGTGCTGCTTGTATTTTTTCGAAGTCACCTGACATCTTTTTTTACATGCATCCGAGTCACTGTTGCCTGTTAGACTAACAACATTTCTTCAAACTGATCAATTCATTCTCTGAGTTTGGTATTGCATGATTTGAAAAACGTCTGATCAAAAAGGTTTCTGGGTAACCAGCAGGCTGCACGAGTATTCTCCACTTCATATCGAGGGGTCTCGATGGTGTGAGCCATTGGTCATTAGGCGTAAAAATTGACAACTTTTAACCGTTAGTCGTAAAAAAAGTTTATCTTAAAAAAAAATTATTGTAACAACAATGTAAATATACTTCATATCCAAAGGTTTCAATTAGGTGAACCGTTGGCTATTAGGCATAGAAACTGGCCAAAATGTTCACCGTTAGCCGTAAAAGCCATTACCCCACTGAGACCCTTATATCTGCCTAACTGTCAGCTTAACTATCTGCCTGTCTATCTAATAGACGGCCTGCCTGCCTGTCCACTTGACCATGCAATCTTTAACCAGTGTATTCTTTCTCTTTGCCCCATATAGCGTCCAAGGGCCAGATATATACCACTAGTAAAAAATTATTGAGCTCTGGAAAGACAGAAAAAAAGTTGAATGATTTAATAGATAGATCAGAGTAATCCTAGTAATCAATAAGTATACTATCTGTGGCGTGGTAAGCAAAACAAAATTTTCGTTTTCTCATCTTTAATTATTTATTTAGCTAACATGTTGTCTGAGCTCTTCTTTGTATACGAACAAGGTGAAGTTTGCGTAGAACATCTTGAGCTATGATTAATAAGAGTGTAATGGCAATTCTTTCTTCGTTTTTGTGTTATTTCCGCCTTTCTTTTTTTGTCAATTATGACATATATGATAAGCTGAAATTTGAATTCTGTTCCTTTTGGCACATTTCCACATACTGCAGTTTTCATAGCCAATTATGGTTATTTAGAGTTTATTCGTAGCTTTTTTAGTTTCCTCGTTGTTTTGATATTTTCTAGTTTTTATAGTGTATTTGTAGTTTTAATACTTAATTTGTAGTCTATATAGTTTATTCGTAGTCTATGCTTTATTTGTAGTTTTTAGAGTTCACTAGTTGTATTTAATTTTTAAGTCATTTTTATAGCTTATTCATAGTTTTTTTCAGTTTAGTTGTAGTTTTTTCAGTTTAGTTGTAGTTTTTATTGTTTATTCGTAGTTTTTATAGTTTATTCGTAGTTTTTGTAGTTTATTCGTGGTCTTTATAGCTTAATCGTAGTCTATATAGTTTATTCGCAATTTTCATAGCTAGTAGCTTTTATAGTTTAGTCGTAGTTTTGTAGTCTACTAATAGTTCTTATAGTTTATTCGTAGATTTCATAGTCTATACGTAGTCTACATAATTCATTAGTAGTTTTTATACTTTATTCGTACTTTTTCAGTTTAGTCGTGGTGTTTACAGTTTTTCGTAGTCTACATAGTTTATTCGTATTTTTTTTAGTTTATTCGTAGTTTTTTAAAAAATTATTCGTCATTTCTGTAGTTTCTTCGTAGTTTCTACAATCTATTCACAGTCTCTGTAGTATATTCGTAGTTTTCATATTCTGTATTTTGTTATAGGTCAGTTGTAGTTTTCATAGTTTGCTCGTAGTTTTTGTAGTTTCGTCGTAGTTTTTATAGCTTAGTAGCATTTTGCATAGCTTAGTCGTAGTTTGTATACATTAATCGCGGTCTTTATAGTTTATTCCCGGTCTATGATTTAATTGTAGTCTACATAGTTTATTCATAGTTTTTATTGCTTAATCATAATTTTTTATAGTTTATCGTGGTCTATATACTCTAGTTGCAATTTTTTTATAGTTAATCGTGGTCAATATAGTTTAGTTGTAATTTTTAGTTTAGTCGTAGTTTTTATAGTTTAGTAGTACTTTATATAGTTTATTGGTAGTTTTTACAGTTTAGCCGTAGTTTTTATACGTCATTCCTAGTTTATGAAATTTTATTAATAGCTCTTATAGTTTATCGTCAGTTTGTATAGTTAATTGCTACTTTTTATTGTTCATCGGTAGTATTTTATAGTTTGTTAGTTTTTGTTTATTGGTAGTTATTTATAGTTTATGGTAGTTTTATAGTTTATTCCTAATGTTTATAGTTTAGTGGTAGTTTTTGATACTTTATTGGTAGTTATTATAGCTATTCGTAGTTTTGATAAATATTTGGTAGTATATTTCTAGGCGTTTTTAAACTCGATCGCGAGCACAATAGGCGAGTAGGTCCGAAGTTACGGCGATCGTTATTTGGGGCTGCAGATTATATCGAGGACTTGGACATTTTAATGGTTAACAGCTCAGTGGTAAGATATTTGGCAGCACATCAATCTAAATGGCTTATATCCATCTGCATCGAGTTGCTCAATATCATTTGAATCTCTAGCGAAAAAAGGTAAAAATATAACAAAAAAAGAAAAAAATGCGGAATAGGATGTCAGTCATTTGAGATTTGGCAGTATAATAATGATCTAAATAGTTAGTTTTTAGAATTTTTTTATAATTGGTTAGCGAGCATTATAGTGATTCAGACGTTTTATCATGAGTGCAGATTCACCAAACACTCTTAATTAACGTTTGGGTAACGAATGACCTGTCAGTTATAAGATATTTAGTGATGCAACAAAAACATGAATGGTTTAAATGCACAATGCGACTCGCTTGCGAGTATTTTGCACTTTATTTCGATTTCTTTGATTTCGATTTCTTTGCACTACCTTTCGATTTGTTAAATTTCATTGTTATCTCTACTTTAGTAGATGAAAAATAGAATAATGAATAACACCGATGAAAGTATGACAAAAGGAAAAAAAGGAAAATATGCAGGTTAAGACATCGCTTATCAGAGTTTTGTAGTATATAGTGTTAATCTAAATAGCTCGTTTATTAGAAGATTTATAACTCTTTTGCGAGTATTATAGTCATAAGTAGTTACAGTGACGTCCATTAATGTTACTTTTACGTTATTGATATTTCACTCAAAAAGCTACAAGAAAAAGGTCTAAGAATACCGCTAACTTAGATATTTGGTGGAGTTTTAATGTCTAATTTTGTAGTTCATTTGGAGATTTTTTAAACTTATATCGAGAACTCTAGTTCATTGTTGTTTGTGGTATTCAAGGTAACTTTGCACAAACGCGATCATCGAAATGGCTTTTACAGTAATTAAGAATATCTTCAACTTGACAATGGCTTTGAGAGGGAAATGGCGGAGTTACGAAAATTGTACCAAGTCTGTACGAAGTTTTAATGGGGGAGTCGTGTTTACTGTGAACCAGAGCCTCAAATAAAATACCTTTTAGACCTTTTGCTTGAGTTCATTTTCATTTTATCCATAAGTCTCTCTTTGGCTTTATCCACAGGGTGGATAATGCGTCACAATGCTGTTCGAGTCAAACCGTGCAGAGTGGTTTTCTTAGTTTCCCAACCTTAATGGGAAGGGGCAGATAGACGGCCTAGAATTCCAAGTGAAGCCGAACCTTTGATTTTCATCAATTGAAATTAACTAGAAGTTATGTGAAAGATGTTACCCTTTTCGGTGCTTTTCAGGCAAGTGGAAGTAAGTGCTAGGCAGGTGCAAGGCAGTGTCTCGTCCCTCTCGTCAAATTGAAACAATGGGGTTGTTAAAACGTGGCTGTTGGTTAAGTCGCATACGAAAACATTGGCCTTATTGATTAGATGATTGCAACTGTGTTCCACCCAAGCCGCCGTAATTAATTTAGCTCATGAGCCACCTTTGCGGTCAGTGATGAGTACAGTGAATAAGGGCTAATAAGAGACGTAACAACTTCATTACAGCTACCATCTCTAAATTTACAAGCACTTTGGTAACTGTTTCTCAGCAAATCCAAGTGGACTTGTAGCGTTTATTTATTTATTTTTTCATAAGTTGCACCTTCACACTCAGCTTCCTTTCCTTTCTGTTGCTTTAGCAAGTATAGATGAATGCCTGGAACCATAGTTAATAGAGGTTTCCTCCATTAACTATGCTGGAACTCGGGCTTGTGGCTGAGGTGTGGGAATTTGCCACATCACTCATGGGAATAGAACTTCATTTAAGGTCTGGCTGGACACAGCAGAAATCCTTAGATGACCCAGGCACCTCATTTAAGCAATAATTTATAATGAATTGCAATTATAACTGTAAACCGATTTTAATCTTCAGCAACTTAAGCCAAATTACACAGTAAATAAGGGTTCTGTTAAAGATTTTATTTTGATTGTCTATGGAGCTGTAGGAACTCTGGTGGCATTAAAATAAGCTGTACTCTCTGATACCTTAGCCATTGATTGATTAAATCCTTAATGACAATTGAACTAAGTACTAATAATAATAATTTTGTTACCCCTACCTAAGCATTCCTTGCATGATATAGGTTAAATCTGTATCAAGTGGGCAGAGAAATCATGGTGTGAAAACGGTAAAAAATATCTTATCATTTAGGTTAAGGAACATAAACTCATCAGACATATCTGTTAGTATAAATCTACCAGCGTTGTATAAACAACACTGCAGTTTGATTGGCTTCGCTACTCGCCATTTCGTTTTAATATAGTAAGGATGCAACATTATGTTGTTCTCGGTGACGTAGTCTCGGCGTCTCCTCTCCAATAGATCACGATTAAGAACCGATGAAAATGCGTGTGTAGTCTAGTTTATTGTAGTATTTGTGATGGCTAGTGAGAAGAGTGAGTAGCCTAACAGTGAAGTCACAAAAAAAAAAAAAACATGAACATTTCTCTAAGTTAAATTTTGAACGATTATTAGAATGATAGCCAAAAAAAGTATCTTTGTTGCTTTTGATTCATATACGTGAAAATTGATAGACACCACGCAGTAAAAAAAAAAAAAAAAAAACAATACCCACCAGAAATCTCAAACTTATGATAAAATTGTTAAATAGCATGAATTATAAGCCTCTTAATGCCTGCCAGGTTATAAAATAATCAACCAAATATTGTACAATAATACACATGTGCTATAAACTATAATCATACCACTTAATGTAAATTAACTTAACAGTCAGAGCATCATCCACATATCCTTTGACACGAATCAAGTAGCATTTAATTCTCGTTGTATCAGTGCAGAAGACGTGGGTGACCAAAAAATGTTCCCTAACATAAATAAAATATTTGATATGGTGTTTCAACTATTAATTATTTCTTGTCCACCTCCCAACCCAAATGAACACCTTCAAGGTGTTCATTTGACCCTTGTACTCTGTTTGCATACTGAGGCCGAAAGGGGGGAGTTGCTCCTCGGTAAGAGGTGTTTTCCACAACTCAGGCCTGGCCAGGTCGGGCTGGGTGGTTTCAAAATAAATTAAGAGATTTCCCTTTTTGTCTATTGTCAAAAATCCACTGGAGAAGTGGAGAAAAAGATTCAGAAGTTGACATATAGATCTAGTTTGGTGACTACTTGTAACTCGACCAACAAGTGAATTGGTTTAGCCAGTCATCTTTGACCACTGATAAATACAACAGGACATTATAATATTACAGCACTACCATGTTTCTGCTCTTACTACTTTCCCTCCCAGGCATGATGACTCTTTGCAAATAAAGACGAACATCAACTATGGAAATACTGCCTTGATAAACACCAAATTCCCAATTGTAAACTACAGAGAAAATTACAGTCCACCGGTACAGTTAGGGGAGAATTTTCTCCGAGACTGAGGGAGCCAAAAGGTTAATCTACACCTCACAACGTTGAATAGCTGTAAGATAAGTACTGCATGCTTGCACAGATCAAAAATGATCCATTAACCCTTTGGTGCACTTATTCAATAAAGTTAAGTTTCATTATACCTATACTTGAGTATTGGGCAGTGTAAAAATTGTCCCAACTTTCCATCCTTGGTTTGATCTAAGCTAGTCCATCTTCAGGTTGACATAAATGTATCTTATAAACTTTAAGGAGGCATAGAAAGCCACTGTGCTGAGCATCAGGAAGAACACATAGCATGTCAGCAGTGTGTATCCAAAAAACTGTACTGACTGAAGCATTCCAGACATGTTGGATCTATTGTAGTAGTAAAACATAGCATAACCAAACACAAAAATAGATGTGGACCTGAAACAGACAAGCAAAGGAAGCTAAAGAATAGTCTGACTCACAGAGAAAATTTAGATTAATAACTCAAAAAAAAAAAAAACACATAACGAAAAGTTAAATACTAAACATAAAATAAAAACACTTGAAATTTTTCAATTACATGTATCTTTTGATCATTTTCAGAGCAACACAAGTCACCATTATTCACACAGAACTTATAAGGGCTGTTTTGAAAGAACTCTTCAAAAAATAGAGTCTGCAATCTGATAATTTTTATGCCTGCTATATCTTGGCCCCTAAATTTCTTCATTGTCGACCTTACTTCTGAAACTTATGCTTCCCAAACCATTTACCCTTTATTTTAAGCACTGGAAGCAGTGCATGTCATATTAAGCATAAAAACCTTTGAGCATATTTAGTCTTACTAGGGATGATGGGTGGATGTGGGTGTGCGTGTATGGGTGTGCGTTTGCATGTGTGTGCATGTGCGTGTGTGTGTGTGGAGGAGGGGGGAAGGGAAAGGACTGGCATGGCTTGTTATTATACCTTTCACTGTGTTCTAGCTATGAGCTATTGGTCAAAAGTACTACTAACAATACATGTACCTGCAAAGGTGTTCTTAAATTATACAACATTAAAATCATCCTCACCCTCCACACATAAGTGAACGCCACCACCAGCGGTAGTCTTCACTAGAAAGCTGAAAGTATGTCAGAGCAATGGAGATACAAGCTGTGACGTTCAGAAGGATAACAAAGACTATGAAAAGGATTCCATATTAGGTGTACTGTTCACGTCCCCACAGTGTGGCAAAAATGTAGTACAGCTCCACAGAGATTGCACTGCAATGCAAGATTCCAAAATAATAATATAACATTCATGATGAATCAGGGATGGTCCATCTCACCAGTGTGTGATATGAGTGAATTACATGACCTTCATGGGTATGTAGCTGGTTCAATGTATCCATGCAGTAGAAAATTTGCTTTCATGCAATATTTATCTCACAAATACTTGGTTTTTGATTTGTATTTGTTATTCACACATTGAAATGCATTAAGTATGATTTTTCTTCTACTTACTTTTTTTTATCATAAAATTCCTGTTACTAAGAGAAATTATTGTGAAAATTTTGAAGAACCTAAAGCTAAAGTAAACATAGATGTGATACTGTATGTTATAAGGTACACTGACTTTTATGCCCAATTAAATTCAGTTGCTCTTAGAATATTGTCAATTCTTTCTAGAAGACAATTATGCTCATTGGCCTTTAGGCCGAAACCAGCACAGATTCAAGGGTACATCATTTTGAATGTATCATTGTTTTACTACTAACAGAACCTTATTGTACATAAATATTTATGAACTAGCACGAAAATATACAAGCCTGAATAGCAGAAAACCTCCGACAACCATCCTCACCAAGGTGCTACGATAGCTAGAAGATATAACATAACATCAGAGTTC
The DNA here is from genome assembly GCF_964205215.1 of Stylophora pistillata. Lineage (NCBI taxonomy): Eukaryota > Metazoa > Cnidaria > Anthozoa > Scleractinia > Pocilloporidae > Stylophora > Stylophora pistillata. The sequence continues at coordinate 46,830,152 of NC_142520.1, read as the reverse complement.
AGATAATATATTTAATCAAAAACACTACTATATGGGTGTATAATCCATTTCTATGAAAGGAGAAAAAATTCAAACGAATGTAAAAGAGGATTATACAAAGTACTTATGAAATATCACTTTTTTTTGTTGAATACTAAAGGTAAACTGAGGTCTTACAAAATGCTGCACGAGAAAAATAATTGAAGCAAAGCTATTGTGCGTTCCGAAAAATTGAAAAGAAACTTACAAAAATTGTTAGACAAAAAAAAATTATGTGAAAACTGTAAGAAAGAGCAGATATGGGTAAGCATGATGGTACCAGCTATTGATGATTGCACTTTGGTTGACATTCATAATTAAGGATTAGCAAACTAAGGGAAATTATCTTATTAGAATACTCAAAACTATTAAGAATAACTGATTGTTACCACGGTATGGGAGGAATCTTTCTGGGAATGTTCTTAGCTCTGCGTGGGGCGTTAAGGCTTTCAGGCCAGTTCTTGCCAAATATTCCAACCAAGATGGTTCATGGAAACCCAACTTTAAGAGAAGCAAATCAAACATGGAACATTTCTATACATGTAATTATCATATAACACATTGGGTAATAATGTCAAAGTATCGCTCACTGATGCATTTTCCTTTTTCAGTTTTACTCTTTTTCCATAAAAGTATGATTATCAAAGGGATAAGCTGTCATCTGACTTGGCAGTCAGTTGAACCGTTTTGATTGGGAAAAGTATTATCTAAGTTATTGACTGTCAATTCATTGTTGGAAAGGTGCCCTGTGGGACACTTTGATCAAATGAGTCACAATCACAATTTCCACTGGAAACAATTCTAAACAGCAAACAAAGTTTGAAATATTTGACGGCAGTTTTGTCAGTCTACTCAGGAACAGTGACTGTATTTCTGCTTATACTTTACTGTAATTAATAACTTTGCTTTCACACAGATGGTGAATCTGAGGAGCAAGAAGCAAGTAAAGAGATCATACTTTAGGCATTTTGTAAGTTCTTGAAGCATCTTTTTTAATCTGGGAATCGCTGGATAAATTATATTAGAAAAATGGTTAAGGACTAATATATTTTTAAACAATTAAATATAGACAATATTGAACAGTTGAGTACTAAAGTAACTTTTCTCTAAATACATCATTTCTGAAGCTAAAAAAAAGGATAAAGTGCTTGAGACTGACATGGATGTCGCAGAAGAAGGGAACATTCCTTATAAATGAGCCAATATAAGTTAAAATAGTCCACACGATGCCTCATAAGGTGACCTATAATCACTCCACCTTGTTGTTTGGATAAAACGTGAAGTAGTCGGTCGAAACGTCGCGATTCACATCAGAAGTGACCAGGTCAGTTGAGAGATAAAGTATAACACTTGAGTATTTTTATACTTCATTGTTATGAAGGGTCAAAACCTGACATATAATGTGGAACTGTCTCGCTTTTTGTAACGATTTTTTGGCGATACAGATATTTGCTCAAGTACAGAAAACATAGCTGCTTTGCCGTACATCTCTTGGAATAAAAATAGTGACTATAATCAATGTTGTTTACCTCAGTTTTCAAAAAATTTCCATACAGACCAACGAGAACTATGGTACCGGTAATCAGTTTATAACCTTTATGCCTTTCTCTCTCTGCCCAAAACAAATTTAAAACTGCTGCTCTTGCCTGAGCTCTGTTTACTGGGCACCAAAAAATAACAAACTTAAGTTAGAGCAATATGGCTATGGACAATAGGTCCATTGCCGTTTTTATTGAAAGAAACAGAACAAGAATGAATTCCGTTAAGGTGTTTGCCCAGTAAAGGTACGGGTGAAGAAAAACGCACCAACACTAAATATACAGCAAGAGAAAGTGGGCGGATCAGGGGGAGGAGGAGGGAGTAAAAAAAACAGCTTCTCACTCCGAGTAATCTAGGCGAATGGTGAGCACATGGCTAGGGAGTTAATGTGACTTGAAAAAACCCTCAGATGGGGTCAAGCGTAATGGCCATTGACCCCTGACCCAAACCCAGTCCCCCTTGATTGTGAAATAAACCCGGGTCAAAGAGAGAAGGCATGAAAACTCTATTTGCGAGCAGATACTTTGTCTTGAAACAATAGATTCAGATTAAAGTAATTAATTTGTATTTCTATCACTTTTCAATTCCATCCAGGGGTAAAAGGAATGTCTGATACTGGGCCAGGCGGTGTGCACACTCCGATTGCGAAGCATTGTGGTAGCGTTATTTACAATATGGCGCGGTAAAAGCGGTCGAAATGGGTAGAGTTTAACTGAATATTCCGTAAAAGTTAGGTCGTTTCTTTTTCCTTTCACTATAGGTAAATATAATTTGATATATTCTGAACGTGTAGAAGTAATTTTCGTGCGTATTTGTCACGTATTATATCCTTCTCAAGAAAAACGCAAGCACTGTATTTTAGCATGTAATTTGAGACCGGTTTTCGAGCAGGTCAAATTCGTTGTACGTCGTAGTTTGAAGCCTTTAAAAGATTTGTATGGCCACTTTGATCCTTCTTCAACAGCTCTGACCAAACGCTCTCAAACGCGCCCCAACGATACAAATGTTTTAAGTATTTTAAGCGACAGTGTTTGAGACCCTTTTGTGGAGCGAAAAGGCCCATTGTTTTGTTTAGTGTGTTGCGTTACATAGCGTTACTACTACAAGGGCATTTATCAATCGCGTTGTAAATCTACTTTCCTAAAAGAAGGAAAATTAAATAATCGCGAGTGTCGTGTGGTAAGTCTTCTATCTTGATCATTGAATGAAGGACAGTTTAATTAGAACACTGAAAAGAATCACTTGATCCATGAAAACCTCTATCTTGCGTGAGGCGACACGCCAGAAAACCGGAGACCAAAAGGCAGTCGACCGTTGAAAGGTGTTGATAGGCCGGTGCGTCTCCCACCATTCGCTAGCGCTTTTATATCTTCTACCCTCAAAGTTTAGATATTAATAAGGGTCAGTTTTGAGGTGTTATAACTCTTCATCTGTAGGTTCGTGAGGTTTGGCAAAGCCGGATAAGATTGTGTTACAAAAGGCAATATTTTCTTCAGTCCGGTGCGCTATTTTCTTTGTTTCAGAGTATACTTCTCTTCTGAAGTAATAACTCCAGAGGTACGTTTCTTAAAATAGGTTTCCTCTATTCTCGAGGGTTATTTTGAAACTCTGTACGTTTTTGCTAAACGCGGAGCGCGACAAGTTCGTTCTTAGTAGGCGTGGGGCTTCTCCTTTTACAAATCCCTTATTAACGCTAGGTGGAAAAAGTTCGTCTAGTACAAGGTCTCTGTCTCTCTAATATGCGTTTGCATGTCAAGGGTCAATTCACAGTTGAATAACTCGCGTCTAGGAATATTATTACTGACTTTGAAATAATTCATACCGCCATCGGTTGTGAGTTTAACTGTTGCCATTGGTGTCGAGATTCTTCAGTAGGTAGATTGTAGTTTCGAATCTTTTTAAATAACGTCAGTTGCCTCCTAAGAACGAAACCGTCACGGATGAATGACAGGAGTCGTGCAGGCCCGTCAAACGTTTTAACTTTCGAAAGAATAACAACAGACAGTGAATCCCCATTACAGTCCACGTATATTCACGCCGTATCTCCCTGCCACCAGATATGTTCACTCCAACGCGTCAAAATGCAAATGACTCAATTTTTGTTTTACGACCATGATGCAACGCAATCAGAGTGCGCACACCACCTGATACCGGGGTTTAGTTCCCTATTTTCGAACCAAGGTAAATTAAATGCTTATTAATATTGCTATTACTTTTATTATTGCTATAATATGCTACTTGTCTTTTTCCAAAGTCACTCGAGTTTATTCAGGCATGCCATTCATTGTTGATGTACGATTTAAAAAAAGTATAATAAAAAAATGCCAGGTGGCTTATAGGCTCGGGTACACAGAGGAGTGCTGTCGTTCGTTCCTCGTTAATTTACTGACCGGCTCACTGACTGGTTAACTGACTATCCAGCCAGTAAGACGGTAAACCATCAGATTAAACTGACAAGGTGAAATATGACTATTAGCTGACTGAAAGACTAGCTGACTATCTGCCTGACTGTCTGGCCGACTGTCCGCCTAACCAGTAAACAGGGCTATAGACTAATTGATCTATACTATGGCTGCCTGGATCAAGGTGCCTGGGTCGATTGACTGACTGGCAGTTGGATTGGTAGATCAAACAAGGGACTGGACGATAAACAGATTTTACAGTCATTGATTTGCTTTTTGCTTTTGCCTCAGACACTTTCCAAGAGCCAAAAACATTTTCACTAGTATGGATGGAGACCGTGAGGGCTACAGAAAAATTAAAAGATTCGAGGAAAAGGGAAAAATAATTCTAGTAATATGTACTGTTTGTGGTAATATCAGAAAAGCCTACCTTTTAATTTCTTTCTCGCTAATCGGCTTAATGTTTACATTATTTTAGTAAGCTAGTTGTATGATCTCTTCATTGCATGGTTACAAGGTAACTGTAGGGGAACATATTGTGCTATATCTGGGTGGGCGTGTAGTGGCAGTTCGTCTTCGTTTCGTTTTGTTGTGTCCGTTTTTGTTTATTTGTTGTCAAATTGTTCTCTTGTCAATTATATCATATGTATTTATCTGATATTCTAAGTATGTTACTTTTAGTATGTTTCTACAGACCATAGTTATTAGACCAAATTTAAAGCTAGTAGATAAAAGAGAAAACCAACGGTATCACGGGTGCAGCCAGCTTATTGTCCTGCACACCTGGGCCTACAACTTTTTTTTGGTACGCTTGACTTTTGTTATATAACTACTGCAATTTTGAAACAAAAATCAAACCTTGTTAGGGTTCAGGCTTACGACAAGTCGAAAAGCTGGCTACGCTCCGGATATAATAAGACATTTTAGTCTGCATGCTGATCTTTACATGGAAGCTATTTCCTATCATTAATAATTATATAGCTCAGTAGATGTTTTGATTAGGAACGCCTCACAGGTTTTAAAACTAATGTTTTGCTCATTTCCAGGGTTTTTTTTTTAGCTTATTCGGAGCTTACCTTTAGTTTAGAAGGGATTAAATGTCCCTACAAAACTTCCTTTTAGCGCTCTACGTAAGTATTTTTCCTCAAAACCGCGATTTGAAAAGAATGACATAGATCATAGTTGACCAAAGCAAATGTTTAACACTTAAATTAAGTTTCGAAAGTTCAGTTTCAATGGTATCTTTAGTTTAGAAGATAGACAAACAGAAATAGGAGAAACATTTAAAATTTTTATTGGGTCAAAGACGTTCAGTCAATTATCCGAAACTTTAGCGTTAAAACAATGACCTAATACTTTTTTTTTTTATAATTTTGTTTTGACTTGTTCTAAAGAATCTCGTTGCGTTTCAATCGAAAAGAAAGCAAAGAAAACATTTAGAATATGACGAGAAAAACTTTGATATGTACGGGACAAGGTAACCCAATAGCTCAGTTCTAGAATTTTGCCTTTCTCGTTTCCGAGTGTTTCTAACTGAAACTAAATTTAGATTTTATTAAGTAACTTTAATATAGAAAGGAACAAAGAGGGTTATTAATGTGATAATAATATTAGAATACCAACGGCCCATAAGAAGTGTTACCGGAGATTTGTCCGTATAACAGAGATTTAGATAACTCGTGTCTAGGATTTTGTTGAACTCGTTTAAGAGTATTTCGTCCTCAGATTGAGTTTCAATCGAAAAGAACCAACAAGCGTCTAAAATTTGACAATAAAAGCTTAGACTAATGTACAGGTCAAGACGTCAATCACTAGATGTTTGGTAGTAGGTTGGTAATCTAATTAGTGGATTTCTTTTATAACTCGCTAGCGTGCATAGGAGTCACTAGTAGTGAAATTAACGTTAAGATTGGGCTGCAGTTTATGTTCAAGAACTTAGAATCACAGTTAAGATTTCAGTTTTTGGACATCAGGCAGTACAACAATAGTTTGAATGGTTCATTAACACAACTCGTCAAGCGAGTAATCAGAGTGCGAGTCGGATTGTTTGATTTCATTATTATCTCTAGTTCAAAAATACAACTAAAGGACAAAATGCAAGAATTTAAAGAAAGATTTACTGGAAAAAGACGTCCGTTATGAAAGATTTGGCAGATATTAAATGATCTACGTAGCTAATTTCTAGAATTTTTATAACTCGTATGAGAACATTATGGTAATTAAAAGGTAGATCAAGTCATTTCCGCGATGTTTCGACGTTTGTCAAAAGCACAGATTATTAAAAAATAGAAAGATGTTTGTGTAACGAACAATAAGTTAGTTATGGGATGTTTGGTGGTACAACAACATTTTGAATAACTCATTTCCATAACTTTAAGCTATTTATATTAAATTAAGCTAGATGAATAAAACAGACGAAAGTATAGAAGAAAATAGGAAAAAAGGAGGAAAAAAGAGGAGAATTTAATGGGTAAGACGTCTCTTATTAGAGATTTTTTAGAATACAAATAATCTAAATAGCTCATTTCTTGAATTTTTATAACTCCTTTGCGAACATTGTAGTCATTGGGAGTTACAGTGACGCCTTTCATGGCTGGAGCCTACTTCTCTACATTATTCTTCATTATTATTAACATTAAGTATATATAAAACAGAAAAAAAGGTCTTATGATGCCACTGAATAGATATTTGGTAGCGTTTTTTAATCTATTCTGTAGTTCTTAGCTAGATTTTTTTCAAACTCATATCTAAAATTCTAGTTAACTGTAGTATGTGGTATTCAAACTGCTTGATAACTTTTCAAACGTGATCATCAAGCATGGCTTTTGCAGTAAGAATATCTTAGAAGAGTTAGAACACTAATACTTCAATAAAGCATCTTAAAGACCTTACACGAGTCCATTCATAGTTTGCCCCCATAAAGGTATTCAAGTCTCGCATCAGCTTCATCTGCAGTATAGATTATGTCACAATGGCCTGTGTCAAGTGAAAATATACAAAAATGCTTTCTGTATCTCTTGTTCTAAAAGAGCCTTAAGGGGGAGGGGTGGGTAACTATCTTTGAATTACCTATAACATTGAGATATTCCTTCCATAAATGATTAGTTTGAATTTTTTCCCAAAAACTGAGCAGTGTCCTTTTGAAATTATAATGTATCTCCTTTTTACGCGACTGTTTTAAGGGGTTTGGTTACCCCCCAATGTAAAACAAGCGGTAATCAGTATATTTCAGGAGGAGTTAGGAAATATTTTTAGGTTTTCTATTTTCTATCAGACTTTCTCTTGGGTTACAAGGATGGGGCAGGGGGCTACTAATTCAAAACACCTTTGAAACAATGTGTTGTTTTAACCGCATTATTCCAACATATTTCTTATGCAGGAAATCTTTCCTGCACGGTGATTGAAAAAGAAATCTTGGCTGTACTGTGATTGGTCCAGAGATCTTTACTGCACTGTGATTGGTAAAGAAATATTTGCTGCACTGTGATTCGTCAAAAAATCTTTACTGCACTGTGATTGGCCTAAAAAAAACCTAACTGAACTGTAATTGTTCTAGAAATCTTTACTACTCTGCGATTAGTACAGAAATCGTTGCTGCACTATGATTGGTCTAGAAACTTTTGCTACACTGTGATTAGTCTAGAAATCTTTGCTATATTGTCATTGGTTCAGAAATTTTAGCTTTAATAAATACAACAATTTGCATTGGGGATTAGAGTTTACACTCCAGATTTATAGCCTCATTGAGGGACTACTTAGCTAACTAGTGCGACCTAATTTGGAAGAAACCATCGGCTAAAGCAGATTAAATCGATCCGCAAACCTGAGTGCAACTAAAGTAAAAGGTAAATCATTAAACGGCGTCCATGTATATTAGTTTGTAGTGGATACTTCTGCAGTTCAACGTACTTCTATATGGCTGAGAAAGAACAAAAAAAAGAAAGAAATAAAAGTTAATTGCACCGCATGAAAACGGGAAAGTATTTATGGTGCAGAAAATCTCACTTCATAGGGATTTGAAAGTCAAATGCAGTTCAATTTGAAATGGCTGAAACGTTGGTTGTCGATTAAAAGTCATGTTTAATTTTAATTTGGTCAGTTTCCTCTTCGGGATCATAGAAAGAAAAAGGTTCAGTTTAGTTTAGTGCATCATCATATAAATCCTTGTTTTCAAATTTTTAATCAAAACTGATCAAAACAAAAATAGAAAAAAAAACTGAAAAGAAATAAATAGACCTTATTTTCATTTCTATTTATCTTTTGTGTTGGACATGCGAAATGATCGAGTAACGTGATGGGAATTTTGAATAATAACTCTCAAGTTATTAAAACAACATTTAATAACAGCTGTAAAAATCTTTACATTTGTGTGGATTCATTCTCTTCTGCTTATGCGGATAAATGCGATCAAGTTCTTACAGAGAAAAGGGATAATCAGCATTCAGGTACTAAAGATAAGACCTTTGTCACTTTCAGTTCTCATTTTATGTGGTAGTTTTACTCCTCTCTTTCCCTCACTATGAGGTAGAAATATCAGATTTGAAAGCAGTAGGCATATTTCGCTGATGACAAAATAGTTTCTTTGCTTGTGCATATGTCGATCCTTCTGATAAATTTATTTGTTGCGTTTTTTCCCACAATATTCAATCTAAATCATTTTTCCCCCGACTTATATTTCTGTGAATCAATTGCTTGGTTTTCTTTTTTTTCTTGTTGTTTGGGATTTTCATGTTATTCCTATGATACATTTCGTGCGTTCTCTGAGAAGCAGAGGACGCGAAATAACGGAAACATGAATATTTTCTTTCATCACATATCATATTATTTCTCAGAATCAAATTTCTCCTTACCAAAACCGGTATAATTTCAGGCGGAAAAATAGTGAGAATTAAGCATAAAGATCAATCTAGAAAAGAGTGGAAATTCTTTAACAAACACATAATAATAAGATCAACGGAATAATAAACAAGAATGTGTGTTTTGTGATGATATTTTACAATGGAAATGCGAATTTTATCGAAAAGGAAACGTGTTTCTTGTACTATTTTCCAAGTTTAACGTAAATTTGAAAGTCAAATACGCGAAAATTAGACGTAAAGTGGTCAGTTTGTAAACGATAAAACAATGATATTGGCAGAGTAACGGACATATTAGTTATTAAAAATAAAAGTCTACTGCTCATTAAGAAATTGTAAAACAACAGAAATGAAAACAGTCTATCTGTGGGAAATAGTATATATCCTTAATATGCTATTCTTTTACTTTATATAGAAAGCGCACAATGCATACAATTCTTTTTTTTTTTTTAATCTCTTTGATGATGTGTTATGTAACATTATTGCAAAGCGCAATTTCGCCTTCTATCTTTAATATATGTTATAGATACTAAAGCAGTTTGGCTGTGGGAAGAATAAGACTGGTTAGACCTCAAAATTGCAACACTCGCATTTTTCTTGCTCTTCTACAACTAAAAATTATAGAACACTTTTAATAGTTTTTCGCGACTTTCGCATCATAAATGATAAAACAAGATGACTAATACATTTCAAAGTAATAAGGAAGAGATCGAGACGTCTGTCATTGAAAGAGTAATGGCTGTTATCTTGCCAAAAAGAAGGAGTAGTGACGATCTTCGAATTACTGATTTATTTTAAAATTAATGAATAACCTGGTTATTTTCGTACGAACTCTTTTTATCTAAAGGCTGCGAGCCTCCCTTCTTTTATTGCTAGATATCTACACTTTCAGCACAGATGCCGATGTTGTCGACGAACACATGCTCCGTGTTTTACTATAACATAGCTTCTAAATTATTTCACCACAGCAACGCATGGCTTATTAACTTGATTCCCTTCAGTTTTTAACCAGAGTGTCTCTATATGTGCATTTCACGCCTAGCTGTCAAAACAAAGACAACACAAAGTGAGTGAAATTTGAATAAACTCATGAAAGAACTTCATTTAATTCATCAAAATCTGATTTCCCTCCACCAACATCGTTATATTGTCAAGAACAATGGTGTCAAGAAGTTTGGAGAACGATCAACCCAATGGAATAGAAAATTCAAAGGAGACTTACTTCAGAGAACAAAACAAGAGGCAGGCAGCTTGTAAGAGATGACAAAAAAAAAAATCAGCTAAGTGGTGGATAAAAGGATAGCTAAATCCACAGCTCAAGGAATTCAACTCATGTCTTTCAAAATTCTAAATATATCATCTTTTTTTTTTGCTTGAGAGGTTGGAAAACACTACAACTGAAATGAGAGGCACTTTGTTAATGGGAAATAAGGAAATTATCATGCCATGTTGTCCATTCTTTCAACTTTATATTAAGAATGCACAGTACAAACATAACATTTCAATATGCGCAGCGGTGGGAGTTTTTTTCAGCGTTTCAAACCAAATAAAAAAAAAACACCATCATATTTGGTGAGAGGTTGAAAAGCACCAAACATGCAATGGAGTACAAACTGTTCGAATGAAGCCTTAAACTGCTGTAAAAGGTAAAATTTTAAAATCCAAGCTTTTGCCGATCAACGGCGTCGTAAGGGATGACCCTGATGACGCCGTTGATCGGCGCAAACTTGGATTTTAAATTTACTTTTTACAGCAGTTTAAGTCCTCATTCGAAAGGTTTGTATACTTTAACAATGTTGCTAAAGGACAACATGAACAGATTATAGCATGGAATATTGAGAGATTACTTGCAGACGTTGCTTTTGCCTGATATGAAGAATATAATATCCTTATGGAAACTTATCTCAATGAATATTGAATGAAAAAGTACTTGTAAACTTGTAATCGGTCGCCATGAATTAATTAGTTTTTAACGGTTCGTTTCGTAGCGCAATTCTAACTTAATAGCTCAATGATCACATTAAAATTCTCGTTTCTTACTTCGATAAATGTGTACTTTGATGAGCTACGTACTTTAAATCTGACAAAATAAACTCGTCGAGACACTTTGAATGGCTTCTAATCATTTTCTGAGATACTTTGCCTAAGAAAGGAAAAAAAAATGATTATCCGCTCTACAAAGACTCTTCACATGTATTTGAGGATATATATATAAAAAAAGACAAGAATCGTAAAAAGAAACCAAAGAGGAACTTGTTTTTGACGCGTGTTTTTATTTTTATTTATTTTTTATCAAAATGGAAAGGAAACAATGATTTTCATTCGAAAATTAAAAAAGAAAGCTGACACCACGTAGAAGAAGTTTGTATAAAATTGCTTTCTCATTAGGTGAATACAAGCATTCAAATTATTTTGAGATGGCTTTCTTACTCCACACGTTAAAACAATGCAAAAAAATCTATTCTTTGAACGTTTTCGTTTTATTTCGTGTTCTTCCTTTTGATTTTTAGTCATACATGAAATCCTCTTCGGAAATTATTTTGCGTTGCTATTTACTGACACATATGTACTGACTTTTCCTCCATTATCACAAAATATTGAAAGCCTTAATGAAACGGTCAGAGTTGTCCTCTAATTCAGAGCATATAATTTTGATTTTTTTTCTATATAAAAGAATTAAAACAAATAGCTTTGGGAATGATGGAGGAAAATTAACTAACACATAGAACCCTTAAACGAGTTCTAAACCGCACAGTCTTAAATCTTTCAGGCTTTGCATTCGACTGGGTTCCCACAATAAAAATAAGTCATATCGAATTTCGTAGAATCACTGATTAGTTCAAAGGAGATTTGCTGCAGTTTATAAGCTTCCCGAACACAAGCTGGAGCTCATAAATGTGTTATAGGATATCACTTCGCCAAGCGCGATACTGATACAAGGATTTGTGAATGATCAAGAAATTGAATATGTTTTTCAATTTTCATGCTACATTAGCGACATTTTCCGAACTAAAAGGGTCAAATTTTTGTTTGGGGGGCTACGCCCTTCCCCCTTCCCCCCTCCCCTGTCTCGCCGCCTGTGATGTAACTTGTAACTATATCAAATTTCAAATTTGCGTTGACAACGTCAGCAACTGATGTCTACTGAGAGGTTAGACATTTACGTTAATATCAACTTTACTTCTTTAGCGAACAACATTTTGACGATATCCTCAATGGCCAAGTGGAGTTTCATCCTCGTTTTCTGTAAGCAATTCAGATGTTTTCAAATCATTATTTTTCCGAATGGAGGGAGAGAGAGGAGGCCCCATGAGCAGGGTGGGGGGTAAGGAAGGGAATGGAGGTAATCAGTGGGATATCCGTCGAAGGAGAGTACTAAAGAGATGGAGGATGAACGAAGATGGCATCTGCTGAAAGATGAGGAAGACTATAATCTCTTGAAGATAAGTGTGTAGGCTTATGGAATGGGTTACATTACTTCTTAGAAGATGTCCAAGACGTTAACAGTGTCCCAGCTGAAGTCTAAACAAGGATCTGCTGCACGTTTTCATGACGCATTAATTTTTTGAGATTAAATTCAACTTCAATAAAACTCCTTGAAGTTCAATAAAACCATTCCAATGAAATATACTTAAAAGACAGTAATAAACCAACTTTTAACTACCCTGCGTACAACTTTTTCACAAGAAAATAACATGTACGGCCTTAATACAAAATCGATGGCAAGGTTTCTAGTTGGAATCGGAGAGAAATTGGTGCAATGGCTATACCCTAAGCACGGCGAACCCCAGCCCTGATATCTGTTGGGTTACTGAGCTAGATAGTTACAAAGCCTCTGAGCTTATGTTTTCCTTCTACTTTTGCTTTTTATAACTTTGAATGCTGCGGAGGAATATTTGGGATCGTTAAAATTCAATTTACCTTGAGTTTTTTAAAATCGTCATTAGTTTTGTCTCAACTCGAGCAAACTAGGTTAATCTTTGGGTATTGCTTCTCTCTCTCCTATGCGGAGTACGTAATGAATTTTTGCGCAAGATTTCTTGTTCAATAGTCTAATAAATGGAGTAATTGTGCTTGCAAGTGGAGCCCAGCAAGTATGCAATCCCTTGTTTTGTGTGCTAGCACATTTTTTCTCTTTCTTGGTCTTAATATACCATTTAGAATTTCAAGTTCTTTATGATAACCATCAATTGTTTTGTTGTAATCAAACTAATTGGCTTGATGCAGGTATCGCTGGTTTGTTGGAGAATGCTAAGCAAGAACAAGAGTGGAAACAAGTCGAAGAGTTTGATAAAGAACGAGTTCTTTCAGTTCCACAAGGAAATTATGTGGAACTTAAAATTACCATGCGCAGTCAGTATCAACGACGATGTCTAGTTGGTTTCTATCTTGAGATCCGTGATGGCAGTAATCAATCAGCCAATCTTCTTGGTAAATTCTGTGGAGAAGAATACGGAACTGGAGTAGTGCGATCTCGAGGACGATACATGTGGTTGAGATTTATTCCATTTAATCTCTATAACTTCACTGCAGTCTATTCTGGCAGACTCCATAATGAAACAGGCAGGGAGTTCCTTTCAATATGTTTATCACATAAATATATAGATATATAACTGCAGACAGTACTGTTTCGGCCTTAATTAGCTTCTGGGCCTCATCAGTGCATTGCTCATGCTAGGATGGAGGAGAACCGATATGGCTACCCCGAACGATCCCACATGTGTGGTATCGTCCAAGCCATGCCAGAGTGCTCAAACTAGGAAAGCCTAGTGAGCTATGCGCAATGCTAGCGGCAATGACTCACCCCACAGTGCTCAATTCAGACACGAAAGCAGAGCTTTGTATGCCAAAGAGCTATATCTACACATGTATATATATATATATATATATATATATATATATATATATATATATATACCTGATGAACAGCCCAATGAACTTAATGAGCCCGATCTTCCGTCTGAATAACCCGATCTTCCCTCTGAACAACCTGGCCAATCTTCTGAATCTACCTATATTCAATAAATATATATATATATAAGTTAAAAGGCCTCGAGCCAACAATGACGCCGCGCCAGAAGGATCCAATAGGATTCACAGTCCAAACCTCGATAAATGGTAGGAGAAGTAGTGTGGCACACGAGGACGGACAACTTCGAGCGAAGGAAGACATATACTCAATAAAAAGTCTAAAAAGTTTAATAAAAAACGTTTCGGTCCGAGACTGATGAATTGATGAAGGTCTCGGACCGAAACGTTTTTTATTAAACTTTTTAGACTTTTTATTGAATATAGGTAGATTCAGAAGATTGGCCAGGTTGTTCAGAGGGAAGATCGGGTTATTCAGACGGAAGATCGGGCTCATTAAGTTCATTGGGCTGTTCATCAGGTAGCGGTTGAGCGGTTAAATCAGAAACAGGTTGCTCAGGCGAGGGATGAATAGGTTGCTCAGCAGTTTGTGCAGGCGGCGGCAAAACGGAGGCCAGCGGAAGATTTTCATCAGTGGACGAGGAATCCTGTTGGTCGTCCTCAAAATTTACGTCAGTAGAGGGAGAGTGCCGTGGTTCATCTTCTATGTTTACGATTTCTGACTCGTCCGTAGGGGTGCCATGCACCGTTGAGAAAACCCAAGAATAGTCACAATTAGCACCCAGATGACCAGGCTCTTTGCATATGCAACAAAGCACTGGGTGTGGGCACTGCCGTGCCTCATGTCCGGTCTTTTTGCAGTTGAAACAAACCATTTTGTTACACGTGTTGCTATAATGTCCTGGGCAATTACACCTTCGACAAGTTGGAAGTTGATTGTTGTGCTTTACATAGGTTTGCATTTTCCCGGAACGAAAAAAACTTGGAATAGGCTTGATAACCGGAACCATATAATGTCTTAGGCCGTTGTATACGTTTGGAGCATAAGAATGCTTTCCTCTCCGATAATGCAAAACCTCGCAGAATGGTGACAGCCATTTGATGATAGCTATATCCGACAATTCAAAGGGCGCGTCATAAACTGTTAAAAATGTTAAAGGCTTGTCAATATCTTGAATTGCGTAATTCTGGCTATCGATTAACAAGAATTTAACCCAAGGAATTTATCCTTCGCTTCCAAGGACTTGAAAGTAACCACGACTTCCCTATTCATTTTACGCTGTAAACATTGAATCTCCGTCGGCTCGATGTTCGAAAGAGCCAAAGCGTCGAAAATGGAGCGAGCAGAGGTTTGTCTGTGCGGCGTAAAAAAAGCCGTCTTAGGTCATTGTGGTATACGGTTTTCGTTCTCCCAAACTTGCTGTACCAAATCATTAACCGGAATATTCCCTATTCCAGACGCACGAGCGGCGCGTGAAGCGTACGAATCTCCATTAACAGCATGTAGACTTTCCGAAGGAACATTATATCCAGCAACGGTCGAAACAGTTTCAAAATTTCCACCATCATGTTCAGCAGACTCCATAATTCC